>NC_056737.1:539015364-539162864 GCF_019279795.1 Protopterus annectens
TGGTTGGATTCCTTCTGCAGAGCCAATCGAGACAAGACTTTTTAAGGTATTTTCTTCTTTTTTTTCTGTGAGGCTGCTGTATATATACATTTTTGCCTCATAGTTTTGGTGTACCTCTCATAAAATTGATTTTTTTCTGGCAAATCCATGACAAGTTATTGAGTACTGAAGACAGAAAATATATTGTAATGGAGTTTGTATCCTTAGTTTGGAAAATTCATAGCAATGAAAACTTTGTAAGTCTGTAAGAGCAATATTTGAAAGGTGTTCTTATTTTTGGTACTATGTTCTCCACATGGCCCTGTGGGTGTGTTTGTTTCTCATAAAATTGTGCTTTTTCTGGTAAACCTCTGGCAAGTCATTCATCAGCACTGAAGTAATAAAATAATGGCAGACATTTCAGTTTTACAGTTATTGTTCAGAAAATTAGTACTAATGCAAAACTTGTTTTTTTATCAACTTTGTAAGTTTGGAAGAGCAATATTTAACAGGTGTTTCTAGTTTTGGGACTATATTCTCCCATTATTTGTGGCTTTGTCCAGCGTACATAGTCTTGTATATGTGTGTGTCTGACTGTATGTGTAAATGTGTAAGTAAGAGGGAGGTGTGTGTGTGTGTGTGTGTGTGTGTGTGTGTGTGTGTGTGTGTGTGTGTGTGTGTGTGTGTGTGTGCGTGCATGCATGCGTGTGTGTGTGCTTGTGTGTGTGTGTGTGTGTGTGTGTGTGTGTGTGTGTGTGTGTGTGTGTGTGTGTGTGTGTGTGTAAGAGGCAGGAAGTATATCCCTTAACTGTCCAGGTTTTTGCAGAATGTCCAGATTTTTGCCCCATGTTTTTGTTTGTTCCTCAAAAAAGGATTGAAGTTGCTAAGTAATGAGTCACATTTCAGTTTGACTTCATATCCTTTTGAATCCGATTACAGAAGTGCCTACTAACAGAGATTATGTTATTCTACCAGTTTTCTAAATTCACAAGAGCAATACTTATAATCTGTCCCTATTTATTTTAGGCTTTGTTCAAATTTCTTGAGATTCAGGTGTGTGTGTTAGACAGTGAAATGCCCTACTTAGGGTGAGCAGATGGATGTAGATGGATTGCTGATACTGTGTTGTATTTCAAGGGTGTGGGATGCTGCACTCCTGAATATCCTTTGGATGAGATGCCTGGTAACCTTCGGCCTGTTTTCAGTTTGCCATCCATGTAATATTACCAGCTTACCATTTTTACTGTAACATAGTAGGCAATTTATTCTTCAAGGACAGCAGGCCTTGAATTGGTAAATGAAACATTGAAATATACAGTTGTTTGCTAGCAGCAAACTTTTCATTAGTTACAGATCTTTTTTAGGTGGAATTATTCAGGTGGCTTTTACTTCTGCTGAGATTGTGCATATTGACATATTGGTGGATTGTAATGAGAGAAGTTTGAGTGGCCTTTTATGGTTGGAATGTTCTTATTGGTTCATATGGTTTGTTTCATTGCTTACTCTGAAAAATGTTCAAAAATAGCCCTATGATTAAAAAAAACAGCCTAAAGGAAAACTTCATCCGCCAGTGGCCAGATGCATTTTCTTTGAATGTGGGTTTCAATGCTGTTTCAGTGACTGAGTTTGAAAGTCACAGAATTTGTAATGCTAAGTCTGTTTTCATTTTGAGACTATTTTTCTTTGTTTAGTAAGTGTCTATCAGTGCTTGTACTATATTGAAATTAAATAATATTTGGAAGTGCCTTAATGCACTGCTACTGATTCTAGAAATGAACTCCAGTGCATGTTTAGCTCATCAGACAGCTTTAAAAGCTGGAGTCTGTTTAAATTGTAATCCTTTACAAATAAAAGTAATTTCTGCAATTCAAATATTACTTTAATATTAATTATTTATTAATATTAACAGAATCCAAAATATAGGGGGTACGCAAAAATATTTCCTTTATCAAAAGGGGTCCTCCAGTATGCAAAGTTTCAGAACCACTGTTGTAGTCTAAAGCAATGTTTTTGCATAGCAGTCATACAATCTGATATTGTTAGCTGATCTACTTGGGGGTTCACTGGAAATGGATACAAGTTATTATGCAGCTGAAGGTAGCATGAGTCGCGCTGACACTGACGGAGAATGTAATGGTTTTCCAAACACTCCTCCACCTAAAAAGAAAGCAAAGAGGCTGTCATGGTATCATCAAGAATGGCAGACAGAATTTTCCTGGTGTGAAAAAGTTCATGGCAATGTCTTCACAAATCGATGCACATTGTGTAAGAAGGAGGTTTCAGTTGCTTATGGTGGCAACGGTGACATAGTAAATCATAGCCATTCGAAAAGTCATCAGAAATCTCAGATTGCTGCAAACACGGCTGCTATTGACATTTTTTCAAGAAGTCAACGACAGTAACAGGAAATGACAAGCAGGCAATGGTTGCAGAACTCGTGCATGTTTACCACAGTGTATGTCACCACATCTCCTACAACGCTGCTGACTGTGGTGCTAAACTGGACCAATTGTTATATCAGGACTTGGCTACTGCTAAAAAGACAGCATGTGGTCGCACGAAAGCAGAAGCACTGGTGACTGATGTCCTTGGCCCAAAGTCAGTGGGGTCCATTATGAAAGACATTACTGGTGGCAATTCTGTTTGATATTCTGTGTCAACTAATGCATCTAATCTCAAGAAGAGAAAAATGTTTCCTGTCTGCATTCAATATTTTACTGTTGAAACTGGTTTAAGTAAAAAGCTTTTAGACTTTATTGAGCTTAATGACAAGGATTCTACCTCTATCGCAGACATGCTAGTTAAAGTTTTTTCAGATAATGGCCTTGATATTGCATGCATGTCTTTTTATTCAACTGATAACACAAGTGTGACCCATGGTGCAAAGCAGTCTGTGTTTACTGAGCTGTTGAATGAAAAAAAACTAATTGAATAACTTGATTGTGGTGTAAAAACAATGGTTACCAGCATTTACAGTCATTTCAGTGTATCTACTAGTAGGAGAGCCCAGTTGCAAAATTTATTTGACTTTGTATACTTAAAATATCATGAGGTGTTGAGGCATGTACCAACGAGATGTTTGTCTCTGGGTCCAGCTATTGACAGATTACTTAATTCATGGCCTGCCATTGTGTCCTACTTTGCATCTCTCGGTGAAGACTGCCCAAAGAGAATTTGTATGCATCTGGGAATAGAAAATAATATGCATGACTGTGAAGTAGTAGAGACAAACATTAAAAAAGCATACTTATGTTTTGTCCAGAGCATTTGCAATGTGCTTGAGGTGTCGGTCCAGAAAGTGGAGAAGGAAGATTTTACATTGCTTGAGCTCTTGCCTGTAATGCAGTAACTGAAAACTAAAATTGAGTCACGCATAACTGATAAATTGTTTTGACACAAAGCACAAACTATACTTGAGAATGAGGACATGGAACCTTGTCTGCAACATTTTTTGGCAGCTCTAGAAAAGTCTTTAGCATACCTGAACAAATGTTTTTTTTGGGCTCAAATGCACTTAAACCCACCTATGCGGATCTGTTGTTTAAAATTTTTTTTCGGGGGCTCAGCACCCTGGACCCCCAGGGGGAGCCTGGGAAGGGGAGAGGAGGGGAAGGGAAGGAAAGGAGGGAGGGGAGTGAAGGGAGAGGGGGGGGATGGGTCATGTGACTCAGATGGCAGCATTGCATGTGTGATGCATCAAATATCTTTAAATACAGAAGTAGCATTTCAGTCCTTTTCAAATGCAAGCACTGTCATGGGCTTGACAACAAAGGACATTGATTTAGATGTGCTTTGTGATGAGTTTTGTGCAGCAAGGCATGCTTTATCCAATATTGTTGCTAATTCAACTGCTACTACATGCACTAAATGGCAGGAATTTTTTGCAGGTGCCCGTGACAGTGCAGCTTTTCCAACGAACATGTTTAAGATTGTATCAGCTGCATTGTCATTACCAGGCAGCAATGCCTTCCCTGACAGGGTGTTTTCTTTAATGAATGGAAAGTGGTATGCAGACCAAAAACAGGGCCACTCTAGCACTAATCAAAGCAGAACTGCAAGTTTTCCTTGACTACAACATGAACTGCAGTAATTCCTATCAGTTTGTTTTGAAAGATGACAAATTGATTTCGTCAGCAGCTGGCAGTGAAAAGTACAAATGGAAACGGATTGCTCAGGCTGAGCAGTCTGCTTCTGCCACGAGTACTTTAACAGCTCAGGGTCAGCCTACTCTGGATTCATGTGAGGTAGATGTTCAACTTCAATCAAAGTAATTAGTTCATTCATCTGACATTAAATAACGTTTGTATTGTATTGGCTATATCTTTTGGTTACACCTCAATATTATTGCTTTGTTTTTTTGCTGTTTTCCAACATGAATGACTATTAGCAATTTAGCAGTTAGCCTAACTGTCTGTGTGGGCTGGCTACTGGAAAATAACAGTTTTGAGCTAAAAATTCTTGCATTCAAATGCACTTAAACTCACCTATGCATATCTGTTGTTTAAATTTTTTTCTCGGGGGCTCAGCGCCCCCGGACCCCCATGGGAAATGTGGGAAGGGGAGAGGTGGGGAAAGGAAAGAAAGGAGGGAGGGGAGTGAAAGGAGAGGAGGGGAGAGGTCACATGACGGGGGCAAGGAGCAGGTAAAGAGGTGTCCTGGATTTTAATTGTGAAAAATTGGCAACCCTAAGTTAAGCAAGTAGGATACCTTTACCTATGGTTGCTCTGGCAAGAGGCAAGAGACAATGTGAGATTGTTTTGACCCAGAATAGGAGGTAATTTATTTTGATCTCAGTTTTTGAATGTGTATCTGATAATGCAAGAACTGGTTTAGCAAAATTCCTAGGTATCTAAAATTCAAAGTTAGTATTTTCCATAAGACAGTTATTGATATTAAAGAAGTAATGAAAGTGTCAGTAGAAAGTCTTTTCTTAGTACCGAAGAACATATAGTTGGTTTTTTTAGGGTTTGGAAGAAGGTTTTTGCTGACAAACCACGTGTTTAGAGCAAAGAGATCATGCTGAAGTTCAGTTTGAATGGTTTGATGGGCAGGATCGGCTATACACATGACCATGACATTTTAATTGCTGAAACCTGTGTTCTGAGAGACTACCTTCCAGACTATCTGCAAATATACAGAGCTGAGTATATATATTTATATATATATATATATATATATATATATATATATATATATATATATATATTTGGTTATAGAGTTTGTTAATTGTTGCTAAGATCTCTGTTGAAACTGTTATCTTACTGTTCTGGGAGACTGATCTGCAAATATACAGAGCTGAGTATATTTTTTTGGTTTTAGAGTTTGTACTGTTAGTTGTTGCTTAGATCTCTGTTGAAACTGTTTTGTCCCACCCACTTTCTCTCCCTTCCTCTCTCCTTATTTTTGGGTTGTAGTTTAAATTTGGTGGCTTTTGCAGTTGTCTGCCCCACTGTAGATTTGATCTGGAACACTCCCCCAGTTCCATCTCTTTACCACATTCTACCTAATAAACTCTTTCTGCACTTGCTTTTAGTCCTTTTTAATTTAATTGCATTTTTTAAATTGTGTTTGGTCTAATATTGCTACATACTCAGGTGTGCTAGCTTGCACTGCATGTGAATTGTTTTTACTACTGTTTTTGCTACTTTTCTGTAAAAAAAAAATAAATAAAAACTGTAAGCCTGTTTCCTACCTTTCCTGTAAATAGTGTTCCAGATACAGATTTGCTGTATCCAGGACTGTATGTAAGCTTCTGACCCCCCCCTCCCCAAGCCTTTCTGTGTTGGAGGGAAGCCTTCTAGCTTATCAGTGGGAGTGGTAAGCACTAGGCAACCTGTCTACCACATAAGGAGTGGTTCTGGCCCAGAAATTGTAGTTATTGGCCATATGGGCAATCTCTTCCATCTCTCTCAACTTTCTGATTTGAAAGCCTGCATTTGCACTTGTTTCTGTCCTGTAACTCGTCTAGTGCAGATACATATTCTTAGTTTTAGCACTTAAATTTGCTTAATCATGCTCAGCACTTGTTCAGAACTTGTAAGCACTAAATAAGCTACTAATTACTACAGCACTCAATCTTCCTCATTACCTACAGGAAAACAGTTTTGGTACTTACTTTTCTCACTTGCTTCAAGAAAAACAGCTCTTGTACTCACTTTCCTCACTTATCTAGAGGAAAATAGTTTTTTATTCAGGCATGTCCAAGGGACATCTCCCAGTGTTCTCTCCTGTCTATCTGATGAATCTGGGCATCTTGAGGCAATGTAGAAATTGCCTCATGTACACAGACAACCCCCTCCTCCTACCTCCCAAAACTACAACCTGTGAGAGATGCACTTATCTAGCCAAACTGGAGGTAAAGCTCTCTCCAACCAAGACTGAACTTGACAGTCATGAGGAGAAGGTAAACATTTGCACCACACCACACATATCACATAGTCTCACTAAATCTACACCACCAAAATCCACACATTGTAGCACAAAACCATTCACAGAGGCTCACAATAATAATCTGTCTAAGCAACAGAGACCTCCAAAGCAGAAATGCAAGCAGCCTCCATCCCCCAACACAACTCAAATGACGCATAGCCCACAGACTCAGTGTGCCACTCAACCACAGCCAATAAGGAAAAACAACATACCCAACAGACTAGTCATAGGAGACTCTATAGTCAGGCACACTGATGTCCCCCTCACCAGGCTAAACAAGGAGAAGGTTACTGTCAGCTGCCTGTCGGGTGCCAGGATCCGCCACATAACCCATGCACTCAGGTCACTCCACAACAAGTACAAATATGACTCTGTCATTGTCCATGTTGGTGTGAATGACCTGAGATGTACCTCCCTGGACTACATGAAAAGAGACATGGAAGAGCTCTCTGATCTTGTAGCCCAGGCAGATATGACCCTAGCCCTGAGTAGCATTCTGCCATCACCCGAATGATACCACAGTACAAGGACAAAATGATTGACTTCAACAATTGGCTAAGCTTCTGGTGTCATTCTAAGGGGATCCAGTGTCTGTCTGCTTGGGATGACATGGTCGACAGACCATGATGCTTTTCCACAGATGGCCTGCACCTGTCATCCCTGGGATTCCGAATACTGGCTAAGGCTCTTGCTGCCCCTAAAGTGCCTTTTTTAGGCAAGGTTCAAATAACAAATTCACCACCATAACAGGAATAAGCAAGCAAAAACTGAGGGTAATGCTACTCAATGCTAGAAGTCTAAATCTCAAAATGCACTCACTCGAGGCACTCCTTATAATGGAGAACATCGATATCTGTGCAGTGACTGAGACCTGGTTCAAGGCTCCAGAGAGCACCCCCACACTACCAGGCTATAACTCATACCACACTTTTCGGCCATGTAACCTGGACCAAAACACCAAAGGCAGAGGTGTGTCCATATTCATTAAGGATATCCACACCTCCAGGCTAGTTGCTCAGCATAATGCATCCGAGGTTATCCAAGTGCAACTAACTCTGGGCAAAACTGCAATCCAAATTGTAGCTTGCTATAGATACCCCACCATGCCCCAGGACTCCCACTCCTCTTTTCTTGATGTACTGGAAAATATTAGGGTTCAACCAAACACCCTAATAATGGGCAACTTCAACTACCCCACCATTAACTGGGAAAACTACTTGTGTACCAACTCCTTAGCTCAACGCTTTCTGGAATTCATAAACTCCAATGCCCTGGATCAACTTATCCACACCCACACCAGGGGCAATAATATACTAGACCTAGTCATTACCAACATGAGTGACCGGTGTTCCACACCTGAAGTCAACTCCTCGTTGGTCCGATCTGACCATAAGCTAATCACCCTTGATATCCACATCCTGCCCCCACCCCCCATTAAGAAAACCATGGTAAAAAATTTCTCCAAAGCCAACGTCATGCTTCTTAAGACAGAAGTGGTGAACTTCATGACACCCATGCAGATGGATAATACAGTTACAACTGCTGAATCCTACATAAATGCACTCTATATGCACTTACATGAGTGCATGGATCGTGCTATTCCAAACAGAACCAAGACACTATCCTCCAAAAAAGGAAGCCAATCTGGTGGTCCCCTGCCATAAACAAACTGTACAACAGAAGGAAGAAACTGTTGCAAAAGAGAGTAAAATCCCATGAGTGGAGGAGCTCCCTGGTCAGCCTCAGTAAGAAGCTGAGATCCCTTATATGATCCTCCAAAGCTAGCTATGAAAACAAAATCACCACTAATTCTAAGGACAACCACAAAGCATTCTATAGCTATGTCAAGAATCTCGATGTCAACACCCAGATCTGCTCTGAGTTACAGCACAAAGGCATGAAAATTACAGAACCAACTGATATTGCCAACATCCTGGCAGATAGGTTCAGTGCTAACTTTATCCCCCCCCCCCTAAAGGGCCCATATCTATTCACAACTATGCAGGTAAAAGCTGCACTCTCTAAAGCCAAAAACACAGCATCCATGGGACCAGACAACATCCCAGGCTGCATTTTACACGAACTTCAGAACAAACTGGCTCCCCACTTAAGCACCATGTTCAATAATAGCCTTACATCAGGCTTTGTGCCCACTGTATGGCACACAGCAACAGTTATCCCACTCCACAAAGGGAGAGCCACCACTGATCCCGGGAACTATCGACCTATTAGCCTGACGAGTCTGGTCTGCAAGGCCATGGAACGTATCATCATGGAACTCATAAACAAAGACATTGGTAACCTCCAAACTATGGATCCCACCTAGTTCGGGTTTTTGAAAGACAGATCATGCCTCCTGAATCTGATCGACTTCTTTGAGGCAGTCACCAAAGCCATAGATGAGGGTAAGGTGGTTCACACAGCCTATCTTGACCTCAACAAGACTTTTGACACCATCCCCCATTCTGGAATTATAGCTAAACTCAGTAAACTAGGTATAAAACCTATGTCACAAGATGGGTTGCCAAATGGCTCACTGACAGAACCCACACTGTAAATGTTGCAGACTCCAAATCTGACCTCAAAGCAGTGACAAGTGGAGTACCACATGGTTCTGTCCTGGGGCCTCTCCTGTTTGGTATCTACGTCTCTGAAGTACAGATTAAGACAGAAAGCCTCTGGCTAATGAATTTCGCAGATGACTGCAAACTAGGAGCCATAGTCAAGTCCCCAAATGATGTGGACATCCTACAGAAGGGCCTCACTGAGACAGATGCCTGGTGTCAGAGACATGGCCTCAAGCTCAATGGCAAAATGTGCAGTGTCATCCCCTTTGGTAAAAACTCTGTACCCATGAACTACCACATAGGCAGCAATCTACTTAACACCGAATGTGTGATAAGAGACCTTGGGACCCAGGTGGACAGTAGTCTCTCCTTTGATAGTCACATCGCCACAGTAGTCAGGAAGTCCTTCTACATGGCACAACTCATCATAAAAGGGTTGTCATCCAGGAAAAAAGAGGTCATTGTTCCCCTCTACTCGACACTCATTAGACGCATTATAGAGTATAACACCCCTTTTGGACTGTACCTCACAAGACATCTGCAGCAGCTGAAAAGGCCACAGAAGTACCTCACAAAGAGGATTACTGGCCTCAAACAAATGCCCTACACTGACCATCTCAAAAAACTCCAGCTTTACTCCATAGCATATCACCTACTCTGAGATGATCTCTGCCTAACATATAAAGCTATGTCAAACCCAGAGCTGTTGGACATGCTACACTTAAAGAAATCCCAATCCCTCTGAGCTACACGCTCTACAGACCTTAACCTTGTCACCACAATAAACAGGACATGCTGGAGGGATAGATTCTTGTCCCAGAGATTTCCCATACTCTGGAACAGGCTACCCATCCAAGTCAAGCAAAGGTCTTCATTAGCATTCTTCAAGAAAAGTCTTGATGAGTGGATGGGAAATAGGAAATACACCTCGGGGATCACTTCTGTGTCTCTGCTCGACAGTGGCACAGGAAAATAACTTTCTTGGGTGGTGTAAGCCAAGGAACCTTGTTGGCTAGGCTTATTTAGGCCCTTGGGCCAATAGCCTAGTGCCTACCTATGAACCTATGAGCCTATGTCAATTGCATAGACTAGGAGTTGTAGGCAGGGCAGGTCCATAGGAAGTTTTGATTTTTTTTAAATCTACAAGACAGCAAAATCTAATTAACTGACAGTATACTGGTGAGTCAAATTCTTAAAAAAATTCAACTTTCATAATGGTGAGTCAAATTCTTAAAAAAATTAAACTTTCATAATGTTATTGAATATATATATATATATATATATATATATATATATATATAGATCTACTTCTAAAGCTCAAAGTTTCAAAACTTCGAACTTCAAATGGCCAAGCCCAGAAGATCCAAGTTTTGAAACTTCGAAAATGAAATGAAAAAAAAAAAAACAAACAAAAAAGTATGTTTTTGTAGAGGGGCAAGCCCCCCTGCACCCCACAAACCCCTACTAAATAAATATACCAACTCCAAGATCACACTACAGTGAGAAAAATGGTAAATATCCCATTTCATGCTGTGCAGCGATCTCCATTCAAAATGTTCAAAGTTTCAAAACTTTGATCTTCTGGTCTCGGCCATTTGAAGTTCAGTTTTGAAACTTTGACCTTCACACCTTCTGTACTACAAGATGAAAATTTTGTGATCCTTGTTTTGTCTTTAGTAAGCATTTTCTCTTTTTTTCTCATGTTCAAGTTTGGACTTAATATATATAAAGAGATGTGCAGGGTGAAGACCCCACATGAGGGTGTAGGGCAGGTTAATGTTAAAAAAAATGGATGACTAAAGTGATTTCACGTTCACTTTTGGTGGATGCATCTTCGGATGAGTTTTACACTTCTGGTATACTGGGGTCAGGTTAGAATTCATCAGTTTATCATGGATTTGATTTCTTGAGGCATCATAGCAACCTCCTATAACAGCCATGGACATTATTCACTGATTGTGAAGATCCCAAATAAGTAACCAAAATAAATCTGCAGTGTCATAGATATTAAAATGAATTACCTCAAAAGGATGAGTATATATTTGCTACATTATGCACTACTTTGTTTCAGCAACTCTTCTCACCTTATAAATGTTGTGATTGGATAAAAAGGACAAGGACTATTATTGTCCCCATTATTGGTAAAGACAGTGGTAAGTGGGTTCCTTTTTAAAGACTCATAGTATTATTTGAACCAGTGGTTCCCAACCTTTTATGGGCTGAGACCCACTTTTGTAAACAGTAATTTTTTTGTGACCCACTAACCAGACTGGTGTCATTATAATCCACCAATATCAGTGAATATGCACAATCCCTGCAGAATTAAAAGTCATCGGAATAATTCCACATTAAATAGAACTGTAACTAATGAAGAGGGTCCTGCTGGCAAATAACTTTGTATTTCAGTGCTTCATCTGCAAATTCACTGTCTGCTGCCCTTGAAGAATAAATTGCCTATGTTACATTTAAAAAAAATAGTGTCCTGGAGATATGCAATAGGGAAAGACAAGAAAACCAGTAACAGGCTCACAGTTACCAGACATGTCGTCCAAAGGACAGCACACCCCACTGCTACACAGTAGTGTCAACAATCAATCTAGCTGGTTTGGGAGGAGAACCCCCAATATTCTAAACCAAACGCAAGCATACTACCTGTTGCATCACTGACACTAAGCAGCATAGTTTGGAAACTATGATTGGCATGATGAACTGTAATCATTAGTGATTTAAAAAAAATAAATACATTAAAGGGGACCTGGCAGTCATATCTCTCAACCTCTTAGCACAAGAAATCTGGACAAAGGCAAAATAATGATGGCACAAAGGCCCAAAAATGGGAACAAGTTTTTAGTATTGCTCTTATAAATGTAGAAAGTTGTTAGAATAAAACACATTGTGTTACCATACATTTTCTGACTGTATGGTAATTTTATTCTAATGCAAGAGGTTTAAGGAATCACACAGTGGAAAGTCTAGCCTTTCTAGATTTTTCTTTTGATTCTTACTGATTGTTTTTTCTCTGCAACCTTTTTACTCATTGTTTTAATACACTTTCTGAAGGATATGAAGTCTGACATTATTAGTGAAGTTAATCCTCACTAATTTGCCAGAAAACCACAAATTATATGTGGAACACACAAAAATATTAGACATAAATGTGGACATTGTGTACAGTTGAGATGTATGCTGGCAGTTGATGTGGAGGTTTAAGACTCTTGTTTGCTAATAGCCAAGGTTCAGGGTTTGAATCTGAGCAAACATTTAACCAACCAGCATTAGACACATGCATGAGCTACTTACTAAATTACACACACACATGAGCTACTTACTGAATAACACACACTTATGAGCTATTTACTGAATAAAATACACACACACACACACACACACACACACACACACACACACACACACAAACACAAATAAGCTACTTACTGAATCACACAAACTCGAGCTACTTACTGAGTAACACAGACACGCAGACACACAGACACAAGCTACTTACTGAATAAAACACACACACATACATGCACACACGAGCTACTTACTGAATCACATGCACACAAGCTACTTACTGAATAACATACACACACACACACACACACACACACACACACACACACACACACACACACACACACACACACACACACACACACACACACACACCCTACTTACTGAATCACACACACATGAGCTACTTGCTGAATATCACACCCACTTAAATGTTATCATTGCACTTTGATGCTACAACACCAGTCAAATCAAATGTGGTAGTTATGACCTGCAACTTATTACTTTTGCACTGTACCTACTTCTAAGGTTTTTATTTTTTCTGATTGTCTAACATCATTTTTACAAAGGCCCAGTTATATCTTACTGAATAAAATAAAAGCTAATGTCACTACTTGAAAATAAGGTAACCTCACATGCACTGCAATGGGACAAGCTTGCTGTGTCTCCTAATACTATTTTATGTTTGATTTATAGTCTTCTGATCTCTGCCAGTAGAATATGGCTAAAAATGGATACCTGGTGTCCAGCACACCTACCTGTTCAATAAAATAAACAAATACACTGTAATGCTGGCTTACAACTTCTCTTTCTTTTCTATGTAAAATAAGTCTCAATGCGCTTTACTCAGTCAGCAAAATAAAGGAATTATGTGTGGCCACAAGCTCATATTAAAGTGGTGTTAACCTGATGTCTGGGTTTATGTATAAATATAACTGTTTCAGACATTGTATTCTGTAGGTATTATGGTGCCACTTGCCTGAAAAAATAGGTTTCAAAATGTGTTTCGGAAAACTTTCAGCTACAGAAATTAATTCAATTAAGCTCATGCAAACAGAATTTCGCACAGAGCTGACGTCTGTCTTAAGATTTAAAGGGCATCATGCAGACTGAGATTCAACCCCAAAACTGTGTCTGTCTTTTAAAAAATGCTTTCTTAACCTCACTTATAAAATATGGGCACACTGACAACATAAATCCAACTTGTAAGAAACTATTGCTCAATAAGTGAATGGGAACTATTAAAAAAGGGGATGAATGATATCAATAGACAGCTAATAAATATCAACAAGTAAGTGTGGCATTCCTCTTACTGCAAAGTGAATTTTTATGAGATCAAGTGGGTGCAATACCAAGGTAGACAGGATTCTTCCACTCAAATCTGCCACAAGGTTTTCATACCACAAATGGCTGAGAAAACCACCAAAAAATGCTCATCCATGGACAAGCAACATGGCACTCCTAGCCTCCTTAGAGCATCACATAAAATTGCTGCACTTAAATCACTTAAATCTCTGGCTCAACTCTAAATCATGGTTTGTTGGCCCTAAATTGAATCACTTGTGATTTTACGTTATGTTTATGTAGAAGAAACATCTTAGGTTTCTGGGGCTGATCCCTCTGCAGAGAAATCTACTGTGAAGTCCAAAAACCCTGCTGTTTTCTAAACTTTAATATTTAACATGACCCACATTTTGGGAACCTCTGATTTGGACCATTCCTGAAATCTTTCTGGTTAAGTAGTTCAGCTGTTCATATGCAGAACTATAGGGAAACCGACAGATGTTACCATTGTAGAAAACCACCACCCCCAAATGAAAAGGAATAAAGTAAATTGAATTTCATGTATGAATGAGTTTCATAGTCATGATCTACCAAGGAAGAAATCTCTCAGAAAAAGTGTAAAGAATATGTAGGAAACTGCAGATAATGACAGCTAGAACCTGAACTTTGTTATCAAAAATAAGAAATTCATAGGTTCATAGGTGTTTACTAGGCTAACAACCAGAAGGGCCTTTTTAAGCATAGCCATGCATCCCAAATTTGTTGAGTTTGTTTAAACTGTACACATACATTAATAAATTGTCACCCTGATACCTCAGTTGTAAACCTTGCTACTTTTTGTTTTATTGAAAGTTTAGATAACACCAAGTGTTAGGCGAAAATAGTTTGGTTGATCTGCCAGATTCCTATTACTAATATTATCTAAGAACTCAGAGGACAGTATTTATTTATATATTTATGTGTGCATGTATGCATGCATGTTTTGATTGTTTATTTATTTGTTTATTTTTTAACTGACATAATAGACTGATTTTTTAGAATTATTTTCAACCACTGTCCAGGTTCAAATAGTAAAAATATTGCAAAAAAAAAAAAAAAACAGAACAGCCTTCAAATGTAGGATTACTTACAGTACATGGTTCATACAGATGGTATGATTACAGAGGAAAATAAGTGAATTGTACATCAACAAAAGTTATAGTGTTTGCAGAAAGTTTGAAATGCCTGCATACTTATGCAAGTAAATATAAAGTTTGTAACATATCTGTGAAGAACGTTTGACAAACATACAATATTATTGAAGCTTCTAGTGCAACAAAAAGTGTTCATAATGCAACAGTGAGTAGTGTAATTAATGCAATGGATCCACACTGAGGGATACAAGTGAATCTGAATATATAATATGCAAGTTCAAGAAGAAGAAACAAGAAAAGATAAACCCCCGGATTCTCAAAAGCTTGCATGGCGTGCATGATTAGTGTAAGATGAAAAATTGTCAATATGGCGGCCGAGTGATCCACGAGCACTGTAGCATGCAAATGAGGTAAATCTGCCATCCAGGAAGCAGGAATCAGGGTGTGCAGGACTAGCATAATATGTAGAAATGTAATTGGTTAGTAACCGAGTACGGTACTGCAAACTCCAAAATGGAGCTATGATAGCTCCAAATAAAGGCTGTATATCATTGAGGAAGCATGCCGAGGGCCAAGAAGAAGGCCACTGGCATTGCAAACAATGCCAAATGTACAAAATACAACTTTTATGATATGTTCGCCGATCACGGCCGTCAAAGCATAGGGCAGTGACGCGCAAAAGGGACCGGCGAGGAAATAAGAAAATAAACCTAAAATAAACAGTCTAACTAAAGTCAGTATTCTGCCATGCAAGTCAATGGCAGGCAAAAGACAACCTGGCCAGTGAGTAGTGGTTGCTAAGGGGGAGGCACAGTGTAACACATGTAACTATGCATTAGCAGGCAATTCTATGCAAATGTGGGGAAGGATAGTGAATCTCAGGACCTGCCTTACATGCTGGGGAAAACCAACAGTATATGAGTATGAATAGCTGAGTGCAAGACTAGGAGGTAGGTGACATCATGTGTCGGAGTGTCAGCCATACTGTCAGTGGATTGGAGCCCTGTGGCATGAGATTGCACCCAGCGTAGCACAGCAAAGCCAGGAGGTGTGTTTAAACCTGCCCAGCCCAGTATGAAAAAGTGTAAGTGGGTGTGTGCGGCGTGAAACGGGATCTACAGGAAGATAAAGGAAGTGAGCCTAGGAAATAGAAGCAGTGTGCACATTGGAGTACACCAATTGCGTGGCATGCCCCCAGGATGAAACAGAAGGGCAATGGGAAGGGAAAGCGACAGTAGGAAGTTAATCAAGGGGTACTAGGTTCGCTGCCAGGTGAAAAGTATCGGAGCCAGCCAATACCAGCCCAGCCCAGAATGCCACTATAAACTATGCAAACACCTACCCCTCCAGTTTTTCCCACACCCTACACCATTGGTGTAAACAAGCGGGGAACTTTTAACACTCACAACAGCAAAATGTTAGGGTCTGCAATAGCTATCATACAACTTGTGGAAGAGGCTGAGGGTGGCGAGGATGGGAATACTGCCAACCAACCCACAGTGAGAAGACGGAGAACAGTGTACAGACTCAGGGTAACCTACCAAGGGCTACATGAGCTGGAGATAGTGGAGCACTATAGGATGGACAGGGACCTCCTACAGCACATTGTTGTGCTGTGCCGGCCACACCTAACACATAGAACTAACAGAGGGGAATCCATCCCAGTGGAAATGAAGGTATGTGTAGGCCTAGGAATACTAGCTACAGGCACCTTCCAAAGGCCAACTGGGGATATGATGGGGATCTCACAGGCATCAGCCTCCAGTGTACTCCACCAGTTCCTGGATGCCATGGCAGCACATGTTGGTGAGCACATATATTTCCCCTTCACCCATGAGGCATTGGCCAGCAGTATGCATCTCTTCCACCAAATAGCAGAATACCCGAAGGTAGTGGGTGCAATAGACTGCATGCATATATGCATCAAAGCACCACCTGGTGAGCAGGGCAGGGTGTACATCAACCGCAAGGGCTTCCCCTCCATTAACTGCCAGGTCATGTGCGATGCCCAGGGCATAATACTGAATATGTGTGCTGGCTTCCCTGGAAGTTATCAGGATTCCCACATCTGGCATCTGAAGCAGCTGTACCAGAGGTTGGGAACATCCCACATGGTCACCTAGTGGGGGATGCTGGATACACACTGGACCCGTGGCTGATGACACCCATCAGAAACGCACACACACCCGAACAAGAACTCCATAATTATGCACATGCACAAACAAGAATCATAATAGAGCATGTGTTTAGGATGCTCAAGTCACGGTTCTGGTGCCTGGACACATCCGGTGGAGCCTTGCAGTACTCACCAACTACATGTACCCAAATTGTCCTTGTATGTGCCATGCTACACAATATGATCCTGTGGAAACAGCTGCAGCAGGAGCAGCAAGGGGCAGGGCCATATAGCCCCCCCACCAGTGCCAAGGCCTGCACAGGCACAGAGTGACTCAGAGGAGGAACAACCTGAGCCTGCCCCAGTAGGCAGAAGGAGGCATGTCCAGTATGCCCTGACCCTGGCAAAGAGGCAATACATAGCACATACATGGGAGGGACCAAGGGAATAGCACCCCTTCCTGACTCTCACATACAGTAAATGAGATGCCAAACATTACACTACCTGTGCCTAACCATGTGTAGGCAGTGTACTACATGCATTCGACATAGGCAGCCCTGCAGCACCACCCACAATACTGGGACACCCACAAGATAAGTGACTCACACATGCCAGTCAGGAGGGGAGGGGGTCACATACCCAACAACAGTCACAGCCAGCAGGACAGCTAAACAAACACAAACAAATGCTGTACTATGGCCTCTGAATGAGGGGTATGGGTGACCCCTAACCAGGCCTACACGGACAGACTACAGCAGGCCAGGGAGTGGGATGTCATTTGTGATGGCTAGGAAGTTAGAAACTAATGTGTATGCAATCTAAAGATAAGAACGGAAGTACATTGGTATGGTGTAGCCAGCATGATGGGTAAGACTACTGACTGAATTGGACTACAGGACATACCAGTACAGTCCTAGCAAATGTGTACAACTGTCAGGTGTGCCCCCCCACCCCACATAGAAATACAGTAACAGTCAGGTGTACCCCCCAATCCTGTGTAGAAACATAGAAATAGTCAGGTGTACCCCCAGCTATGCAGACATGTTGTAACAGTCAATGCCAAATGATCGGTGGATATCCTGCAGACACAGCATGCTACCTGTCGGTGTACAACACAAAGGTCAGCTGTGCAGTACAAATCACCGGACATGCTCCACACATGCATAACAGACTGCCTTACTGGGCATGCTCACACACTTAAATGAGGGCAATGTCAGTCATCAACATACTGAAAGGTCATACTTGGCATGTTCACACACTTAAACACATGAAGGCCATGTATGCAAACACCAGTGGACCAGACATATCCAGTATTTGCAATAGTTACTGCAGACACATGTCAGTATGCACCACTCATGCCTTGCACACACAGTGGGTAGGAATACAGACATATAGGTAAAGACAACACAGCATAATACGCCAAAGGTAGATGGATATAGATGTGTGGAAGAAGGTGACCATGACAAGGAGCCATCCACGCCTGTCCCACTGAGCACACAGCCAAAGGGCCTAAAACACATCAGTTGCAGATGTCACACACTGCAGTTACTAGCGACCAGTACCTGTCAGCACCACAGACTATGTGGTCCACGTGCCAGCTGAGCAACATGGCTGTACAAGGACATAGTCAGCTAGTTGCCCTAGACATGCACCTGTGATATATGACCCTATGTGTGGCCGCCCGTGGCTTGACACCCCTACATGAATGGTGTATGGGCCATGCACACACTAGCCACCCCATAGCAGTACCCTGACAAGCCTGCTGAGGTTATCCAATGTGAAATACACCTTTGGGAGAGTTGCAGGCCAGTAATGTTTGTGGCATGTCCCATAACTGTGTACTGCTGTCATGTGATAGACCAGTTAGGTAAGAGTTCTAACCCCAGCCATGGCAACTATGTGTGTCTGTGTCTTTCTCTCACTGACTGTGTAAAGAGCAATGCTTTTAGGTTACTCACACCCCTTACATTTCACATACCCATCTTTGGCAAGACTGCTGATGTCACCCACCTAGAAATACTCCCCTGGGAAGGCTGTAGCCCAGTAATCGCCGTAGTGCATGCTGTAACTGCATATTGCTGTAGTGTGATAATATAATTAGGTAGGAGGTCAAACCCCAGACATGGCGAGTGTATGTGTGCGTGTCTGTCTGTCACTGACTGTATAGAGAGCAATGCCTTTTTAGGCTACTCACACCCCTTATAAGTTGAATACCCTTTGGCAAGGCTGTTGATGTCACACAACTTGAAATACACCTCTGTGACGATCGTAGCTCAGTAATCTTCATAGCATGTCCTGTAACATCATATGGCCATAGTGTGATTGAGGAGTTAATTAGGAGTTCTAGCCCCTAACCTGCCAACTGTGTGTAGATGCGTGCATGTCTAACTGTGTAGAGAACAATGTTTTTAGGTTACTCACACTCATTACATTTCACATACCCAACTTTGGCAAGGCTGCTGATGTCACCCACCTAGAAATACTCCCCTGGGAAAGCTGTAGCCCAGTAATCTCCGTAGTGCATGCTGTAACTGTGTACTGCAGTAGTGTGATAATGCAATTAGGTAGGAGGTCAAACCCCAGACATAGCAACTGTGCATGTGTGAGTCTGTGTGTGCTTGTCTGTCTGTCACTGACTGTGTAGAGAGCAATGCTTTTTAGGCTATTCACACCCCTTACACGCCAAATACCCTCCTTTGTCAAGGATGCTGATGTCACTCAACTTGAAATACACCTCTGGGACAATTGTAACCTAGTAATCTCCATAGCACATCCTGTAGCATCATAGGGCAATAGTGTGATTGAGAAGTTAGTTGGGAGTTCTCGCCCCCGATCTGCCAAGTGTGTATGTGTGCATGTCCGAGTGTGTAGAGAGCAATGCTTTTAAGTTACTCACAACCCTTACATTTCACATACCCAACTTTAACAAGGCTGCCGATGTCACCCACCTAGAAATATTCCCCTGGGAAAGCTGTAGCCCAGTAATCTTCATAGTGCATGCTGTAACCGCTTACTGCTGTATTGTGAATTAAATGCATGGTTGGTTTCCATCCACACACATGGCAGTTCTGGATGTATTGTGTGTGTCACTGTCTGTGTAGGAAGCAATGCATTTTAGGCTAGTCTCTCACAGTCATTTCAAAGCCCTACTTTGGCAATCCTGCTGATGTCAGTCAGCGTGAAATACACTTTTGGGAAAGGACTACTCCAATAATATCTGTGGTGCGTACTACAACTGCATAGTGCTGTAGTGTAATACACTAGTTAGGTAGGGGTTCTACTCCCAAACATGACAGGTGTGTGTGTGTGTGTGTGTGTGTGTGTGTGTGTGTGTGTGTGTGTGTGTGTGCGTGTGTGAGGGTGCATTTGTAACCCGTATCCTGTGTAGATACTGTACAGGGATAACACATATGATATGGCTGAGAGGCCGGGTGCAGAGCCATACCCAGACATGTAACATCAAGGCCACGCAATCACAGTTATCATCCCCAGTATTACCCAGAGCACACTCTCACCCCATGTGTCATACACACACACATGCCTAGGTAACAGCCAATATATGAACAGCACACTGCATATTGGCCACTGATAGCAACTATGGAGTGACAGTGGTGGGCCACAGAGGGCATGACACCCAGCCTAATATGCACATACGTGCAGACAGTGCATCTCTTCCATGTTCTCCAATGGACAACTGCACCACCTGTGGTGCCATCACATGTAACCCAAAAGGGACATACCATGCATGACAACATGCCCCTATGGACATATGCCACTGACACCAAGGAATGCTGATAGCATGCACACCATGTAGGTGCAGGGTAAAGCTGCTGGCCATTACCAGCTCCCGCCACAGGTTGGCAGGACTGGCACATCTGATGATAATCTGTGTTCACAACATGGGCCGGACACCCCAGGTACAGTTCCACATGTCACTGTACATGCATGAGAGAGATGTTGCCATGCCAGATGCTGTCCATGTCATGAATGAAGGAACACAGACATGGCAAGTGATGCACAGCATTGCCCACACACAGTAGTCACCAAGGTGACCGGATAGGGGATACAATTTTGCTATGCCCTTTTTTGAGGTTAGTATACTGTGCCTCTGTCTAACAGTGACACAGAAGTGATACCCGGGGTAAATCTATGATCCCCCATCCACTCATCAAGATTCCTCTTGAAGAGAGTCAATGAGGGACTCTGCCTAACCTGGACTGGGATTTTATTCCAGAGTGAAGGGAGCCTCTGGGTTATGAATCTGTCCCTCCAGCATGTCATATTTATTTCAGTGCTGAGGTTCAAGTCTCTCGAGCGCGTAGCTCAATGGGATTTGGATTTTCTAAGGTGCAGCATGTCCATTAATTCCAGGTTGGACATGGCTTTATACGTCAGGCACAGATCGCCTCTGAGCAGGCGGTATGCCACTGAGTAGCGCTGGAGTTTCTTTAACCAGGCAGCATATGGCATCTGTTTGAGCCCTTTGATCCTCTTGGTGAGGTACTTTTGGGGTTTTTCCAGTTGCTGCAGGTGTCTGGTAAGGTACATCCCAAAAGGGGCATTGTACTCAATTATGGGCCTGATGAGGGATGAGTAAAGAGGCACAATGACCTCCCCTGATCTAGATGTGAATCCCTTCATGATTAGGTGGGCTATATAAAATGTTTTTCTAACCACTTTGGCCACGTGGTTGTCAAATGAGAGATTGCTATCAACTTGGGTCCCCAGGTCCCTAATTACTTCTTCCGTACTTAATGGATTACTACATATGTGGTAATTTGTGGGCACTTTGTTTTTTCCAAAGGGGATGACTATGCACTTTTTGGCATTTAGCTTGAGGCCATGGCTCTGGCACCAGTTGTCTGTTTCTATGAGGCCCTTTTGGAGGATGCTTGTGTCGGCTGGAGAGTCGATTATGGTGCCCAGTTTGCAGTCATCTGCGAACTTGGTCAGCCACAGTCCTTCTGTGTTGGCCTGTACCTCTGAGAAATATATACCGAACAAGAGAGGTCCCAGGACTGAGCCTTGTGGGACGCCACTTGTAACTGGTTTGGAGTCTGACATGGCTCCAGCAATTCTAACCATGTGGGTTCTGTCCTTGAGCCAGTTTGCAACCCATCTAGTGACATAGGGGTTTATATTTAAGCTGGTGAGCTTATCTATAATGCCCAAGTGGGGTATTGTATCGAAGGCTTTTGCGAGGTCCAGGTAGGCTGTGTGGACCACCTTCCCCTCATCAATGGCCTTGGTGACTGTTTCAAAGAAATTGACCAGGTTTAAGAGGCAGGATCTGCCCTTAACAAAGCCAAACTGGGTAGGATCCAGTGTCTGTAGGTCCCCAATATCTTTATTTATAAGGTCCATGATGATCCTTTCCATAGCTTTGCAGACCAAGCTAGTAAGGCTTATGGGGTGATAGTTTCCAGGATCTGTTGAGGCACCACCTTTGTGGAGAGGGACCACCGTTGCTGTACGCCACTCTTTGGGTACATATCCTGTAGTAAGGCTGAGATTGAACAGTAGTTTTATGTTTGGGTTTAGCTCTTCTTGGAGTTCATGTAGGACGCAGCCTAGGACACCGTCTGCTCCCATTGATGCTGTGTTTTTTGCTTTGGAGAGGGCGGCTCTTACCTGAGCATCTGAGATGTCAGGGTGGCAGCACTCTGCTGGGATAGATATTTGCCCTTTTGGTGGGGGGGGGGAGTTTGCGCTAAACCTGTCAGCTAGGATGTTGGCAATGTCTGTGGGTTCAGTGTATTTTTTGTCATTTTGGACTAATTCTGAGCATATCTGGGAATTCCCACCCAGGTTACTAACATAACTAAAGAAAGCCTTGTGATTATCCTTAGTGTCCTGTGCAATTTTTCTCTCGAAGCTGGCTTTAGACAATTTTATGAGTGCCTGTAGTTTTTTGCTAATACTGATCAGAGATGCCTTCCCTTTTTGGGATTTTGCTCTATCATGTAGTAGCCTCCTCCTTCTATTGTATAGTTTGTTTATGGCTGGGTTCCACCAGACAGGACATCTGCCTTTGGAGGATTGGGTCTTGGTTTTATTTGGGTTTGCATGATCCATGCATTCCTGAAGGTGTTCATAGAATGCGTTTATAAAGGATTCTGCAGTCTGGGCCGTATTTTCCACAGGCCCGGGGGCTTTGAAGGATTCCACCTCCAGTTTGAGGAGTGTGAAATTTGCTTTAAAGAAGTTTTTCACTGTGGTTTTCTGGGTAGGGGGTGGGGTCGGGATGTGAATATCCAGTGAGATTAGTTTATGGTCTGATCTTACGAGTGAGGGATACACTTCTGGTCTGGAGCATAGAGTCCCCATGTTGGTGATGATCAGGTCCAGTATGTTTTCCCCTCTTGTGGGAGTGGTAACAAGTTGTTCCATAGCATTTGAGTTTATAAATTCTAGGAACCTTTGGGCTAGGGTGTTGGAGCTAGAGTAATGCTCCCAGTCTATGTTTGGGTCATTGAAGTCGCCCAATATAATGGTGTTTGGAGAGGTCTTCATATTTTCCAGTGTTCTCAGGAAGGCCGAATGGAGTTCCTGGGTTTGGGAGGGTGGTCTGTAGCAGGCTATAAACTGGAAGGCAGTTTTACCCACTGTTAGTTGCACATGGATAGTCTCTGATGCTTTGTGCTGTGCCACCAACCTGGAGGTGTGGGTATCTTTGACGGATATTGATACTCCCCCTCCTTTTGTGGTTCGGTCCAAGTTTTGGGGCCGAAAAGCATGGTATGAGGTATAACCTGGTAGTGCTGGGGTGCTCTTGGGAGCCTTGAACCAGGTTTCTGTTACTGCACAGATATCAATGTTCTCCATGCTAAGGAGAGTTTCAAGTGCATGCATCTTGAGGTTTAGACTTCTGGCATTGAGTAGCACTACTCTTAGTTTCTTATCCCTTGTGATACCTATGGAGGTCGGTTTGTCTTTTGAGTCTTGCCTAAAAAAGGCACTATGGGGGTAGCAAGAGCCTTTGCCAATATCCGAAAGCCCAGGGGTGATAGGTGCAAGCCATCCCTAGTGAAGCATCGTCGCTTGTCGAGTATGTCATCCCAGGCTGACAGGCATTGGATCCCCTTTGAATGACACCAATACTTAAGCCAATTGTTGAAATTGATCATCTTGTCTTCATATTGTGGCATCATTCTTGCTGAGGGTAAGATGCTACTCAAGGTTAGGATCATACCGGCCTGGGCTACATGCTCAGAGAGCTCCTCTATGTCTCTTTTCATGTAGTCCAGGGAGGTACATCTCAGGTCATTCACACCAGCATGGACAATGACTGAGTCATATTTGTACTTGCCTTGGAGTGACCTGAGTGCTTGTGTTATGTGACGGATCCTAGCGTCCGACAGGCAGCTCACCGTGACCTTCTCCTTGTTCATCCTGGTGAGCGGGATGTCAGTGTGCCTGACGATAGAGTCACCTATTACAAGTGTATCAGGTGTGTTGTTTAGCCTTAAGGGCTGTGACTGTTCGGCACACTGGCTTTGTGAGCTATGTGTTGCACGTGTTTTGTTTTGGGGTAGCAGTTGCTTGGGTGTCTGCTTTGGAGGTCTCTGCTGCTTAGGCAGATTTTTATTTAGAGCCTCCTAGTATGTTTTTGTGTGTTTATGTGTTTGGTTTGCTGTCGTGGTAGGTCTATGTGAGACTGGAATTGTCGTGAGTGTGGTTTCCTTTTCCTCCTGACTGGTTACGCCAGTATTGAGTTGAGAGAGCTTAGCCTCCAGTTTGGCTATATGGTTGCATCTCTCACATATGTTGGAATTTGTTGGGAGGAGGAGAGGGTTGTCTGTGTACATGAGGCAGTTGTAACATTGCCTCAATATTCCCAGATTCACCAGCTGGACCGAAGAGGAGATTGACAACTGACCTTTGGACATGCTAGAATAGTATTGGGAATTCCTTTATAATTGAAAAAAAAGGGCCAATGGGGAACAAGGTACTCAAGGGGAGTTTGTGAGGGTGTAGTACTTTTAATTTTTTAGTGCTGACTTATATAATTGCTTTAGTGAGCAAGTGCCAGGTAACTTAAATGCAAAGTGCTACAGGTAACTTAAATGCAAAAATGACAAACAGTAACTTTCTTTCAAGTGAAACAAGGAAATAAGTACAGTAAGCAATGCAGATATCACTAGGGATCCTCAGAATCGCTGAAAAGCCACGTTTTAGGTGGAATTAGTGTTTCAGGGAAATAACAAGCAAACAAACAACAAGCATACAAACAAAGCTAGATTCAGCAGGCCTGGATCTAGTCTATGCTACAGCAAACAAGGTGTACCAATTTCAGTAAGAAACAGTTGAAATATGCAGGCACTATAAGCCTTTAACCAGAAATTCCCAGCTCAGAAGGGCAGAGTCCAGCCTCTCCTCTGGCATGTGTATGTCACCTACCATACAGCTACTGTGTGATGGTCATCCGTCCTGTGTGTGGGCAGTAGTGCTACCAACAGCATGTAGCAATACCCCATATAGGAGAACTAGCACACTCAGGGCAGCCACATATTTATAGGAGGATCAGGAAGTACAGACAGACTGCGAGTGGAGTTGTGTTATGCTTTGTATAGTACTGATGTTACAGTGTGTGTTTGTGTGTGCACATACTAGTTTGCCATGGAATACAGTCCATCTGCATAGCACACAACTGTGGGCCTACCTTCATGCCAGCTGGAGCTGTGCCTATCATGTCTTGTCTGTCCACCACACAGGTCTTGTGTCAGATAATACACTGGCAGTGTGTGTGTTGCGTGTTACCGGTACATGGCTACATCCATGGCCGTCCATACCAGAAATTCCTTGACTAAGGGTATGTTACAGGCTATCCTGTAACACCTGCGCCTTGCATAGTGTATGGCAATAGTTGTCCATATATGTGCCTGTATTCCAGCCTCTGTCCATCATCTACATACTAAGCTGTGCACATATGTCATGTTGTCAGTAGTTGATCCATAGTGGGCTGGGAGTATAACACACTGCCATGTCTGCCATCAGTCCACTGCCATTGTAACCCCCACACATATGGTGGGGCTGGGGCCATATATGTGTGGGAGCCACCTACACAATACATGTGTGCCCTCATGCACTGCAGAACCCAGTGTATGTAACAGTTGTATATGGCCCTGTATTATTGAGTCTAGGGGGGGTACCAGAAAAGACCTAGGCTGCTACAAAATGTGGGGGTATCAGGTATGAGCTGCCTTAAGGTATCTGAATGTACAGTACCATATACATCACCTATATACACATTACTGACAGGGCTCTGTGTACTGCAGGACTACTGTCCCCTGTCATACAAACTGTTCTGTGTGTTAGTGTGCACGTGATGATGCCATTTATGCAATGTTACATAGCAGTTACAACCCATGTGGTCATAAGACATCTATACCACCTACTGTGTTTGTACAGTGTGTAGACAGAGGCTGCTGAACTACACACCTGGAGTACATACTGTAGATTGTTAGGTATCCTGTGGCCCAGGGTGTCTTTCCTATTGTACAATGTGAATGTCTTATCTTGGACAGCAACAGATGTGAACCTTTCCAGTCTACTGTATGAGTGTAACTGGTCCACTGCAGCATCACTCCATTGATAGAGTTGTCAGTGTCAGAACAGCTATATGACATGGCATGTAGAACTGTAATAGTACATGATGACAGGTTACCATGTCTGCAAACCTGTGGGTATTGTTTCACCTATGACCTCTCTGTGGGTGTATGTTACAGTCAACGATTGTCATTTGTATGGGTGGCACATACAGTGTCCAACCATTCAGGGGCCATCTGTAGGCACAGTGGCTGTTCCATATTGTGTGCACCTACCACTTGTACATATAACTGCATGTGTATGTGTAGTCCCATGCATATGTACACACACACATATATATATATATATATATATATATATATATATATATATATAATATATATATATATATATATATATATATATATATATATATATATATATATATATATATATATATGTATACCTGTATCTGCATACCTGTGTCTGTTTATTTGAAGCCTGGTAATGTTGATGGCTTCCACATAATACATTCACCATGGGAGCCAGACTGTACTGCATGATATGTTATAAATAACAGCCTGACATCATACAGGTGGGATATAGTACAGGTAACATCATGTGCCCATGTTGCCACTGGCCCTGGTTATGGGATCTCCAACCCTTGGTAGTGTATTGCAGGGCGGATGTGTTTGGCTGGGGGGATGCCTATTTGTATGACTCGTATAGTGTGTGGTGCCTGTCAACCCCATTAACGTAACATGTAGCCTGTCACACTCCACTCCCTAACAGCTACATGTGCCTTGCAGTATCAGCACAACAGTGTTGCACCAGTGGGTCAGTAGGCATGGGAATCCCAGTGAGGTCTGCCACTTTTGTGTATATGTGCATGTGTGCATATCTGTAGGGTACACCGGTCCAAGTCCACATACGCCTATTACAATACACATTGCCACACAGTACTACAGATATTGTTGTTGTCACCTATAGGTGTGGCAAGCAATGCAACACCCTACTATGTCTGTGGCATGTGCATCACATGCATATCCCTGTGGTACCACTGTTATGATTTGCAATGGGTTGTTTTTGCGTCATGGCCAATGTGTGATAGTGGGTATGTCAGAGTATCAAGATAGGTTCTAGTGTGTACAATATCCAGTGGGGGATGTGGGTGCTGTGTACACTGTCTGTACACCATGGTACACCTGGTATATGGCCCACGTACCACTCTCAGGTGGCCAATGTCACCATTACCCATACAGATAACAGATAAGAGGATATGGCCCAGTTACATATGTGCTGTGTGCAGCCTACCTGTAACACACTGGACACATGGACTAGTTAGTTAGCAACTATACAACCAGGTCTCTAAAATGTGTGTCTACCCGTTATGTGTCGGTCAATGTGTATATGATGGTATGACACACTATGTATTCACCATATACAAACATTACATCCCTCATTACCATATTGTATGTGTCTGTGGATGGTCTGCATGTAGCACGTGACCTGGTGCACACCTCACTCTACAGATGGTGCCGGCTGTGCAATTACAGCCACACAGTTCAGTAGCACTACATACCCAGGTTGGGGTCTAGACACAGTGTCGCAAAGTCAGGATGTGTATGTATGTGGATGGGTTGACATAAGGGTGCAGATTATACCTGTACCAGCAGGACACCAGTCACATTTGCACAGCCAATAACTGTTATACATACCTGTGGCATGTATGCAACTGTACACCACATATGTCACGGCCATGGTGTCACCACACTGACATACCCCTGTGGAATATGACTGCGGGCCATCCTCCTGCTGACACATGTATGCCTATAGCACAAATGGATGACAGTATGGGGATATCAATTGGTGTTACCAATGGCTGAGATGCATCATAGCTGCATGGCTACACTACCTGACATGTATGCAGTACAAATTACCTCTGACTACATTCTACACTGCAGTACGTTGCGGCACTTTATCACAGTCATGGTGTTCATCAGAATCATGTTAGCCTGTCCCTGCATCAATGTTATGGATGGCAGGGATGTGGCACAGGTATCATCATATGCACAGGGTGCGCGAATGTCATCTTAGCTGCATGGCTACACTACCTGACATGTATGCAGTACACATTACCCCTGACTACATTCTACACTGCCATACATAGCGGCACTCTATCACAGTCATGGTGTGCATCAGAACCATGTTAGCCTGTCCCTGCATCGATGTTATGGATGGCAGGGATGTGGCACAGGTATTATCATATGCACAGGGTGTGTTGCAGCTGTGCCAGAGATCGAGGGTGGTCCAAACATGTGTCACCATGTGTGTGGGTGAGGGGTGTGGTTCCTTGATTGGGGCATGGTGATGTGGTGTGTGTCGGTATGGGGTCACCCTAGGTGTGGTTGCATGGTGTGTGGGTATGCATGCACACAGTTCCGTCATGTGGCTGCCCTATACGGGTAATGTTGGACAGCTGCAGACCATTCCTGGCAGGGTGTGCAGTTCAGTGGCTCTGGCCACGGACATGCTAACTGTGCCTGCCAGGGGTTCCATGGGCACATGCAAGTACAGACCTTGAGGTGCTACTCTCACCTGATGATGATATATGTCCGCTGGAACCATGTCCCGCCTGGGCCTGGCCAGGGCCACATGAATGTGGCCTGCTGTGGTGTGGTGTGGACAGCAGCCCCTGTGGTGTGCTGGGGCTGGTACTGCCACTACAGGAGCGGCTGTGCATCCTGGCACTTCCACTTTGACCGCCAGCTACTGGTGTCTCTGGCCTACATCCACGCAGCCATTGTACCACTCCCACCACATGTTCCAGCACAGACATATCACGGTCAAAGAGGCCAACCATCTCACCCCACTATCTATCCATGACCTCGGTATAGTCACAGAAGGCAACAGTGAGTTCATGGAGGTTGCCACTTACAGCTGTGAAAGCAGACCTCTGCAGCCTCAGAACATGTCAGAAGTGAATTTCCATATGTGCCTGTGCCTCCATTATGGCCTAATACATTCCCCGGTGGTACCAGTTGTGGCACCTCTGCCAGGGGCAGGATGACCTGCAGTTCTCCCACGAGCACCATAGTACATCTGCCAATGTGGTGACCTTCCGGACATCCAGCTATGCCGACTGTGACCCGACACAGTTGGTATGGACACCACACTTTCCTGGTCATTGCCATCAAGCACCAACTGTTCCTCTGCTATGGCCACAAGTGGTGTGATTTGTAGGGGCACTGTAACTGTGTGCGGGATTGGGGTGGCTAGGAGGGTGATGACATATGTTGGTGCAGTGTCAGCCTCTTACAACCCCAACTGTGCCTCACCTGTACCTTCATCGTCATTGGTGTCTGTAGGGACACCTACCTCAGTATGCATGCAGGAGGGACACTGACCCACCTCGCTACCTGTGGAGGAAACAAATACACACATTAAGACCTGTACAGAAGTACATTACAGTGCACACACTCACACACACTCACAATGACAGCCACCTTACTACCTCACCTTCCCTGAGTTTGCAGACAGTCCCACAGTTAGTTACATATGTTCCCCTTCCTGCATGGCATTTGCTAATATACACATATCACAACAGCCCATTGACATATCATCCCTCTCCATGCCTACACGTGTGGTTACTACACCTGACCTGTTACTCCATCGCCTACCTGACCTGGGTGGAGCAGGTTGTACATGGCCTCACTGCTGTCACCCTGTATTACCCTGTGTGTGGGCAATAATGGCGTATGAAGCCCCTATATGGTTTGGGCTGCTACATTCACTACATATGTCACACACTAGAGCATCACACTACAGTCTTGCTCAGTCCATGCCACATCTGTTGCACACGCGAACCATCATGTGGACGACAGTACTGCCTGGATACACTCACTGATGTGCTGTGGTAATTCCCCATTGCATTTGTAGTGTTGCATATGTGGGTAGCCAGTTACCTATCTGCTGCTAGTAATATGATGTGTATACCTGGTATGTACTGCACCTCCCAATGCATGTTCCATGCTACAGACCTTGTTATGCTATCAGCTGTCCTGGGTTCACATACCTGACAGGTTGTCCTGGTGTCCAATGTCTCACTCCATGTACAGCACAATCCCAAGGGGAAGTACCACCATGTGGTCCATCCCACTATCACCTGAGCATACATGGACACACACACACACGCACACACCCACCCACACACACACACACACACACACACACACACACACACACACACACACACACACACATCTGCCATGCATCTTCCACACTCCACTAGATTGCACTTACGAACACAACCAAGTCACACACACACACACACACACCCGCCACACTCCTACATGTGGAGTTGCACAACATTTGTACACACAGTCCTCCCATTAGCCTTCTGTCAACATGCATTACATATGGAGCTCAACAGCATGCAGTGCAACTATAGTGACATAATGCTGGCGGCAGTATACATGTGTGTGAGACATGGGCTTTGTTGGTAGGTGATGGCCCCTCCCTGTGTTAATACTGCACCCATGTACAAAGTGTTACTGTGGCCTGTTCTGCACCCTGCCTTGTACTGTGCACCATACCTCACAGGTGTAGAAACCAATGATGCATCTGTAGTACTGTATCAGTTATGTCAGCTCCAATGCTCACAGCCCCTGTATGTTGTAGCAACACATACCTGGGGTGATATGTGAACAGCTATCAGTTGTGGATGCCTGATGTCTGTGTTGCAGATCACAACATCAGCAGTGCATGTATGACCAGTACATGACTATCACAATGACAACCAGCGGACCTTACCATGGCTGTGAGGGGTGCCCTACACATGTCCCAGACCTCTGCATGGTTGCAAGGTCTAGTCATGTGCACATCCCTTGGAGTGCACACACTTCTATGAAGAGTGCTGTGGGGTCAGGGTTACATCTGCAATGTTTACTTAACCTGATTGTGTGCAGCTGCAGCCATGGTGGTGTTGAGTCACACATGCCCCTAATGTAGGCCGTGTGTCCTGCCACATGTCACATCCATGTGGACACATTGCACATTGACAGGATGTTAGTTATCTTGCATGTGTCTGTTGTACCCTTCTGATACCCCAGCATGGTCTCTACTGTGATGCAGTGCATTTTTCAGCAATAAAACGTGAACATGTACAGTATGCAGTATGGGTAGGTGTGTTAGACATGTGCATGGGGGATAGCTCATAGCTATTACATGCCCAGTTTCTCATCATGCATGAACACGAACCATACTCACTAGCTATGGACTGCTGCCATGGTGGTATCCTGGAGGGACCCACATAGGAGTGCGAGAAAGCTGTTGTCAGTGGCCACAGCTGTGGCATTCATAACAGGTGAGTGCAGCATTACGTTACATCAACAGTAGAAGTACACAGTATTACAGCTTATACACAACAGTTTATTACTACTACACAGCAGCAGCAGACTATGTATATGACATCTCAGTTTTGCATGATGTTCCTGTACAGATGCAGCTGCATACACACGAGTGGTGTACTAATGTGCCCTGGGGCCTTAACTGCACACTCCTCAGCTGGTGTGTCATTGGCACCCACCTCCAAGATGTGCCCTGCCAGGTGTTGATGTTACGGGCAGACAGGTGCCACTAGGCTGCTGAGAAGCTCCTCCGCATGGGTGAGGGGTGGATGGGTGAGTTGCCCCCCCAATTGCAAGGTGGTCCCCCCTTATAGCAGCTGCACGCCGATGTACATGGCGAAGCAAATCGGTGCAATGATGCTGGACCTGCTCATAGCTGCGGTTATGCAGTCCAACATCATTGACCCTGTGGACTAGCTCGTTCCACAGGGCGGTCCTCTCCTGCTGGTCATGGGCTGCCAGCCAAAAAGATGTATGTAGTGCTGTGCCAGGTGATCGATGATGATAGCCTTTTCGCGGCGCTGCACGCAGGAAGCTCGACTATGTGACATGATTCCCTGAAGACATAAGGATTGAAACAGGTCTGAGCCACCCATACAGCAGGGTTACCATAGTTCCTAATACACATATATGTCTCCCCCCACCATATCAGCTACAACAACACGTTCACAGATTGCAAGTGTTATGTCAGATGCTTACCTACCATTGGGACATATGTTTTATTGTACCAAGCTTTGTGCTATGTGTATGTGCCATGCTTTGTGCTATGTGTTTGTAGCCATACTCCCTGTGGGGACACTTATCTTTGCTGGCCTGTTACAGACTATTTCACTTGCATGCCATTGTGAGTGCCACTATATATATATATATATATATATATATATATATATATATATATATATGTATATATATATATATATATATATATATATATATATATATATATATATATGTATATATATATATATATATATATATGTGTGTATAAATATATATCTATGTACATATATGTGTAGATATATGTTGTACGTTGTGGATATACCTAGGTCTATATGAGTGTCTGTATCTGTACACATACATGTCACATTCCATATCACGCAGATATGTGGAGTGCATACAGACATCCTGTCTGCATTCTGTAACCATCTGTCATTCACAGCTGCACTGTTCTGTCTTGCTGCAACACAGATAGTTGCCACATGTGAACACAGCCTAACATTAGGGTGGTAACTATGATGTGAAAGTGCTGGTATGCCTATTACACACCTGTGGCATTTGTGCTTGCTACATTACACATTCACGTGACTGTCCTGCAAGTGGTGTGCTCTGACACCCGTGTGTCTATCATGATGGCAGTACATCCACCAACAGCTATTGTCCACACTAACATAACATACACAGATATTATGGCTGACATCTTTGTCATTCATTGCTGATCTGCAAGGTTGGCAGGTATGTCGCACTGCTTACAAGGACAGACAGTATTGTCCAGAGCAGTTGTTCAGTGGGACATCATTACAGGGACAACTGCAGATGGCACATATCAAACATTCTACATCATAAATCTTATTAATCTATACCACATACTACATTAAATTACATACAGTTATGTTTTACATACCTTTTAGTGTTTGGACAGGTGTGCCGCCTTCACGGTTGTGGCCTGTAATAATTTGTTCCCCACTGTGTAAGTTCCCTTTTCTATGTATGTTTATTTTTTTTTCCTTTTCTTTTATTTCTTCTTTCTTTCTTCCTTTCTTTCTTTCTTTCTTTCTTTCATTTTTTCTTTCTTTCTTTCTCTCTCTCTCTCCATTTCCAGTAGAGTGAATGAGTTGGTTTGAATGGATTTCAGCATAGCTTTTGTATGTGATGCACATGATCAGGTGATGGGCTCTGCACCAATCAGTGTGCAACAGCTGCTGACTGCGTGCAGCCTGCTGTGTAGTGATCATGTTAACCATCGTCATGGCAACCCAGTACTATAAAATGCTTACTAATGTGGGCATTGTCCCTTCACCTTTCCAGTATGGAGGACATCCTTCCTGTATGTGGGCAGCTGTGTTACAGATGGCAGGTTGCAGTACCTATTACAGTGGGGCTTGCAGACACAGGACAACTACACAATCTTAAGAAGTTCCAGACCTACATTCAGAGTGAGTAGTGTTGTTATGTGCTTTGTATATTGCTGGTCTTGCAGTGTTTAGGTGTACATAGTACTTTAGGATGGAATGCAGTCTGTCTGCATAGCTCTCAACAGTGAGCCTATCCACATGATGGCCAGTGGATTGTCTGTTTGCTTTTGCCTGTGCACCACACTGGGCTTGTCCTAGATATATCCCCGGCAATCTGTCTGTTGCATGCTATCAGTACATGGCTACTTCCAATTATGTTCCTGATGTGTTATTCCTGCATAAAGGTATGTTGCAATGAATCCTGTAACACCAGCAATGGGCAGGATGTGTAACATCAATATTACAAGTATGGATCTGTGTTCCTGCCTCTGTCCTCCACATATATGTCTGGCTTTGTCCTGCTGTGATACAGTTAGGCGTTGTTTGGTATTGGCCTATCATAATATACTGCTAGTATTCCTACTATCATCCCAGTCATATCATGGACTCCCACGACATTTGTTGGTCATGGTCCATACATGTGACAGATACATAGACATTATCACAGGTAATTAATGTCCCCCTAGGCCTTGGCAACGGAGTGTAACTGGTGGCTGCTGAACTACATCTGTTATTGTTTATTGTTACCTATCTTGATGGCAAATCCTTTGTCCACAGTTGTACGAGGTGACGGGCCTGGCCTGGACAGCATAGTATGTTATATAACCACACTGTCTGCATCTACTTTTCTGTGTGGTCCTTGCATTCTTCACTGATTACATAAGTGCAGATCTATGTGCTGTCGGTAATGGCATACATTATTGTAAAATACACCATTAAAGGTTGTCTGTGTATACATCTGTGTGTCTATCTCATGTTCTTTGAATAGTGAGTAGGCTATGTATAATTCAGTACTCCTGTTCAAGTGTAAATGCCATTTAGTAGGTTATACAGCAAAACAATGTTGTTATACCGATTTCACATGGAAAATAAAACACACTGCAGTGGGACACAAACCGAGAATGCATGCGGGATAGGTGGATGCTCTGCCCACTACACTATTGCAGTTCTGCATAACATGCATATTTCTAACTTAATGTCATACCCATGCTCCCTTTCCCCGGCTCCCGAGCTCCACGTACACAGCATCCATCTATTCTGCAATTGCTAGCCCTGCCATACCACACTTCCCCACATTTCCCTCTGCACATCTCGGTACTCCTCTATATTACTGTCTGGATGCAACCTTCTGCAGGCTCTTCATCCATTTAGTCCATGTACGTTTGAGCCGTCCCTTCATCCACCTCCGATACTGGTGGAAACATTATTATGGCCCATAACATCTGGTGCGTCCCGGCAGGGACAGACCTGTTGTTGTCACGAATACACTTTACTGGTCTATACTATTTCTCCCACTGGTAGCATCCTGCCAGGGTTTTGAGTAGCAGTGGTTTGCTCACACACCAGACCAGCCTCATCTCCTTCTTCCACGTATGAAACACGCCCCCACGCTGTGCCCCGTTTTCCATTCCCCTCTTCAGTATTATACAAGACTACTGTTCTCACAGTATGCATGGACAGGCACTGTTCACTGATACTCATAGACTGCTCAGAATACTGTGACTAAGCACTATACACACGTTTGCTGGTATTAATGGTATTACTTACATACATTTCCTATACTGTTGACTGACTGTGCCGGATGATATGTTTGTGATAACAGCAGCTGATTGTATATCTGCCATGCCTTTGTAGTAACTCACTTGGACTGCAGTGTGCAGGGGTGACCTGGGAGTGCTGATTATGTTGTTACTGGCCACGGTGAGGGCTGTGGGCTACAACATGCCTAAGGCACTGCAGGGGAAGTGTAGGGTATGCACTGGTGTGTGCTAGGCTCAGACTTGCTGACCTCTGATTACAGCATCTTGCACTGGGTTGGCCTCCACATTGCTTAATCAGTGTGGGCATTGCTTACCGCTGCCCAAACAGGCGTACTCCCGCTTGCTACTGCATACCCCCACGCTACTTCATGTACATGTCGGTATTATACATGCTTAAGTCAGGTGTACATGTCAGGTATGACTGTTCACGAAGGTCAGTGTAAGGTTAAGTGGGATTCCAGTTTAGCATTTCTGGATAGGTTACACTCAGGTATTCGGGTTAGGGTTAGTTATACCATACCTGTGTTGTGGAGTAGATGTGAATAGTGGAGGTGTAGGCGGGTAGGTGGAGGGGGGACATTTTAACTGTATAGTAGGCCGTTTGACTGATTGGTGGGGGAGCAGTAGTGCAGGATTGCAGGGTGGTGGGATATGTATGTGAGGTAGGACAGGAGGTGTCAGTGTCAGTAGTTGGTGTAGGGATATGGAGTGTTGGGGGGTGGTGGACTTCGCCAGGTGGTGAGAAGGTGGTGATCCAAGTGTGCTTGGGTTTTCCCTTCATGTGTTAATTACATTTGTAGTCTGGGACAGCTGCGGTAATATACCTGGGTCTGGGGTTCCAAATTCTGCCAATATAGTTGTGTGGAGGGTGTCACCTACTTGTGACTGTGAACATTACTATGAATGCAACAGGGGTCGATAGGTAGGTGGTGTTATTGGGCCACACAGAGGGGCTGATAGTAGGGGACATGTCCAGGGATGTGCAGGACAGCTGACGGGAAGGTCCACAGCTGACCATTTCTTCTACAGTGACAACTGTGTATATACCCTGCATTTGGGGGTAGGTCTGGACACTCACACCCCTGGGTGCGGGTGAGGACAGCAATAATACCTTGTGATGCCAATTAGTTCGGCTTACACGCCTACAGTGAGGTGTTGCGACCATGTGTTCTTTGGTGTCATTTAGTGGGTTTGCAATGACACATCTGGTTATTCTGCCCATTGCCCTGTAAACTAGACATTGCTGCTGTAGGAGTCATACTGTGTTTGGCTGCTTATTAGGTGTCGGGTCTGCCCAATGTACACTATTGTTTACATCCCTGGGGTGGTCCACATAGAACCACTCCAGCCAACACATGCACGCCTAGTCCCATAATTACATACCCATAATTATCCACACGCACCTCCTCTTCGGCACACTTCTGGTGCAGGTCGGGTCTGGCCACACCAGTACACATTACCCACTCCCCACTTGGGATCCATCATGTTTGTTGTCTCGCCCCATAGATCATCAGGCTTCCACAATCTTGTAGTCTGAGAACATGCGAGCCCTGCCATTAGACATCTGTGCAATGGCTGGAAACCCAAATATGCATGGAAGTTTTGGGTTGTCCCACAAGGGACATTCTTGTCTTTGTTTCATGATTAGACTTGGGTCTCTCCCACTGGTAGTATCCTACCTGTTGTATGGGAACCAGTGGTTTGTTTGCTTTTATTGTGCATTTGTATGTTTCACCTGTCTAGCTGGGGGGGGGGTTAATGCTATGTGTTACACGTTTGTTGATTGGACCCCTCACCCCCATTAACATGGCCTGTGAACATATGTAATTCTTAACTGCTGTATCATATCCTAGCTATATATATGTGTATATTTACACACACACACACACACACACACACACACACACACACATATACACATATATATATATATATATATATATATATATATATATATATATATATGTGTGTATATATGTATATATATATATATATATATATATATATATATATATATATATATATATATATATATATATATATATATATATATATATATATATATATATATATACATATATATATATATATATATATATATATATATATATCTAAAACGACATATGGATGTATGGGTGCCTGCATATGTATATATCTATTTGTGGGTATTTATATACATGTCTGCCAATGTATGTATACATTTGTACTACAGAGAGGGAGAGGTATATCTCCATGTAGTTATGGGTATATATACATACAAATAGCTGTACATATTTACATCTACATCTGGTTATACCGTTCTTTGCCATGTAAAATAGACTGTGCTGCAGTGGGACTCGTACCGGGAGTGGCTGCTCGTTGGGTGGTGGCTGTGCCCAATGAATACTATTGCTTACATCCCTGGGGCGGTCTGAATAGACCCACTCCAGCAAACACTTGCACACCTAGACCCATAATTACATACCCATAGTTCCCCCAACCGCACCTCCTCTACAGCACTCATCCTTACTCTGGGGGCAAGTTCGGTCTAAACACACCACTGCACACTGCCCATTCTCCACTTCATGGGACCCATCTCATATGTTGTCTCGACCCATGGGTCATCAGGCTTTTCCACCTTGTAGTCCGGGTTTGTACATGCCTCGCCTTGATAGGTCATACATGGGCTTCCTCCTATCACAAGACAATTTTTGGGGTGTCCCACAATGGACGCTCCTGTCTCTATTCCAAGATTAGACTTCTTGGGTCCACTGTGTCCCCCCCGGTTGTATCCTGCCTGTGGTCTGGGGAGCAGTGGATTGTTTACATTGTTAGTGGGTTTGTTTGTATGTTTCCCCTGTCTGGCTCGGGGGGGGTTCATGCTACATGCTACACGTTTGTTGATTGGGCCCCTCACCTCCATTGGCATGGCCTGTGAACATATGTCATTCTTAAGTGCTGTATCTTATCATAGCTATATATCTGTGAATATTTATATACATATGGATCTAGGACTTTTGATCGAAAGATCAAAAGTCCGAATCCATTACGGGCAAGCATACTTATGTGAAAGTGCTTTTCACCGGAGAACCACTTTCGCATAAGTATGCCTGTTGCGGAGGTCATACTATGGTGCAGATAAGGGAAAATTCCCTTTTCCCCACTGTAGTGTGATCTCAGAGGGAGAATATTAAAGTAGGGGGTAGTGGGGGGCACAGCCCCGCATATGGGGCAAGGTGCAGGGGGGCTTGCCCTCCTGCAAATATGTTAATTTAGTGTTTTTTTTAACACACTTTAACAAAAGCGCTTTTTCGATGAAAGCACTTTCGTTAAAGTTTGTTCGGTGGCAATGGATTCGGACTTATATATATATATACATATATATATGTATATGTCTGCATACACATATATATATATATATATATATATATATATATATATATATTGCTGTATATATATCTAACGACATGGGGATGTATGGGTGTCTGCACATGTATACAAGTATATATGGGTATTTATTTATATGTCTATGTATGTCTACATTTGTACTACAGAGAGGGGGAGGTATATATCTATATAGTTATGGGTATTTATACAAACACATATACCTCTAAATATTTAGCTACATATCCTGTAATGTTGACTGGTATTGCTGGATACTGTGCTTCGTGTGCATACCGGCCAACCTTGTGTGCCATGGATGCTTTGCGATACCTACAACTAAATCTGTTAGTGTACACAAAGTCACACATGACATCTATTGTTAGTACCAGGAATACTTTCATCCCATGTGGGACAACCCAGACATTGGGTATTCAACCTTTGTCTACACCCAGGGTTACATAGGTACCCCTGGCTGTGTGCATGGTGTATGGCGTGTGCCACACCTAGGATACTTGGGTCGGGACATCATATGGTATGGGTCCCAAGGGGGGTGGGGGGCAATGTGTGGTGGTGTGGTAGCTACGGGCTGGTAACCAGGGTAGGGGTGGTGGCTGTGTGTGTGCTGTGGGTGGGGGGAAGCAGAACTGTGGGTTATGCATGTATGGGTTGGGGATGGCCTGAGTTGGATGGGCCTGTACTGCTCGGCCCGCCTAGTTGGTGGGGGAGAGGGGTACGTGATGTCGACATGTGAAACATAACAGAGGGCTGATTTAATTCCCTAGTTCAATGACAGACATACAATACTAGGAGCATGGTAGTATATTGCAGGGCGGACATGTTTGACTGGGCGAGGGATATGCAAATTCGCACGTGATGTATATTGTTTGGGGCCTCTCAGGCCCATTGACCGTGCATGTGGACATATATGTTTCTGTTCATCTACCATTGGTATCTACAGATGTCTGGCCATATATACCTCTGTGGGTATATATATTTGCTTATATATTTCTAACTATGTCTGAATATACCTACGGAGACATATATCTGCGTACATTTGTCACTTGATGTGTATATGCGGACGTATAGATATTGACATATATATGTGCAGTTGTCAGCATTTGCATGTATATCTGTTCATATATTTATATATATATATATATATATATATATATATATATATATATATATATATATGTGTGTGTGTGTGTGTATATATCTCTGGATATTTATATGTATATATATATATATATATATATATATATATATATATATATATATATATATATATATATATGTGACTACATCTATAGATATGTTGTATCAGTTTAGATAGTGATACATTTGCATACATGTGCCCATCTAGCTGTAGGTATACATTCTCTGTACTGTTGCATGAATGGGCTGGGATTATGTTTCTGACAACATGCAATTGTTGCATAGCTGGCATGGCTTAGTGATAAATTGTTTTGTGTAGGGGTGTGCATGGCCCTGGGTTCCAGCCCTGCAGACATTGTTTGTTTTGTTGCTGGGCAGAACACCGGCCATTGGATACGGTGTGCTTAAGGCACTTTCAAGTGGTTGTAAGAGTTTTTGCGCAGAGGTAAGCACTGCGGACTTCCGGTCACATTGTTTTACACCCAGTTAGTTTCTCCTTTGCTTAATCTGTGTCAGTGGTGCTTTACTGCACGCAAACACACTTGCACACACTTACTAGTGCTTACATATGCTTACTACTGCTTATCTACGCTTACACCTGCTTACTACTGACTTATTCATTATGATACTGACTCTTCACATGTGCATTTAATGCAGTACTCCAGTTCACATTTAAATGTTATTTAGTAGGTTATACAGCAATAAAATGTAAATAAATGTTCGTATACAGATTTCACATGGAAAAGGGTATGTGTTGTAGTGGGACTCGAACTGGGAATGCCTGCTCGGTAGGCAGATGCTCTGACCACTACACTATTGCTGTGCTGCTTCATTTGCATATATCTTCCTTGTTATCCTCTTCAGCCTTTTAAGCTGCTTTAACCATAGCTAAGAGATGGGCACAGCTGCACACCAACTGTTAGCTGTACTCTGAGTTTTAAAAATAAATAAGGGGTTACTTCTTTTTATTTTTATGTCCTGTTGCTGTTGTACACATGGGGGACTGTTGGTGGGAATATGCGGATGCCTATGAGTGGTCTCACTCATTTATTTACACTTTCTGCTGTTCTACTTTGCAGGGGCGTGTTTATTCTGAGATCTCTGCCCTCAAACATGCCCTCTGCACTCGTACACACTCCATGTAGCATTAGGGGTTCAGGCAGCACGCCTTCATTAATATGCATGGTGCACTGCCATCCTCCTCCTAACCAGCCACTTCCATGCAGGACTAGACTAGTCCTGCACAGAAGATTAGTAAATCTGGGGGAAAGTGTTAAGGTAGTGTTGTATTTAGAGGTTGATACAAGAAGGGCTGGACTAGAAGAATAACATATTAACAATGGAATTAGATTAACATAAAAAAAAAGTAGGACAGAGTTACTCATACCTAAAGAGATCTTCCCTGGGCTTCAGCAAGCTCTGCACGGTGTGCAGGAATAGTGCAGGAGCTGCTGGAAGCAATATGGCCACCAAGAAATCCAGGAACAAGCTCCCAGGATGTGCACGAGCGCTCCTTCACTATTCCTGCATGAACACAGCTGCTGTATGCAAATTCCCCCATTTGCAGGTGAAAAACATGCAAATGAGGTGAACTTGCGATCCAGGAAGCTGGCAGCCAGCAGTGCAGGACTAGTGTAATCTGCAGAAATGTACTCGGTTAGTAACCGAGTACATTTCTGCAGACTACAAAATGAAGCCATGACAGCTCCAAATAAAGGGTGTATATAACGTGTAAAGCATGCCAATGTTGGCATGGAAAACAGTTGCAAAAATAAAAAAAATAAAAAACTTTTATTTTTTGGCCGATTTTGGCCATTTAAGTGTAGGGCAGCGGGACGCAAATGGGATCGGCCCGAAAAAAAAAAACCTTGAAAAAGCATTCTATCCAAAATCACAATTTTGCCATTATACTCAATGGCAGGCAGAAGACAGCATGGCCAGTGAATAGTGGATACTAAGGGGGAAGGCTCAGTGTCAGACTCGGCGTTAGCAGGTAATCCTATGCAAATGAGGGGAATGATACTGAATCCCAGATTCCCTCTCATGGCTAGCCAGCACCCAACCGTGTAGGTGCAGGAAGACCATGGTGCAAGCCTAAGATAAAGCTGACATCATAGAGGGGTGTGTCAGGCATACTGTAAGCTTACTGAAGCCATGTGCCTTAAGTTTCCCTTAGCTTAGCAGAGCTAAGCAAGAGTGTGTCTGAAGCTGCCAAGCACTCTTTACATTGCCTAAGTGGGTGTGCGTGCTGCACACCGTGTTTAAAAAAAAAGCAAAAAAAAAAAAAAAACAGGAAATAGCAGCTCTGTACACATCTGAGCACTGTGTTTGTGTGGCGTGCCTTGAGGCTTAAACAGGAAGGCAATGGGAAAGGAAAACAGCAGTAGGAAGATAATCAAGGAGAACTAGCATAGTTGGCAGGTGAAATGTATCAGAATCAGCCAATTACACAGGCAGCAGCCCAGCCCAGCACACTACTCTAAGCTATGCAAACACCTTTCCCTCTGGTTTTTCACACAAACTCTACACCATTGGTGTACACAAGTGGGGAATTTTTATCTAACAAAAGCAACAAAATGATAGGGGCTGCATTAGATCTCATATATCAACATGTGGAAGAGGCTGATGGTGGTGAGGATGAGAATGCTGATGACTAATCCACAGTGAGGAGAAGGAGAAGAGTGTACAGGCCCAGAGTAACCTACCAGGGGCTACATGAGCTGGAGATAGTGGAGTGCTATAGGGTAGACAGGGACCTCCTACAGCAAATTGTTGAGCTGTGCCAGCCCCACCTCACACACAGAACCAACAGAGGGGAACCCATCCCAGTAGATACCAAGGTATGTGTAGGCCTAAGAATATTAGCCACAGGTACCTTCCAAAGGCCAACTGGGGATATCATGGGGATCGCACAGGCATCAGCATACAGGGTACTCCACCAGTTCCTGGATGCCATGTCAGCACATGCCAGTGAGCATGTATATTTCCACAACAGCCGTGAGGCATTGACCAGCAATATGCATCTCTTCCATCAAATTTCAGAATACCCTGAGGTAGTGGGTGCTATAGACTGCACGCACATACACATCAAAGCACCACCCAGAAAGCAGGGTAGGGTCTACATCAACCAAAAGGACTTCCCCTCCATCAACTGCCAGGTCATGTGCAATGCCCAGGGCTTTATAATGAATGTGTGTGCTGGCTGCCCTGGAAGGTATTACAACTCCCACATCTGGCATATGACAGACCACAATACTGGACACAGCTGCATTCTCCCTGTGTTCCCAGGAAATTACTGCAAGCAAATATGTATACCTGACAGTAATTGATGATGTAAAACATCACAGTGTAAAACAGTGCATATGTTTGAATATCTCTGCTAACACCAAAACCATGTAGCAGAAGCAGCACAGACACAATTACCTACAGTAACCCACTATCCTTTGCTCATTTTGTCCCCACATTGTAAACCGATCTACAGATAACCCACAGAAACAGGTTGCTAGCTGTAGGTGTAGAACACAAAAGCCTGCACTGGAGTCCAACCTACCTGGAATGGATTCATACATTCAATACAGAAGGTCATACTGGGCATGCTCCCACACTTAGAGAAACAAAGCCCATGTCTGACAACAACAGTGGACTATACATATCTGACAGTCACAGATGTTTGTGTATACACTACACATTGCACACCAGTCATGCTTTGCAGGCACATTGGATAGGAATACACACATATATCCAAGGGAAACACATTATAATAGGCCAAAATTACACATACATAGATGTGTGGAAGAGAGTGACAGACAGTGACAAACAGCCTCCCATTATGAGGCCTGTCCCACCCAGCACACATTCAATTGGCTAAAGCCACATGATGTGCAAATGTAAATCACTGTAGACAATTGCCTTTGGTATCCGTCAGCACTATAGTGTCTGTGGCACTTGTGATAACTGTGAAACATGAGTGTACAAGTCAGTATTCATCTAGCAGGTGTATACACGTACCTGTGCAATATACACCTGTGTGTGTCTGAGTGTTGTGTGTCTGCTTCCAGATGAATGGTTTATGACCCATGCACACACACACTGCACTCCCTATTGCCTATGGCAAGCCTGCTGATGTCATTCACCTTGAAATACACCTTTGGTGAAAGAGTAGCCCTATAAGCTCCATGGTGTGAGCTATAACTGCGTAATGCCATAGTGTAATGTCTTAGTTAGGTATGCGTTCTAATCCCAGACATGGAAAGTCTGTGTGTGTAGGGATCAATGCTTTTGAGGCCATTCACACTCACTACAATATCCATTGCCCTTCTTTGGCAGGGCTGCTGATGTCATTCACTTTGAAATACACCTTTGGGGAAGAAATAGCCTAATAAGTTCATTGGCGCATGCTATAACTGTGTAATGCTTTAGTGTGATGTCATACCTCTCAACCTCTTAGAGCAAGAAATCTTGACAAAGCCATCAATAAAAGTGTGGCAAAGGCCCAAAAATAGGGACAGATTTTAAATATTGCTCTTACAAACATGAATTTTCTGAAAGGTATAAAGTCTGAAACTCAAATGTATGTCATTATTTTCTGACTTCAGTATTTAATGATTCACCACTAATTTGCCAGAAAACCACAATTTTAGGAAAAATGGACCAAAAATATTAGGCCAAAATATGGACTTTCTGCAAAAATCTGTACAGTTGAGAGGTATGTGTGATGTACTTAGTTAGGTAGGAGTTTTTTTTCCAGACATGGCAACTGTAAAACTGTGTGTGTGTGTGTTTGTCTATGTAGGGCTCAATGCTTTTTAGGCCATTCACACTCACTACAATTTCCATTGCCCTGCTTTGGCAGGGCTGCTGATGTCATTCACTTTGAAATACACCTTTGGGGAAGGACTAACCCAGTAAGCTGTGTGGTGTGTACTATAAATATGTAGTGTGATGTACTAGTTAGGTAGGAGTTCTAATCCCAGACATGGCCCCTTTAAATCTTTGTGTGTTTGTCTGTGTAGGGATCAATGCTTTTGAGGCCATTCACAGTCAATACAACTTCCACTGCCCTACTTTTCCAAGCCTGCTGATGTCATTCACTTAGAAATGCACATTTGGGGAAAGAGTCGACTAGTAAGCTCCATGGCACGTGCTGTAACTGCATAATGCTGTAGTATGATGTACTAGTTAGGTCGAAGTTCTAATCCCAGACATGACAACTGTCAAACTTTGTGTGTGTGTTTGTCTGTGTAGGGATCAATGCTTTTGAGGTCATTCACATTCACTACAACTCACATTGCCCTACTTTGGCAGGGGCTGCTGATATCATTCATTTTTATACACCTTTGGGGAAGGAGTAGTCCATTAAGCTCCATGGCATATGCTAAAACTGCATAATTATGTACTAGTTAGGTAGGAGTTCTAATCCCAGACATGGAAACTGTAAATTTGTGTGTGTTTATCTGTGTAGAGATCAATGCTTTTGAGGCTATTCACAGTCACTAAAACTTCCATTGCCATACTTTGCCAAGCCTGCTGATGTCATTCACTTAGAAATACACCTCTGGGGGAGAAGTACACCAGTAACATCTGTAGTGCATGCTATGACTGCATAATTCTGTAGTGTGATGTACTAGTTAGGTAGGAGTTCTGATCCCAGACATGGCAACTGTATATCTTTGTGTGTGTGTTTGTTTATCTGTGTAGGGATCAATGCTTTTGAGGCCATACACAGTCACTACAACTTCCATTGCCTTACTTTGCCAAGCCTGCTGATGTCATTCACTTTGAAATACATATTTGGGGAAGGAGTAGCCCAGTAAGCTCCATGGTGCATGCTATAACTGGATAAGGCTGTAGTTCATAGGTTCATAGGTAGGTACTAGGCTATCAGCCCTAGGGCCCATACAAGCCTAGCCAAAAAATGTACCCTGGCTTTCGCCACCCAAGAAAATAATTTTCCTGTGCCCCTGTTGAGCAGAGCCACAGAAGTGATCCCAGGGGTGAATTTCCCATCTCCATCCAATCATCAAGATTTTTCTTAAAGAGTGCTAATGAGGAGCTCTGTTTGACATAGATACGTAGTCTGTTCCAGAGTATGGGAAGTCTCTGGGACAGGAATCTATCCCGCCAGCATGTTCTGTTTATTGTGGTGACAAGGTTAAGGTCCCTAGAGCATGTAGCTCAGAGGGATTGGGATTTCTTTAATTGGAGCATGTCCAACAGCTCTGGGTTTGACATAGCTTTGTATGTTAGGCAGAGATCGCCCCTGAGTAGGCGATATGCGATGGAGTAAAGCTGTAGTTTTTTTAGATGATCTGCATAGGGCATCTGTTTGAGGCCAGTAATCCCCTTTGTGAGGTATTTCTGTGGTCTTTCCAGTTGTTGTAGATGTCTTGTGAGGTACATACCAAAAGGGGTGTTGTACTCTATAATGGGTCTAATGAGTGATGAGTAGAGGGGAACAATGACCTCTTTTTTTCTGGATGAGAATCCTTTTGTGATGAGATGAGCCATGCAGAAGGATTTCCTGACCACTGTGGCAATGTGATTATCAAAGGAGAGACTACTGTCCACCTGTGTCCCCAGGGTCTCTTATCACATTTTCGGCATTAAGTAGACTACCAGCTATGTGTTAGTTCATGGGTACAGAGTTTTTACCAAAGGGGATGACAATACACTTTTTGGCATTGAGCTTGAGGCCATGGCTTTGACACCAGGTATCTGTCTCAGTGAGGCCCTTTTGTAGTTTGTCCACTTCATTAGGAGTTTCAATTATGGCTCCTAGTTTGCAGTCATCTGCAAACTTTGTTAGCCAAAGACCTTCTGTGTTGGCCTGCACTTCAGAGATGTAGATACTAAACAGGAGAGGACCCAGGACTGAACCCTGTGGTACACCACTTGTAGTGTGATGCACATGTCAACTGTAAAACTTTGTGTGTGTCTGTGTTTGTTTGTCTCTGTAGGGATCAATGCTTTTGAGGCCATTCACAGTCGCTACAACTTCCATTGCCCTACTTTGGCAAGCTTGCTGATGTCATTCACTTAGAAATACACCTATGGGAAAAAGTAACCCAGTAAGCTCAGTGGCACATGCTTTAACTGCATAATGCTGTAGTGTGATGTAGCAGTTAGGTAGGAGTTCTAATCCCAGACATGGCAACTGTGAGACTTGGTGTGTGTGTGTGTGTGTGTGTGTGTGTGTGTGTGTGTGTGTGTGTGTGTGTGTGTGTGTGTGTGTGTGTGTGTGTGTGTGCGTGTGTGTGTGCGTGTGTGTGTGTGTATGTGTGTGTGTAGTTTTGTGTGTGTGTGTGTGTGTGTGTGTGTGTGTGTGTGTTTGTCTCTGTAGGGATCAATGTTTTTGAGGCCATTCCCAGTCACTACAACTCCCATTGCCTTACTTTGGTAAGCTTGTTGATGTCATTCACTTTGAAATACACCTTTGGGGATGGAGTAACCCAGTAAGCCCCGTGGTGCATGCTATTACTGCGCAAGGCTGTAGTCTGTTGTACAAGTGAGGTAGGACCTTTAATCCTAGACATGGCAACTGTAAATCTTTGTGTGTTTGTTTGTCTGTGTAGGGATCAATGCTTTTGAGGCAAATCACAGTCACTACAACTTCCAATGCCCTACTTTGGCAAGCTTGCTGATGTCATTCACTTAGAATTACACCTTTGGGAAAAAAGTAATCCAGTAAGCTCAGTGGTGCATGCTTTATCTGGGTAATGCTGTAGTGTGATGTAGTAGTTAGGTAGGAGTTCTAATCCCAGATATGGCAACTGTGAGACGTGGTGTGTGTGTTTGTCATTAGTAACCTATGTGGAGTTAGCTGTAAGTAACATGACCACAGTGGCGCAGGTTATGCAAATTTCTTATATGGAGGGCCTATTATATGTCACAATGTCCACCTTACTAGGACAACAGATGTCAAACAGCAGAAAGGCTGGGGTAGACAATCCATATCCCTACATGTGACATCGTGGCTTGGGGGACAATATAGGCAATCCTTGTATTACCCAGAGAACACTCTCCACCCATGTCTCATACACAAACACACTTGGCCAGGCAATAACCACTATGTTGGTAGTCCCCTGCATATTGCCCACAGATAGTAAACATGGTGTGATTGCAGTGGACTACAGGGGACATGGCACCCTGTCCCATCCCTACAATAGGCAAATTATTGCATACAGTGCTCCTTCCCTATGTTCCCCTCTGGATGCCTGCAACAACTGTAGAGCCAGCAAATGTAACCCATAAAGTACTTACCATGCCTTATACACATGCCCTGTATGGACAGATGCCACTGACACCAGTGAGTACCTGTATCTTGCTGTCAATGTAGGTGCAGGGTCAACCTGGTTTCCATTGCTAGTTCTCACCACATGAGGTCAGGAATGGCACATCTGATGATAACAATCTGTCTACACAACATGCCCCAGACACCACAGGTATACTTCCACATTTCACAGAACATGCATGTGGGACGTGTGCACATCCCAGACACCGTCCATGTTATGAAATATAGAATACATACATGGCAAGCATTGCACAGCACTGGCCACCTACAATAGTGTCCCAGATGAGTGGATGGTGAATATAATGCCCACCTGTGTGGACCAATTCGGACACTACACCCTGAGCCACACTGCAGACCATTGTTATGTGGCCTGATGCCAAGGTATACCCTTTACCTAGCCTTGTACATCCTTCTGGCACAGTCAACCACTACACACCTGTAAAGCAATGCACCCATGCATGTCAGTACTGCCAAACCAGTGTGTGTGTGTGTGTGTGTGTGTGTGTGTGTGTGTGTGTGTGTGTGTGTGTGTGTGTGTGGAGTATAATGATTTGGATGCCATTCACACTCACTACACCTCCCATTGCCCTACTAAAGCATGTCTTCTAATGCCAGACACCTTGACATACCCTTTACCCATATATCAGCCTGATAACCTTTGTGGTTAATGTGATATCTGCTTATTACAGTAGTGTGGCAAACTAGTTAGTTAGGAAGTCAAGTCCTGACCTTGCCAACTGTGATAATGTGTGTGAGTCCCTGAGAGAGTGTGGCTGTGCCATCCTTGACACCTACTCTTGTGGACAGGCATATGTACTACACCTACCTTATCCCTCCTTTATCACTGTTGCTGATGTCACTTACTGTCATGTATACCTTTGGACAGCTCCCCAACATGTAAGCTTTGTGCTGCATGCAATAACTGCATAGACATGTAATAACGGGTCTATATTATATCCTCAAATGCTTAAAAAAAGAACGCTGATTGATCAAACTTATTTTCGTGAAACTGCAAAATATCGAAGCAGCAGAAACTCGAATTTTTTCCTAGGGAAAGAATTTGGTTGTCTGTTTCTGTTGCTTCTGTATTTTCAGTGTTATGGTGGAAAGTTACCAGTCGGATTCAGGTAAGTGTGCGATTGTGTGGATGTGAGTGCTAGGGTGATTTAGGTGAGTTAGGGTTAGGGCTCGGGTTAGGTGTGTGTGCGATTGAGTGGACATGAGGGTTAGGGTGGATTTAAGTGAGTTAGGGTTAGGGAGTGGGTGAGGTGAGTGTGAGATAGTGATGGACCTTAGGGTTAGGGTTTGGGTTTAGGTAAGTGGGTAGTTAGTGGTGTGTGCATAGTTTAGTGTAGGGTTAGGTATCAGATTTTAAGTGTATGTGTGTGGATTTCTGTTTGGTGTGCTTGTGTTGTGTGTATGTGTTTTGGATCAGCGATTTTTTCCCCTGGGAAAAAAATCGCTGATCTGACAGTTCGAGATTGTAAGCTTTCGCTTAAATTAGGTCGATCAATCAGCGTTCGCTTTTTTAAGCATTCAATGATATAATATAGACCCGTAATAACAATACATAGTCAGGCAGGGATTCAAAACCCCATACTGGTAAGTATGTGACACAAACATGCTTAGCTTTTATTCTCCTACCCCCTCCCTGTCTTACATTGTCTATGTCTGTCTCTCTCCCTCCCTCTCTGGTGGATGTGGAGAAGTAAACCTGCTTTGCTTAGGCAGCACCTTATGTTTTGTAAGTGATGCTCATGATCAGCTGATGGCCTGTGCACAAATTGCAGTCACCCACTAGCTGATTTTATGTGGAACAGCTGTGGTAACATTCCCATAGTCAATTGCATGGAAACACACTCCTATAACTAGGAACATCATGTGGCTGTTGGCCCTTTTCATTCACTGTGAGCAGGACTTCATGTCGGTGTTTGGCAGACAGCATCACAGATGGTAGTGGGATATATCTCTAACAACATACACTGTGGAGACAGGTCAACAAACAGGAGGAGGATGTTCCAGACATGACTACAGAATGTAAGTTTTGCCCTTCTGCATTTGGAGTACTGTTGGTTTAACAGGTTTTGTGTGGCTATGGCTGGCTTATATGAATTAATACCTGTCATGACAGTGTTATGTGTTTGAGGAAATACCCACCTGTAGGGTTATCTGCAGACTAGCCAGTGTTTGGATCTTGTGTTACTCACAGATTACCTTATCTTAGAACTGCAGAACTATATAACGACATATGGATGTATGGGTGCGTGCATATGTATATATCTATATGTGGGTATTTATATATATGTCTGTCTATGTATGTATACATTTGTACTACAGAGAGGGAGAGGTATATCTCCATGTAGTTATGGGTATATATACATACACATAGCTGTATGTATTTACATCTACATCTGGTTATACCATTCTTTGCCATGTAAAATACACTGTGCTGCAGTGGGACTCATACCGGGAGTGGCTGCTCGTTGGGCGGTGGCTCTGCCCAATGAACACTATTGCTTACATCCCTGGGGCAGTCCGAATAGACCCACTCCAGCAAACACTTGCACACCTAGACCCATAATTACATACCCATAGTTCCCCCACCCGCACCTCCTCTATAGCACTCACCCTTACTCTGGGTGCAGGTCGGGTCTAAACACACCACTACACACTGCCCACTTTCCACTTCACGGGACCCATCTCATATGTTGTCTCGACCCATGGTCATCATGCTTTTCCACCTTGTAGTCCGGGTTTGTACACGCCCTGCCTTGATAGGTCATTGCACGGGCTTCCTCCTATCACAAGACAATTTTTGGGGTGTCCCACAAGGGACGCTCCTGTCTCTGTTCCAAGATTAGACTTCTTGGGTCCACTGTGTCCCCCCCCCCAGGTGTATCTTGCCTGTGGTCTGGGGAGCAGTGGATTGCTTACATTGTTAGTGGATTTGTTTGTATATTTCCCCTGTCTGGCTTGGGGGGTTCATGGTACATGTTACACGTTTGTTGCTTGGGCCCCTCACCTCCATTGGCATGGCCTGTGAACATATGTCATTCTTAAGTGCTGTATCTTATCATAGCTATATATCTGTGTATATCTACACACACACACACACACACACACATATATATATATATATATATATATATATATATATATATATATATATATATATATATATATATACATATGGATCTAGGACTTTTGATCGAAAGATCAAAAGTCCGAATCCATTACTGGCAAGCATACTTACGTGAAAGTGCTTTTCACCGGAGAAATACTTTTGCGTAGGTTTGCCTGTTGCGGAGGTCATACTATGGTGCGGATAAGGGAAAATTCCCTTTTCCCCACTGTAGTGTGATCTCAGAGGGAGAATATTAAAGTAGGGGGTGTGGGGGGCTTGCCCTCCTGCAAAGATGTTAATTTAGTGTTTTATTTTTTTGAACACACTTTAACAAAAGCGCTTTTTCGATGAAAGCACTTTCATTAAAGTTTGTTCGATTCGGACTTTTGATCTTTCTATCAAAAGTCCTAGATCCTTACACACACACACATATATATATATATATATATATATATATATATATATATATATATATATATATATATATATATCTGCATACATATATATATATATATATATATATATATATATATTGCTGTGTATATATCTAACGACATGTGGATATATAGGTGTCTGCATATGTATATATGCATATATGGGTGTTTATTTATATGTCTATCTATGTATGTCTACATTTGTACTACAGAGAGGGGGAGGTATATATCTATATAGGTATGGGTATTTATACAAACACATATACCTCTAAATATTTAGCTACATATCCTGTAATGTTGACTGGTATTGCTGGATACTGTGCTTCGTGTGCATACCGGCCAACCTTGTGTGCCACAGATGCTTTGTGATACCTACAGCTAAATCTGTTAGTGTACACAGAGTCACATGTGACATCTATTGTTAGTACCAGGAATACTTTCGTCCCATGTGGGACAACCTAGACATTGGGTATTCAACCTTCTTCTACACCCAGGGTTACATAGGTACCCCTGGCTATGTGCATGGTGTATGGCGTGTGCCACACCTAGGATACTTGGGTCAGGACACCATACAAGATGGGTCCCAAGGGGGGTGGGGGGGCAATGTGTGGTGGTGTTGTAGTTACGGGCTGGTAACCAGGGTAGGGGTGGTGGCTGTATGTTTGCGCTGTGGGTGGGGGGAAGCAGAACTGTGGGTTATGCATGTATGGGTTGGGGATGGCCTGGGTTGGATGGGCCTATACTGCTCGGCCCGCCTAGTTGGTGGGGGAGAGGGGTACATGATGTCGACATGTGAAACATAACAGAGGGCTGATTTAATTCCCTAGTTCAATGACAGACATACATTACTATGAGTTTGGTAGTGTATTTCAGGGCGGACATGTTTGGCTGGGCGGGGGGTATGCAGATTCACATGTGATGTATATTGTTTGGAGCCTCTCAGGCCCATTGACGGTGCATGTGGACATATATGTTTCTGTTCATCTACCATTGGTATCTACAGATGTCTGGCCATATATACCTCTGTGGGTATATATATTTGCTTACATATTTCTAACTATGTCTGAATATACCTACGGAGACATATATCTGCGTACATTTGTCACTTGATGTGTATATGTGGAGGTATAGATATTGACATATATATGTGCAGTTGTCAGCAGTTGCATGTATATCTGTTCATATATTTGTATATATATGTATATATCACTGGATATTTATATATATGTATATATATATATATATATATATATATATATATATATATATATATATATATATATATATATATGTGACTACATCTATAGATATGTTGTATCAGTTTAGATAGTGATACATTTGCACACACGTGCCCATTTAGCTGTAGGTATACATTCTCTGTACTGTTGCATGACTGGGCTGGGGTTATGTTTCTGACAATATGCAATTGTTACATAGATGGCATGGCTTAGTGATAAATTGTTTTGTGTAGGGTGTGCATGGTCCTGGGTTCCAGCCTTGCAGACGCTGTTTGTTTTGTTGCTTGGCAGAACACCGGCCATTGGGTACGGTGTGCTTAAGACACTTTCAAGTGGTTGTAAGCGTTTTTGCACAGAAGTAAGCTCTGCTGACTTCAGGTCACAGTGTCTTACACTCAGTTTCTCCTTTGCTTAATCTGTGTCGGTGGTGCTTCACCCCACGCAAACACACTTGCACACACTTACTAGTGCTTACATATGCTTACTACTGATTATCTGTGCTTACCCCTGCTTACTGCTGACTTATTCATTATGGTACTGACTCTTCACATGTGCATTTAATGCAGTACTCCAGTTCACATTTAAATTTTATTTAGTAGGTTATACAGAAATAAAATGTAAATAAATGTTCGTATACAGATTTCACATGGAAAAGGGTATGTGCTGTAGTGGGACTTGAACCGGGAATGCCTGCTCAGTAGGCAGATGCTCTGACCACTCCACTATTGCTGTGCTGCTTCATTTGTATATATCTTCCTTGCTATCCTCTTCAGCATTTTAAGCTGCTTTTACTGTAGCTAAGCAATGGGCACAGCTGAGCACCTACTGTTAGCTGTACTCTGAGTTTTAAAAATAAATAAGGGGTTACTTCTTTTTATTTTTATGTCCTGTTGCTGTTGTATACATGGGAGACTGTTGGTGGGGATATGCAGATACCTATGAGTGGTCTCACTCATTTATTTACACTTTCTGCTGTTCTACTTTGCAGAGGCATGTTTTTTCTGAGAGCTCTTGTCTCAAACATGCCCTCTGCACTTGTACACACTCTGTGTAGGATTAGGGGGTTCAGGCAGCGCGCCTTCAGTAATATGCATGGTGCACTGCCGTCCTCCTCCTAACCAGCCACTTCCATGCAGGACTAGACTAGTCCTGCACAGAAGATTAGTAAATCTGGGGGAAAGTGTTAAGGTAGTGTTGTATTTAGAGGTTGATACAAGAAGGGCTGGACTAGAAGAATAACATATTAACAATGGAATTAGAGTAACATAAAAAAAAAAGTAGGACAGAGTTACTCATACCTAAAGAGATCTTTCCAGGGATTCAACAAGCTCTGCACGGTGTGCAGGAATAGTGCAGGAGCTGCTGGAGGCAATATGGCCACCGAGAGATCCAGGAACAAGCTCCTGGGATGTGCACGAGCGCTCCTGCACTATTCCTGCATGAACACAGCTCCTATATGCAAATTACCCCTTTTGCAGGTGAAAAACATGCAGATGAGGTAAACTTGTGATCCAGAAAGCTGGCAGCCAGCCGTGCAGGACTAGTGTAATCTGCAGAAATGTACTCGGTTAGTAACCGAGTACATTTCTGCAAACTACAAAATGGAGCCATGACAGCTCCAAATAAAGGGTGTATATAACGTCTGAAGCATGCCAATGGCCAAATATATGGCCATTGGCATGGAAAACTGTTGCAAAAATAAAAAAATAAAAAACTTTTATTTGTTTTTGGCCATTTCTGGCCATTTAAGTTTAGGGCAGCGGCACACAAATGGGATCGGTCCGAAAAAAAAAAAAAAACTTGAAAAAAGCATTCTATCCAAAATCACAATTTTGCCATTATACTCAATGGCAGGCAGCAGACAACATGGCCAGTAAATAGTGGTTACTAACGGGGAAGCCTCAGTGTCAGACTAGGCGTTAGCAGGCAATCCTATGCAAATGAGGGGAATGATACTGAATCCCAGATTTCCTCTCATGGCTAGCCAGCACCCAACCATGTAGGTGCAGGAAGACCATGGTGCAAGCCTAAGAGAAAGCTGACATCATAGAGGGGTGTGTCAGGCATACTGTAAGCTTACTGAAGCCCTGTGGCTTAGGTTTCCCTTAGCTTAGCAGAGCTAAGCAAGAGAGTGTGTCTGAAGCTGCCAAGCACTATTTACATTGCCTAAGCGGGTGTACACATCTGAGCACTGTGTTTGTGTGGTGTGCCTTGGGGCTTAAACTGGAAGGCAATGGGAAAGGAAAACAGCAGTAGGAAAATAATCAAGGAGAACTAGCATAGCTGGCAGGTGAAATGTATCAGAATCAGCCAATTACACAGGCAGCAGCCCAGCCCAGCACACTACCTATGCAAACACCTTTCCCTCTGGTTTTTCACACAAACTCTACACCATTGGTGTACACAAGTGGGGAAATTTTACCTAACAAAAGCAACAAAATGATAGGGGCTGCATTAGATCTCATATATCAACATGTGGAAGAGGCTGAGGGTGGTGAGGATGAGAATGCTGATGACCAATCCACAGTGAGGAGAAGGAGAAGAGTGTACAGGCCCAGAGTAACCTACCAGGGGCTACATGAGCTGGAGATAGTGGAGCGCTATAGGGTAGACAGGGACCTCCTACAGCAAATTGTTGAGCTGTGCCAGCCACACCTCACACACAGAACCAACAGAGGGGAACCCATCCCAGTAGATACCAAGGTATGTGTAGGCCTAAGAATACTAGCCACAGGTACCTTCCAAATGCCAACTGGGGATATCATGGGGATCGCACAGGCATCAGCATTCAGGGTACTCCACCAGTTCCTGGATGCCATGCCAGCACATGCCAATGAGCATGTATATTTCCACAACAGCCGTGAGGCATTGACTAGCAATATAAATCTCTTCCACCAAATATCAGAATACCCTGAGGTAGTGGGTGCTATAGGCTGCACGCACATACACATCAAAGCACCACCCAGAAAGGAAGGTAGGGTCTACATCAACCAAAAGGGCTTCCCCTCCATCAACTGCCAGGTTGTGTGCAATGCCCTGGGCTTTATAATGAATGTGTGTGCTGACTGCCCTCGAAGGTATCACAACTCCCACATCTGGCATATGATGTAGCTCTACCAGAGATTTGCCAATGGAGACATCCCTTATGGCCACCTAGTGGGGGATGCTGGTTGCGCACTGGAAATGTGGCTGATGACACCCATCAGAAATGCACACACACCCAAACAAGAACTCCATAATGAGGCACATGCATAGACTAGAGTCATAATAGAGCGTGTGTCTGGGATACTCAAGTCAAGGTTCCAGTGCCTGGACATATCCAGTGGAGCCTTGTAGTAGTACTCACCAGCTACATGTACCCAAACTGCCATCGTATGTGCCATGCTACATAATATGATTCTGTGGAAACAGCTGCAGCAGGAACAGCACAGAGCAGGGCCACATAGCCCCCCACCATTGACAAGGCCTGCACAGGCACAGAGTGACTCAGAGGAGGAACAACCTGACCCTGCCCCAGTAGGCAGAAGGAGGTGTGCCCAGTATGCCCAGGCTTTGGCAAAGATGCAACGCATAGCACATACACTGACATTGTAGGAAACCAGGGAATGACACTTCTCTCTGACTCACACATACAGTAAAAGGGATGCCAAACATGACACTACCTGTGCTTAACCATGTATAGGGAGTGTACTATGTGCATCCGACATAGTCAGCACTCCAGCACCATCCTCAATACAGGCACAGCCACAAGGTAGGTCACTTTCCCTATCAATTGCTGAATGGAGTAGTATGTTTTGTTACTTGTATCTATGGTATGCATGTGAGCATGCAAGGGAATCGGGTGGCTGAATGGGATGCCAGCAGATAGTAGATACCTATAGTGGCAGCATGAAATCTGTAACAAATACTGGTGTCACCATAGTAGCCAGTACTAGACAAGGTGACAAAATCCACTGCAGGAAATGTGGTGGGCCAAATGTGTGTCCATAGGACACACACATGCTAGTCAGGGAGGTTCACATACCCAATAACTGTCTCAGCCAACAGGACATGTGTAGACAAACACAAAGAAAGGCTGTGCTAAAGCCTCTGATTGATGGCTATGGAGAACAGCCCCCCTCTAGACCTACACAGACAGACTACAACAGGTCAGGAAGTGGGATGTTTGTTCTGAAGGGTAAGAAGTCTGAAACTGAAATGTAGGTCAATAAAACCTAAGAACGGTAGTACACTGATATGCTTCTAGTCTGCATGATAGGTCAGAATACAGAATAAAATAGAGTACCTGAAATGCCACTACAGTCATAGCAAATGTGTACAGTTGTCAGGTGTGCCCCCCACAGTCCTATTTTGAAATGTAGTAACATGGATGTGTAGGTATAATAACAGTGAAGCACAGATTACCTGAGCTGGCCAAAGCAGCAGGATAGATTGCAGCATGTGTACAATATGCAGGGATGCATGTGTTAGGTTGGTGTATGTTGTATATGGTGTGAGAGTGGTCCACATGTAGGCATGGTGAGGTTTGTCCTGGTGGCCATTGGCCAGTACTGCCAATGATAGGGCCAAGTTCTCACAACTGCAGTGCCAAACCCAATGCATCCCAGCAAAACACATTCCAGCAGTAAGCCATAGTAATTGTTTGGATGTTATATCTGTCACCATCTGAAAGATGGACATAGCATGAATGTGAGCTCAGACATACATACAGTACACATGTGGAAGTACCCCAGACAGACAGTGTATATTATGTTACTGTCAAATGGACACACCTTTGAAATTGTACATACAGGCTAGCAGCACATTAGTTGGGTTTGTAGTATGGAATACTGATGTCATCTGTCCAAACACTGGCAGACCACAAAGGTCACAGGTATGAAGTATTGAAAAACTGCTGATGTCCCTGCACAAGCCAGCATAAGTGGGATGCCTCACATATATCTGTGAGTCAGATGCAAGTAGTGTCCATAGCACACATGCACCCAGCTCACCCCACCATCACCCACATGTACCTCACAGGTCTTACGCTGCTGTTGGGAATGAGTACAATATGACCCCCACCTCTGTATGGAAATAGCCACAGAATGCAGCATGCTGAAGAGGTGGCCCATGCAGGTGTTTCCCTAGCTGTAAGCAGCATCCTGCCAGCATCCACACCACTGGATCAATAATGACAGAATGTTTTGACATTAACACCTTGCACACCTGCCCTGTCACCCAGGGGAACATAGTGGCTTGCAGTCTGGGACTGTAGGAGTGATACAATGCAATGTCCTGCTCCAGCTGGCCTGCAACACTACCAAATGCCCTACAGTCTTCTGCCAAAGGCCTGTGTCTCACCCATACTGCCATGTATGTTATGTCATGGACTCCCAAATAACAACATAACACAGTTCACAGAACCCAAATACAAGGTCATGTCAACAAATCCCAGTAACATGTCCATCATGTCCTACTGCATGAACTGTGGGCCAACACCAAATTACTGTTGGAATGAAGTGATAACTATAGGAAACTTATCAGATAATGTTTGCATAATGTTTGGAAGAGGATAGAATAATAAAGGGGGTAGGAGCATGGACGCCATGGGGTGTGTGAAGTCTGTGCACATACTATCCCTGCCTGCAAACACAGGAATGGGTGGCTACAAACCTGCTTGTAAACCACAATGTGCATGGGTAATGTCCAGAAATATGACCCCTGCCTCTGGGTAACCTGTGCGAATCTGTACAGCTGTGAGGTATGGCCACAGCAGGATATGGCCATACTGTCACATCGATGGATGTACAAGCATGGGATCCTCAGCCATCACTGTACCAAGGTGCTGAACCATTTACACAAACCCAACAGCAAGTGTCAGCAGCTTCCCCTTCAGAATGGCATGCTTGTGCAAGAATATGTAGGCTGCAGACCACAATACTGGACACAGCTGCATTCACCCTGTGTTCCCCAGGAAATTACTGCAAGCAAATATGTATACCTCACAGTAGTTGACATAAAACATCACAGTGTAAAACAGTACATATGTCTGAATATCTCTGCTAACACCAAAACCATGTAGCAGAAGCAGCACAGACACAATTACCTACAGTAACCCACTATCCTTTGCCCATTTTGACCCCATATTGTCAACCGATCTACAGATAACCCGTAGAAACAGGTTGCTAGCTATAGGTGTAGAACACAAAAGCCTGCACTGGAGTACAACCTACCTGGAATGGATTCACACATTCAATACAGAAGGTCATACTGGGCATGCTCCCACACTTAGAGAAACAAAGCCCATGTCTGACAACAACAGTGGACTATACATATCTGACAGTCACAGATGTTTGTGTACACACTTCACATTGCACACCAGTCATGCTTTGCAGGCACATTGGATAGGAATACACACATATATCCAAGGGGAACACATTATAATAGGCCAAAATTGCACATACATAGATGTGTGGAAGAGAGGGACAGACAGTGACAAAGAGCCTCCCATCATGAGGCCAGTCCCACCCAGCAAACATCAAATTGGCTAAAGCCACATGATGTGCAAATGTAAATCACTGTAGACATTTGCCTTTGGTATCCATCAGCACTATAGTGTCTGTGGCACTTGTGATAACTGTGTAACATGATTGTACAAGTCAGTATTTATCTAGCAGTTGTATACACGTACCTGTGTGTGCCTGAGTGTTGTGTGTCTGCTTCCAGATGAATGGTTTATGGCCCATGCACACACACACTGCACTCCCTATTGCCTATGGCAAGCCTGCTGATGTCATTCATATTGAAATACACCTTTGGTGAAAGAGTAGCCCTATAAGCTCCATGGTGTGAGCTATAACTGCGTAATGCCATAGTGTAATGTCTTAGTTAGGTAGGCATTCTAATCCCAGACATGGAAAGTGTATGTGTGTAGGGATCAATGCTTTTGAGGCCATTCACAGTCACTACAACTTCCACTGCCCTACTTTGCCAAGATTACTGATGTCATTCACTTAGAAATGAACATATGGGGAAAGAGTCGACTAGTAAGCTCCATGGCACGTGCTGTAACTGCATAATGCTGTAGTGTGATGTACTACAGTAACCCACTATCCTACTAGTTAGATTGAGGTTCCAATCCCAGACATGACAACTGTAAAACTTTGTGTGTTTGTGTTTGTCTGTGCAGGGATCAATGCTTTTGAGGTCATTCACAGTCACTACAACTCCCATTGCCCTACTTTGGCAGGGGCTGATGATATCATTCATTTTGATATACACCTTTGGGGAAGAAGTAGTCCATTAAGCTCCATGGCATATGCTAAAACTGCATAATTATGTACTAGTTAGGTAGGAGTTCTAATCCCAGACATGGAAACTGTAAATCTATGTGTGTTTATCTGTGTAGAGATCAATGCTTTTGAGGCTATTCACACTCACTACAACTTCCATTGCCATACTTTGCCAAGCCTGCTGATGTCATTCACTTAGAAATACACCTTTGGGGAAGAAGTACACCAGTAACATCTGTAGCGCATGTTATGACTGCATAATTCTGTAGTGTGATGTACTAGTTAGGTAGGAGTTCTGATCCCAGACATGGCAACTGTATATCTTTGTGTGTGTGTGTGTGTGTGTTTGTCTGTGTAGGGATCAATGCTTTTGAGGTCATTCACAGTCACTACAACTTCCATTGCCTTACTTTTTCCAAGCCTGCTGATGTCATTCACTTTGAAATACACATTTGGGGACGGAGTAGCCCAGTAAGCTCCATGGTGCATGCTATAACTGGATAAGGTTGTAGTGTCATGTACATGTCAACTGTAAAACTTTGTGTGTGTCTGTGTTTGTTTGCCTCTGTAGGGATCAATGTTTTTGAGTCCATTCACAGTCACTACAACTTCCATTGCTCTACTTTGACAAGCTTGTTGATGTAATTCACTTAGAAATACACATTTGTGAAAAAAGTAACCCAGTAAGCTCAGTGGCACATGCTTTAACTGCATAATGCTGCAGTGTGATGTAGCAGTTAGGTAGGAGTTGTAATCCCAGACATGGCAACCGTGAGACTTGGTGTGTATGTGTGTATCTGTGTGTGCGTGGTTTTTTTGTGTGTGTGTGTGTGTGTGTGTGTGTGTGTGTGTGTGTGTGTTTGTCTCTGTAGGGATCAATGTTTTTGAGGCCATTCACAGTCACTACAACTCCCATTGCCCTACTTTGGCAAGCCTGCTGATGTCATTCACTTTGAAATACACCTTTGGGGATGGAGTAACCCAGTAAGCCCCGTGGTGCATGCTATTACTGTGTAAGGTTGTAGTGTGATGTGCAAGTGAGGTAGGACTTTTAATCCTTGACATAGCAACTGTAAATCTTTGTGTGTGTTTATTTGTCTGTGTAGGAATCAATGCTTTTGAGGCAATTCACAGTCACTACAACTTCCATTGCCCTACTTTGGCAACCTTGCTGATGTCATTCACTTAGAATTACACCTTTGCGAAAAAAGTATCCCAGTACGCTCAGTGGCGCATGCTTTAACTGGGTAATGCTGTAGTGTGATGTAGTAGTTAGGTAGGAGTTCTAATCCCAGACATGGCAACTGTGAGACTTGGTGTGTATGTTTGTCATTAGTAACTGATGTGGAGTTAGCTGTAAGTAACATGACCCACAGTGGCACAGGTTTTGTAAATTTCTTATATGGAGGGCCTATTATATGTCACAATGTCCACCTTACAAGGATAACAGATGTCAAACAGCAGAGAGGCTGGGGTAGACAATCCATACCCCTACATGTGACATCATGGCTTGGGGAACAATATAGACAATCCTTGTATTACCCAGAGAACACTCTCCACCCATGTCTCATACACAAACACACTTGGCTAGGTAATAACCACTTTGTTGGTAGTTCCCTGCATATTGCTCACATATGGTAACCATGGTGTGATTGCAGTGGACTACAGGGGACATGGCACCCTGTCCCATCCCTACAATAGGCAAATTATTGCATACAGTGCTCCTTCGCTATGTTCCCCACTGGACGCCTGCAACAACAGTAGAGCCAGCAAATGTAACCCATAAAGTACTTACCATGCCTTATACACATGCTCTGTATGGACAGATGCCACTGACACAAGTGAATACCTGTATCATGCTGTCAATGTAGGTGCAGGGTCAACCTGGTTTCCATTGCCAGTTCTCACCACATGAGGTCAGGAATGGCACATCTGATGATAGCAATCTGTCTACACAGCATGCCCCAGACACCCCAGGTATACTTCCACATTTCACAGAACATGCATGTGGGACGTGTGCACATCCCAGACACCGTCCATGTTATGAAATATAGAACACATACATGGCAAGCATTGCACAGCACTGGCCACCTACAATAGTGTCCCAGATGAGTGGATGGTGAATACAATACCCACCTGTGTGGACCAATCCAGACACTACACCCCTGAGCCACAGTGCAGACCATTGTTATGTGACCTGATGCCAAGGTATATCCTTTACCTAGCCTTGTACAGCCTTCTGGCACAGTCAACCACTACACACCTGTAAAGCAATGCACCCATGCATGTCAGTACTGCCAAACCAGTGTGTGTGTGTGTGTGTGTGTGTGTGTGTGTGTGTGTGTGTGTGTGTGTGTGTGGAGTTTAATGATTTGGATGCCATCCACACTTGCTACACCTCCCACTGGCCTACTGAAGCATGTCTTCTGATGCCAGACACCTTGACATACCCTTTGCCCATATAGCAGCCTGATAACCTCTGTGGTGAATGTGATATCTGCGTATTACTGTAGTGTGGCAAAGTAGTTAGTTAGGAAGTCAAATCCTGACCTTGCCAACTTTGATAATGTGTGAGAGTCCCTGAGAGAGTGTGGCTGTGTCATCCTTGACACCTATTCTTGTGGACAGGCACATGCACTACACCTGTACATCAAAAACACCAAATTGCTTCACCACAAAACGAAAACCACAGAAGCCAATACAAAAAGTTTTATTTTTCTAGCGCCTCGGCTACAGACAGCCTTCAAGGAGTAACATACCACATGTTAAAAGCAGTTTATATAACACCAGCTACAAATTAATAAGTCATTAGACAATTAAACCATTATAAAAATGAACTAAAATTTCTAAAAATGTACTACACCTGCCTTATCCCTCCTGTATCACTGTTGCTGATGTCACTCACTGTCATGTATACCTTTGGACAGCTCCCCAGCATGTAAGCTTTGTGCTGCATGCAATAACTGCATAGACATGTAATAACAAAACATATTCAAGCAGGGGTTCAAAACCCCATACTGGTAAGTATGTGACACAAACATGCTTAGCTTTTACTCTCCTACCCCCTCGCTGTCTTACTTTGTCCATGTCTATCTTTCTCCCTCCCTCTCTGGTGGATGTGGAAAAGTAAACCTGCTTTGCTTAGGCAGCACCTTATGTTTTGTAAGTGATGCTCATGATCAGCTGATGGCCTGTGTACGAATTGCAGTCACCCACTAGCTGATTTTATGTGGAACAGCTGTGGTAACATTCCCATAGTCAATTGCATGGAAACACACTCCTATAACCCAGAACATTATGTGGGTGTTGGCCCTTTTCATTCACTGTGAGCAGGACTTCATGTCGGTGTTTGGGAAACAGCATCACAGACAGTAGTGGGATATACCTCTAACAGCATACACTGTGGAGACATGCCAACAAACAGGAGGGGAGTGTTCCAGACATGACTACAGAATGTAAGTTTTGCTCTTCTGCATTTGGAGTACTGTTGGTTTAACAGGCTTTGTGTGGATATGGCTGGTCTATATGAATTAATACCTGTCATGACAGTGTTATGTATTTGAGGGAACACCCACCTGTAGGGTTATCTGCAGACTGGCCAGTGTTTGGAGTCTTACTCTTTACACCTTCCACTAAGTCCTCCCCCATAAACTTTACAATTAAATCCAACAATGACACCATTATAGCCCCAGACTCTACCACCAAACTGCTAGGTATCGAAATTGATAACAACCTCACCTTTGATAACCATATTAACAACACCATTAAAACAGTAAATAGAAAGATGAGCTCCTTAAATAGAATAAAACCATTCTTAACCCCAGCATCCCGAACTACAATTGCCCACTCCCATTTAATCTCAACTCTTCTATATGCTTCACCCATATATACTAACCTAAAAAAAGTAATCTGGTCAAACTAGCTAACTCCTATAATAATATTGCCAGATTTGCCACTGGAAACCCTTTTAGAACAAACCATTGTCAGAACCTATGGCAACTAGACTGGTTAGAATTAAACAACATTTTGATACTATCCCAACTTACCATTGTTCATAAAATATTTTACCAAGCTAACAACACCCCTATACTTTCCAACCTAATTACTCCCTATAGGAATCTCAACTCCTTATGATCCTCTACTAAACTTCTTGCTAGCACAAGCAAATCAAACAACCTGGCAGGGAACTCCCTGTTCTCCAATACTGCAGGAAAAAACTGGAATCTTCTGCCAACAGATCTAACTTTACAACCCTCCCTGCAACTCTTTAAACAAAGGCTCAAAAAACATCTTAAAACTCACTGGGTATGTCCCTGTTGCAACCCTGACTAATTCCTCTGCTATTCTCTGTACTGCCTCCTCATACCAATCTTTACTACTTCACCCCTCAAGAAGGAGTATTTATCTCTAGTAAATTAAACTACCTATGTTAGTAATGTAATTCCTCTGAAAAGTACTGTATCTTATCTCAGATATCATTGCTGCACAGTGACTAGCTAATTCTGTATGTCTATATGACATTAATGTTAGTTTTTTCCTCTCATTAATACTTATGACTATGTATTCTTAATATCCTTTCTTTGTATAATTTGTACTGGTTATTTTTAAGTGTTATATTATCTCTGTGTTATTACTGGAGCTTTTCTCCCCGGGCCTCCACTGAAAATGGAAATATATCCAGCTAGACTAGCCCGGTTAACAAATGTAAAATAAAAAATAAATAAATAAATAAAATGTGTCTTGTGTTACTCACAGATTACCTTATCTTAGAACTGCAGAAGCATGGTCTGAGGATTGCAGTCAATACATGGTGACAGCCACGAGAGTTACTGACTTCATATCCCTCATGGGACATATGTCACAACACACCCTGTTACAACAGTAAATGTATGAGGTTATCACAGCAACATGTCAATATTGGCCCTGTGTTTGTGCCTCCAGCCACAACTCTGTCAACATTTGTACATATGTCATGCAGTAAGAGGTGCATATGTTCAGTACACCATTCTTTATTGACATTATACCCGATTAGCCAGTGAGATATCAGACTGATAGACATGTTATGTATAGTAGGGGTTATATTTGAGGATATAACCTGGCCATTCTGTGATAGTGTGTACAGTAATGAGGTCTGTGTGCATATGGTGAATGTCAACAGTGTGATTATTGCGAATATGCACCTTGGCCTGTGTAAAGACTGTGGTAGATGTCATTGTTCTTGGTCCTGTTCTATCTGATGTTACATGCTGCTACGGTTTATGGTACCCTATCGGCTTACATGTGTGTAGGGCCAAACACCCACATGTCCCATACCACAGACAGGCATTGGACCACACTGTATAGTGGCCCAGTATATGTAGTGTTAGTGTGTGAGTGGCACATATGAGGATGGTGTTGATCAGACAGTCCATATAACGTAATATTAAGCTTGCTTACCATATGGGTCAGTGGCTGTGTTCACATTGGTTGTGGGTATGCACTTTCACAAAGGTGTCTGTTACTTTGTGCTGTGTCATGCCTGTAGAGCCTGCTATATTTGCATGTACATGTGTATTCCCCGATAAGAAATGTAAGCCAGTGTTGTGGCAGTCTGCCTGTAGTTTGCACAGTGCTTTGTTACATGCATAGCAGCTTAGTGTACTTACCCAGTGTGATGTTATGTCCAGATATTTGTCAGATGTACTGCTGCCGGGCCACCATAACTGTCATGTATTTCTGACAAAGCAGTGGGATGCTGTACAGATGTATGTCACTAACTAGTAGGTAGTATGTGGCCATGTGACCTCTGCAACACTGGTTATTATGTGTCAGGACAGATAGGAGTGTGTGAATGTATAAACTGTGTGGGCATATGTATTCCAATATTTACGTGATATACCCATTTACATGGCTGTTAACATCCACATTGTCAGGCTTGGTCCACATGTCTTGCACTAAGTGGTTCTGTGTATACCTCTGGACTGACCAGAGTATGTCAGACTGTCCACATTTCTTGGTCATATCTCTGCTGTATTCCACAGGACCATTACTGTGATATCGGTGGTACTGTACTATGAGGACCTTAGGGTGTCTGTCAGTAACTGATGGCATACATGTCAATAGCAGATGGGACCTCCCATGCACAACATTTCTTTTAAGACAACCCCTGTTACAGTAGCAACAGTCTACATATATATACCTGCAAAATGTACATGACAGCCTCTTGCACTAAGAGGTTAAGACAATGGGTGCTGAGGTATGACTCCACTCCATGTTCTGGAGAAATGTTAAACATATATATATATATATATATATATATATATATATATATGTATATATATGTATATCTCCATATATCTCTATAGATATATACACATAAACATATCTACATACATATATGGATAAATATATATATATATATATATATATATATATATATATATATATATATATATATATATAAATATATACACAAACACACACACACACACACACATATATATATATATATATATATATATATATATATATATATATATATACACACATAAAGTTATAGATATCTACATATATATATATATATATATATATATATATATATACACACACACACACACACACAGATCTATACATGGTCATATATATATATATATGCTGCAATATACAGATGTATATAAATACATATATATGAATATATATGTGTATGTGCATGTACACATATATCTACATATGTAGATATATATATATATATATATATATATATATATATATATATATATATACATATATATATATATATATATATATATATATATATATATATCCATATCCTTGTCATGTGTAAACATTACTGTTGTGTATACCTTCCCAGATGTATCACACCGTATTCATCTGATATGTGTATATTTAGATATAACAACATATGTGATGCAACAGTAATATCACTAACAAGTACTACACAATTGTATGTGGACTGACAGATATATTGGAAAAACAGTTCCTTTCACAGCTGTCATGGTGTAGTGGTTAACTGCTTTGACTATAGTATACAGCGTTCTGGGTTCAAAACCTACAAGGGCTGTTTATTTTCTTGCTGGGCAGAACAAGGGCTGTTAGATACAGAGTGGTTAAGGCAGTTCTGAGCAGCTTTAAGTGCGTTTGCGTGGGTTTGCACAAAGCTAAGTGCTGATAACATATGGTTAAATGTACAGGCACTTACACTGTATAGACTTCACTTACCAGTGTGCAAATGCACTTAGTTGTAATATTGCAGCAATGCTGACACCTGCTAAGCATGGCTCAGCCATGGTAACCAGTGCTCACATTCCAGTCTGATAACATAGCAGGGTAATGACATCTATAATAAGTGTATGTAATGCCATGTACATAAAATGCGTCTATGTGCTGTCATTACACTAGCAAGGGGTGTGAGTCTACTCTCTGGGACACTTGAGTATATATGGCTTGTACAACACTCTTATCCATGTGAATGTGTTACATACATGGATAGTATCCCAGATTATATGCAGTCACACTGGCATGTAGTGAATCATTACGTTACTACTGTTGACAGTGCTTTCCCAAGTAAGAGTAGATTGCTAATTGTAGTACTGGAAACAAACACCCCTGCATGCAAAAATTAACTCTGAGTCATCACTGCCATGTTCCTGGTGTGCGAGCGGTGTCTCATTAAATATTTCCTACTGGATAATGATCTGACATTGAAAATAACCATAGACTATTGTGTGTATAGCACATGTTTGTGAGGGCTGCCGTCATGTAGTAATGGCATGCCTATCAGTGTCAGATGTCTATCTGTCAAGACATTCATCCTAATGCATAGCTAGTTGGCTAGCTGATGTCTGTCAGTCCTCTATACAGATGTGCAGATGTCAGGTATCCATCTTGGATACTTACAGGCAATCTATGCTTGACTGAAATGGACATGTCTGCCCAGCTGTGTTATAAATGCCACAAATAGGACTCCACACCCTGTAAGCACTACATGCCATGGTTAACTCAACTACACAACCACAGTCAACAGAACATGCTTGGGTACAGGTCTCCAAGACAGACACTGACCATGTTATGTAATATATGTTGCATGCATGTCAACTGCAGCACCTCACTGGCCCTCTGCAGGAGGCACCCAGATGATTGGCTGATACATGTCACTATCACCCTGAGAATCACCCCAGTGGTGTCTTTTGTTAGATGGCCTGCTGGCACATTGCATGTGGCATGATACCACTGTACACACATCCCCTACACTTCTCGTCTGTCCGTGGACAATAGCCTGGTACACACCTATGCATACCTGCACCGATGCACCCCAGTACTGACAAATGTGTATGTGTGCATTACTGAGAATATCAGTGTCTGTGTGTTTGTAGACCTGTAGCTGGGAATACCCTGAGGCTCTTCACATCCACTGCACCCCCCTTTGCCATAGGTACATGCGGCTACTGCTGTACCGGACATTACATGTTATGTTCTTCTCCCTGAAGGTTTACCTAGGCTTTGCAGTACCAGCACAACACTGTTGCACAAATGGGTTGATAGGCATGGGATACCCACTGAGTTCTGGCGTGTGTATGTGTGCATGTGTGTATATATGTAGGGTACAGCATTCTGAGACCACATACTCCTATTACAATATGCATTGCCATACAGTATTAGGGATAGTGATGTTGCTGACTGTAGGAGATACATGACAATGAATCACCTTATCTTGTTTGTGTCATGTGCATTAGATGAATATACCTGTAGTAGCACTCTTGGGATGGACAAGGGTTTGTATTGCAGTTCTGGTCAATGTGTGATGGTGGGTATGTCAGAGTGTTGTCATGGGTTCCAGTGCATACAATATCCACAGTGGGGTGTGGGTGCTGGGTATACTGTCATTACAGCATGGTACCCCCAGTACATGTCCCATGTACCACTGTATGATGAACACTGTCACCACCAACCATACGGTAACTGATAACACTATCCAGCCCAGTTATGCATGTGCTGTGTGCAACCTACCTGTAACACAATGGACATACTGACAAGGTAGTTATCACTGATAGGTCCAGATCTCTCAGATGTGTGTCTGACTGTTATGTGTTTGTCAATGTGTATATGATGGCATGTCACACTGTCTTGTCCATAAACAACCATTACATCCCCCATTATCATACTGTACATGCCTTTGGATGTTCTGCATGTAACATGTAACCGCGCACACCTCATCCTAAAAGCTGTGTGGTGTGTGCAAGTAAAGCCGCATACATCAGTAGCAATACATACCTAGGTTGGGGTTTAGTCCCAGTGTTGCCAAGTAAGAGTGTGCATGTATGTTGAGGGATGTACTTCAGTTTGCAGAATATACATGTGCTAGGGGGTCATCTGTCAAAGAACTGCTTGGCATATGCTAACATTTCACAGGTATCATCCTGTGGACATACATTCCATCACAACTAGTGTTAGATGTGTAAATGGCTTCTTCCCCACTGTATAGGAGTGCAGTGATACTGGGGTTGGTATTTATAGCTGGGTGTGGCTGTTGTGGAGACAGCCAACTTCATTGAAGTTACTGGTAAGTGTATCCCCCCACGTAGCTGGCCGTAATACTGTACAGTTAATTTTAACAGATTAGGTAGTTGTCTATCACACTATCTCTGGTTCTACAGCACCTCTCACCCTCCAAAGGGTAGGGGTGTGCCACCCCTAGCAACACACGTTTACCGAGTTGAGGATTGCACTACATTGGGGAAGGGGACATATACCCTGCCAGTACCATCATCAATGACATTAAACTAACAAACTGTTTATTCCACTATGTGTTGTGCGTAGTCTGGCTTGGTGGAATTACATAGGCTACAATTGGTTCCTTGCACAGGTACATACATCCATGTGTACAGTATTCTCTGTGTAGTGCATCAACACCAAAGCCTCTGTGTGTGTTATACAAAAACATGTGGTGTGTACCACCCAGTACAACTACCATTGTTCATTGTAGAAGGGCTGCTAACAGCAGCCACTATGCACTCATCTGTATACGCCACCCCCAGACTTATCGGCCATGTGGCACAGGCAGTAACTGTTATATAGACCTGTGACATGTGTTCACCTGTACCCAGGATATGGCACAGCCAAGGTGTCACCACAGTGCCATGCCCTTTGTGAGATATTACAGCAGATCATCCTCCTGCTGACACATGGACACCTACAATATAAATGGATAACATTATGGAGACCACAATCATACAGTGTTAATAACAGCTATAATGCATCATGGCTGGACAGCTACACTTCCTGACATGTAAGCATTAAACCTTACTGTTGACAACATGTTACACAGCAGTACTTGGTATGCTGCAGTACAGTCACTGTATGCATCAGAACCATATTAGCCTGTCCCTGCTTCAATGTTATGGATGACAGGGATGTGGCACAGATATCATCATATGCACAGGGTGTGTTGTTGGTTTGCCAGAGACCTAAGCTGAGCCATACATTTGACACCCTGTATGTGAGTGAGGGGTTTTAATTATTGTTATGACTGTGGTGATGTGGTGTTTAGGTATGGGGTTGCCCTAGCTGTGTTTGTATTGTGCGTGCATGTGCATTAGATTCACACAGTTCTGCCATGTGGCTATCCTATACAGGTGTTTGTTGGACAGCTGCAGACCATACCTGGCAGAGTGTGCAGTTCACTGCCTCCAGCCACGGACACAAGAACTGTGCCTGCCAGGGGTTCCACGGGCATGTCCAGGTACAAGCCACAATATGATACTCTCCCCTGATGATGACATATGTCCGCTGGAACCAGGTCCCTCCTGGGACTGGCCAGGGCCACGTGCACATGGCCTGCTTTGGTTTGGTGTGGACAGCATGCCCCCTGCAGTGCTGGGGCTGGATCTGCCCCTACAGGAGTGGCTTGGTGTCCTTGCACATCCACATCAACCTCCAGCTGTTGTTGTTGCTGGCCTATGTCCACGTGGCCATCACACCACTCCCACCACATGCGCTAGCACGGACAATCCATGGTCAATGGGTCCCACCATCTCCACCCCACAGTCTATCCATGATCTCTGTAAAATAATGGAGGGCACCTGCAAGATCATGGATGTTGTCAGTTACAGCTGAAAGAGTAGCCCTCTGCAGCCTCAGACCCTGTCTGGTATACCGTTCCATACATGCCTGTGCCTCCATGACAGCCTGAAACATGCGTCTGGTGGTACCAGATGTGGCACTTGTGCCAGGGGCAGGATGACCAGCACCTCTACAATGAGCACACCTGTACATCTGCCTATGTGGTACTCTGCCATACATCCGGCTACGGCTGCTGTGTCCAGATGCAGCAGCCATAGATACCACACTGTCCTGTGCATTGCAACCAATCGCCAACTGTCCCTCTGCTATGGCCACTGGTGATGGGGTATCTATAGGCACTGTGACTGTGTGCAGGGATGGGGTGGGTAACAGAGGGATGTCAAATGATGGTGCAGTTTCAGCCTCTGACAATCCCGCCTGTGCCTCAACACACCTATCATCATTTTCAGTGTCTATATGGACACCAACATCAGATTGTCTGCAGGAGGGACCCTGACCCACTTCGCCACCTGCATGGGGAAAACAAGAAATGCACTTTAAGACCTGTACATCATTGCTTAACAGTACACACATACACACACACACACACACACACACACACACACACACACACACACACACACACACACACACACACACACACCCTGACATTCCACCATAATACTTACCTGTACCCAAGTTTATTCTCTTAAGTTCCCCATCCTGCATCAGACCTGGAAACTTACACTCATTAATACCAATAATTAATGTATCATTCTTCTAATTGCCTAGACAAGTGATCACAAAACATGACCTGTTACTCCATTACCTCTTTGACTTGATTAGAGTCGGTTTTACAAAGACTAACTGCTGTCATTCAGTGTTCACCCTGGGTTTGTCCAGACATCATGAACATGGCCCCATATGTTAGGGGCTACTACAGTCACTCAATAATGTCATGCACTGGAGTGTCATATGTAACTATTGCTCTTTAGATGCAAGATCTGTTGCTCTATTAACTTATTATGTGGGCTATAGTAATATTTGGAAACACTCACTGGTGTTGTCTAGTAATTCTCCAATGCATCTGTAGTGCTGCATACGTGGCTATTCTTTCACCTTTCTGCTGATTGCAATTATAACAGTATACCTGGTGTCTGCTTTCCCTCCCAATGCATGTTCCATGCTACAGACCTTATTATACTATCAGCTGTTCTGAGATTACATGTCAGACAAGTATTTCTGGTATCTCCTGTGGCTGTCCATGTCCATGTACTGCACGACTTCAAATGAAAGTTGAGAGGTGTGAACAACTCCACAATCACACATGTGCATACATGGCCACAAACACAAACACACACACACATACACACATGCATCCTACATATATCAACCCCCCTCCACTCCCCCATATTGCACTTACAGACAAAATAACCCCCCACACCTTACCCCCCACACACACACACCTACAGGTGAGGTTACATGAAGATATTACACACAGACCTCCCATTACCCATCTATCAACATGCATGACATATGGTACTCAACAGCATGAAGTGCAGCTATAGTCAATCGATGCTAGCAACATTATACATGTGTGTGATGCATGGGCTGTGTTAGTAGGGTGATGCCCCTTCCCCTGGAACACACTGCACCCTTGTACACAGTATTTCTGTGCACCTGTTTGGCACCCTGGCAAGTACTGTGCATCATACCTTACAGGTATCCACACCATTACTGAATTTGTATTACTGTGTCAGTTATGTCTGCTGTGCTGCACCCCCCCCCCCATGTGTTTGTCCGACACATACCTGGGATGATATGTGGACAGATGTCATTTGTGAATGCCTGAGGTCTGATTTACAGATCTCATCATCAGTGGTGCATGTATGGCTAATACAATATAATTACACTGACAACCTTCAAACCTTAATGTGGCTATGGGGAGTGCACATAGCCTTATTGATATGACGCTCTCTTTCTTGATATGCCATGGGACCACATTACTGCATATGTTAACATTACATGAACCTGATATGTGACATATGATCTGTACAATCAAATGCACTGTCAAACAAATATGTTAGCTGTGCTCGAACGTCAAACACAGAACAACACCAGAAAAGGAAAAGAAACAGATGGTAACCACCGTCAGCTAGGTTCAATAAGGCAGCGATGAGACACCGGCTCGGACTAAATAAAAGCTTTAATAAAACACTTCCAAAACTGTAATATCCACGTTAAGCGCTTTCATCTGCTAAGCATGCAGACTTCATTAGAACGTTCTGATGAAGTCTGCATGCTTAGCAAATGAAAGCGCTTAACGTGGATGTTACAGTTTTGGAAGTGTTTTATTAAAGCTTTTATTTAGTCCGAGCCGGTGTCTCATCGCTGCCTTATTGAACCTAGCTAACCGTGGTTACCGTCTGTTTCTTTTCCTTTTCTGATGTTAGCTGTGCTGATTGAGATGCATACACTTTGTGGGTGCACATGTGTGCACGCCCTTATCATGATGGTTTGTTGCACCTACTGTTATGTGTACTACAGCAGTCACTATTCCTGGCAGGGATATACTAGCATAGGCCATCTGCATTTTGCAGCATTTTGTCAGTCTGCCCTACACATGTCCCCCAACTCTGCATGATTGTAAGGTCAACTCATGTGCACATTCCTTGGAGTTCACACACTGCCGTCACTATTGCTGTGGAGTCAGGGTTATGTCTGCCACAGTTCCTGATCCTGACTGTGTGCAGATACAGCCATTCATAGCATCCTTTGCATCCCTGCTGCAGTGCATTGCTGTGTCCTGGTGACACCCCCTCCCCACCTTCAGCCATTTTGCAGATGCTTGACAACTATGGCATACACATGTGTGTCATTTTGCAGTGTCCCAAACACTGAACACCAGGTGTACCAGCCTAGTCCCAGCTAATGAATGGCAAACATACAGGTGTACACTGGCACCGGCAAGGTACAGATGGGGATGTTGGGCCTGAGGTGGGGTGAGGTGTTGTTTGTGCAGCACATGTATCTTACTTGATACTGTCTGTAGGTTTCCAATGTGGTCTTGGTACACCAGTACACATTGCAATGCATGTCCTTTGGGGACCTTTTTTGTTATGCATACGCTACCTGTAGAGATGCCTGGGTGATGTTTCCTGTTGTACAACTGTCCCATCTGATTACCCTAACCCATGGGCCACACTTATACAGAGTCCAGGCAATTGCTGACATGGGTACTGCACAGCTAGTACTTGTAGGCATTCCTGCAACTTCCTCAGTGTTGCAACATGTTACTAGGCAGCCTGCATGACTGGTTTGCCACATGTGACATCATCTGTCTTAGATGGCCATCTGTTTATTTTCTACATTAATCCTGTCCCATACATCCTCGCCACATACATGACTGTCTGCACTGTTTGCCTTGGTATATGCAATGGTGAGGTATGGCTACATGTCCAACTCTTGGGTGCTACCTGTTGGGTATGGTGTCCATGCCATGGCATGTAAGATGTCTGCAAGCCATGGCTGCCTCTGTTGCAGGTCAGTGGGCACATTTGATGGCCAAATGTCTTGGACAGCAGACCATTTCTTGGTGTGACATCGGGGATGTGTACTTGCTGGAAGGTGCATTCTCATGAAGAATGCATGCTGTCAGTACTTCAACAGCTGCTTCCACTATATTTTATCTGGAGTCTGTGCACACATATGCTTCCAGTGTTTGTGAAGGTATGTATTCCACATATTTGCTGTCCTAACATATGATTCCATATTACACTCTCATTGCTCATGTTATAACCGCATCGCAGGTTGTAAGGGTTGTGGACTGCAGTATTGTGATATGCAGTAGTGTAGATCTATAACAGTTGCCATTGTAATACTGGTATATACACCATTGTAGCACTGTATAAGGGTGATGTTTCACCCATGTCCCTAATGTAGGCCATTTGTCACACCATTGTTTTCATCTCTGTGCACACATTTTGCAATGACAGGATGTTAGTTATATTGCAGGAGTATGACATACCCTTCAGATACATCATCATGGTGACCACTGTGATGCAATGCAGTTAACAGCAACATATATGAACATGTACAGCATGCATTATGGGTAGATGTGTTAAATGTGTGCATGGAATATACCATGGCCATAACATGACTGGTGTATTGGCAAACCTGAAAAAAACACCATACTCACCAACTACAGGCTGCTGCTCTGGAGGTATACCAGAGGGACCTACATAAGTGTGTGAGAGATGTGATGTCTGTAGCCACAGCTGTGGCATTGGTACAGGGTGGGTGCAGCATTACAGTATATCAACAGTACAATCCCACGATACTACTGATTATGCAGATCTGTTTATTACTACTATGCAGCAACAGACTATATATATTTCATCTCACATATGCATAATCTAACTGTACAGATGCAAATGGATATGCAACAGTAATCTGCTGATGTGCCCTGTGGCCTTAGCTGCATGCTCCTCTGCCATTGTGTGGGTAGCACCCACCTCCACAATGCTCTCCACCAGGTGCTGTGTGTGCGGGCGGGCAGGTGCCCCAACGCTGGCAAGGTGCTCCTCAACACGTGTCACGGGGGCTGGATGGCATGACTCCCCCATTGCAAGCTGGTCCCACCTAACTGCAGCAACATGCCGATGGGCATTGCGAAGTAGATCTGTGCATCGATGCCAGACCTGCTCAGAACTGTGGTTATGCAGTCCGACATTGTTTACCATGTGGAAAAGATTGTTCCACAGGGTAGTCAGCTCCTGCTGATCATGGGCTGTTCAGCCGAACAATACTTGGTAGTGCTGCACCAGGTGTGAGATGATGACATCATTCTCTTCCGCTGTATAAATGGGCAACCTCTTCCTGGACATATTGCCTGAAAGACATAAAGATGGAAACAGGTCTGAGGACCTCATACTGCAAGGATATTATAGTCGTTAATACACATCTCTGTCTCCCCCCCTACCATATCTGCAACAACAATCTGATCACACAACTCAACCGGCATGTCTACAGAACACTTGCCATTGGGACACATATCGTATTGTACAACACTTTGTGCTATGTGTTTGTAGTCATGTTCCCTGTGGGGACACTGTCATTGGTGGCCTGTTACGGACAATGTCACCTGTATGCCATTGTAAGGGCCACTATGGTTCCATATATGCATGTCTTCTGTTTGTTATGTGATTGCTGCACATATGTTGTTTTGTGTTATTGGGGATATCTACGCATGCTGTTGGACATGATTTGGGAATGTATGGACTATTACTACCCACATATGTTCTATAACAGTGACACAATAGCATGTTTGGGGAACAGTTGCCAGCAGAACCACCTCTCCCACTTCATATGGCCATGTTACCAGGCCACATTACATGTGGGACCCACCCTGGGGCCTCCTGAACTACTGGTCCTGCACTACCTTTAGGTGGAACCACCTCAGGGGATGGTGTTCACCCCCCCAGGAGCACACACAGACAAGATCCTGTCACCCAAGGTCGGGTCCAGGGTTTGGTGCATAGGGAGCTTCACAGAGACGTGGGGGATGTGCTACAGCACCTTGAGGCTCTCAGTAGACACTCACAGGGTCCGCATGCTCCTCCTGCTCAGCACCCAGCACAAACACCTTCAGGGCCGTGAAGCTGATGTTTTGACTGCCCATGGGTGGGGACCTTGGTTCCATTCTTTCCATATGGGGGCTCATGGGCTTCCACATCAAAGATGACGCTCCCCCTCCAGGGTGTCTACCCACCACATGTGTCATATACCGCCCCTGTAGGCTGTCTTCTCTATCTTCCAACCCAACCCAACTCCACAAATATACCTGCTATCCTTCCACAAATTACCAATCCCACCTTCACAAACAAGGGCAATGTGTTCCCGACATGGGGTTCACACCTGATATAACCATCCATTTTGCACACACTTACTGCTAAATATATATATATATATATATATATATATATATATATATATATATATATGTGTGTGTGTGTGTTTGTATATATGTAGACATACACATATATATGTCTCTATATATGTGTAGATATATATTATGAGTTGTATGTATATATATATATATATATACATACATACATAGGTTCATAGGTTCATAGGTTCATACTAGGCTATCTGCCCTAGGGCATTTATAAGCCTAGCCAGAATGTGTTTGGCTTTCGCCACCCATTTTAAATTTATTTTGCTATGCCCTTTTTCGAGGTTAGTATACTGTGCCTCTATCTAACAGTGACACAGAAGTGATACCCGGGGTAAACCTACGATCTCCCATCCACTCATCAAGATTCCTCTTGAAGAAAGTCAATGAGGGACTCTGCCTAACCTGGACTGGGATTTTATTCCAGAGTGAAGGGAGCCTCTGGGTTATGAATCTAGGCACATATAGGTGTCTGTATATCTGTAGACATACATGTGTGTGTATGTGTGTGTGTGCGTGTGTGTGTGTGTGTGTGTGTGTGTATGTATATATATATATATATATATATATATATATATATATATATATATATATATACATATATACATCCATATATATATATATATATATATATATACATATATACATACACACACACACACACACACACATATATATATATATACACACACACACACACACACACACACACACACACATATATATATATATATATATATATATATATATATATATATATATATATACACACACACACACACACACACACACACACATATATATATATATATATATATATATATATATATATATATGTATATATATACCTATACATATATGGGGTGCATTCAGACATCAGGTCCACACTCTCTAACTCTCCTTCTTGCACAGCTGCACTGTTCGGCCTTGCTACAACACAGACAGGTGCCACATGTGGACACAGCCTAACATTAGGGAGGTATATATAGAGACAGATTGCAGGTAAGCCTATTACACACCTATGGCATTTGTGCATACTACAATACACCTTAACATGACTGTCCTGCAAGTGTTGGGCACTGGAACCCACATGTCCATCATAACAGCATTACTTCCATCACCAGCTTTTGGCCACACTAATATACTTGTCTTGCATTACACAGCACAGACTGTGATGGCTTACATCTTGTCAGTCAGTTCTGATCTGCACAGTTGACAGGTATGACCCATTGCCCACATGGACAGACACTATTGTCCATAGCAGTTGTCCAGCTGGACATCATTACAACAACAACACATTATGGCACATATAAATCATTCCACATAATCTATCCCATTATTATGGACCAAGTACTGCACTCAATTACATGCATATATACTTCACATACTCTCTCTCTCTTTCACTCTGCCTCTCTCCCTCTCTCTCTCTCCCTCTCTCCTTCTCTCCCTCTCTGTCTCTCTCTCAACAGCTACATATTTGTATAAGGTTCCAGACCTACAGACAGTGTGAGTAGTGTTGTTATATGCATTGTATACCACCAGTGTTACAAGGTTTGTGTCTACATACTAGTTTAGCATGGAATGCAGTCTGTCTGCATAGCTCTCAGCTGTGGGCCTATCCACATGATGGCCATATGATTGCTTGTTATGTTTTGTCTGTCCACCACACAGGTCTTGTGTCATATATATCACTGGCACTGTGTCTGTTGAGTGCTATCAGTACATGATTACATCCATTTGTCTTTCTGACGTCAAATTCCTGACTAAGGGTATGTTGCAGATTATCCTGTAACACCAGCAACTTTCTCAGTATATAACAACATTATTTCAAATATGGCCCTGTGTTCCAGCCTCTGTCCTCCACCTATATTCCAGGCTTTGTCCATATGACATGCAGTAAGAAGTTGTTATGTAGTGGCCTGTGATTATGTTGTGTTGCCATTTTTGCCATCATTCCAGTGCTGTTGTGGTCCCCACACATATTGTGGGGTAGGGTCCATATATATGTGGGCTACAGCTGGACAAAACATGTGTGCTCGTCTGCAGTCCAGAGGTCAGTGCATGTAACAGTGTTATATGCCCATGTAAGTCAGTCTATGGGGGAGAATTATGCACCATATATAACCTAGGCTGTTACAACATATGAAGGATATCAGTAGTAGGACACCTTAAGGTATAAGGCTGTACATTTTTATACATTTCACCTTGGGAACATTGGTGGCCTGGTACTTACTGTCATACAGACTGTTCTGTTTGCCAGTGTGATAGTGATGTTTTCAAATAAGCACTGTTATGTAACAGATACATCCTCATTGTGGCAATTTAATTTTTTCCCCCAAGGGGTTGAGTACAGAATGTAATTGGAGACTGCTGAACTATACATCTGCATTACTTACTGCTGATTGATTGTTATTCTCTGTCCTAGTCTTTCTTTACTGTTGTACTACTTGAAGGCCTTGGCATGGACAGTAACATATGTTATACTTTTGGATTGCTGTATAAAATGATCTGCTTGAGAGTTGCATTACTCAGTTAGTATGTATTTCAAAGACATAACAGCTATATGACATGACATATACAACTGTAATAGTACACAAATAAACATTTCTTATGTATGCAAAACTGTGTGTGATGTCATATCCTTTGACTTCTCTGTGGGTATATGTTTCATGCAAAAATTGTCTTTTGTATGAGTGAATCATATGCTGTCTATTTTAAAAGGTGGCAACTGTAGGAATACTGGCTGTTCAATATGCTGTGCACCCCCTAAATATGTACCTTCCTATACATATCTATGTGTGTGTATGTGTATTTGCATATATATCTATATATGTATCTGCATATATGTGTGTGTGTGTGTGTGTGTGTGTGTGTGTGTGTGTGTGTGTGTGTGTGTGTGTGTATGTATCTTTGGAATGTTTATTGCATCCACATTGTACATTCTCTATGGTAGCCAGACTGTACTGCATGATATGTTATTGATACCATCCTGACATCATACAGGTGGGATGGATTACTGTTAACGTCTTGTGGCTATGTTGTGTAGGGTCCTGGGTATGGGACTTACAAGTGTTGGTATTGTGTTGCAGGGCAGATCTGTTTGGCTGTGGGGGAGGGAGTGATATCAATAATTACAAGAGGTACTTAGCTTGGGCCCCCTCACCCCCATTAACGATGCCTTTGGTCATATATGAATCTGTTGTGTTCTCTTTTATATATATATATATATATATATATATATATATATATATATATATATATATATATATATATATATATATACACATACATCTAAATGTATACATACATTTCCTGTATGGTTGAATGACTGTGCTAGATGATATGTTTGTGAAAACATCATGGGTATGTATATCTGATATGGCTTAGTGGTAAATCATTTTGACTATGGCATACAGGGTCCTGGGTTTGAGCCTTGCAAAGGCTGTTTATTTTGTTGCTGGGCAGAACAAGGGCCATTGGATACAGAGTAATTAAGGCACTTTTAAGGAGTTGTAAGCGGGTTTGCATGGGTTTGCACAGAGGTAAGCATTGCTAACTTCCGGTTACAGTTTCTTATACTCACCTGTGTAAGCATTGCTTACCCCCACACAAACAGGCTTAATCTTGCTTACTGCTCCTTAAAAGTGCTTACTCAAGCTTACCCGCGCACTAATTTCTTTAAAAGAAAAGAAAAAGGGTTGATAGGAAAGTAGTGAAAAAGGGGCACAAAGAGGTATAGACAGTAGGGAAAATAGCTAGGGATGTGCAGGATGGGTGTAGGGAAGGTCCATAGCTGCTCATTTCTTCTACAGCAATAGCTGTGCATATACATTGATTTGGAGGTAGATTTGGACACTCATACCCCTGAGAGAGGGGTGATGACAACAGTAATATGTTGTGAAGCCAATTAGACCAGATTACATGTGTCCAGTGGTCACGGTTGTGAAATGGAGAACTATGTATGGGGCGAGGATTTTTTTTTTTGGGAACAGATTGCCCTTTATTTTTTTAAGGTAAGAGTGCAATGTTGGGGAGGGATAGTAGGTATATTTGGGGAGGTATGTTGGGTAGGATAATAGACAAGACAGACAAGACAGCATACAGGGGCGGTGTATGACACGTGGGGGTTAAACACCTTGGATGGGGAGGGGTGTTTGGAAGTCGGGAGCCCATGAGCCCCCTAGTGGAAACAGTGGGACTGAGGTCCCCACCCATGAGCAGTCACCACTGCACCTTCACGGCCCCAAAAGTGGCTGTGCTGGGGGCTGAGTAGGAGGGGCAGGCTGACCCTCTAGATGCATCACATGGCCCTCAAGCTGGCGTAGCAGATCACCAAACTCCCTGTGGAGCTCACTACACACCAGACCCTGGACCTGACGATGGGTGACAGTATCCTGTCAACGCCCGCTCCCGGGGGGGGTGAGCCCCATTCCCTGAGGCGGTTCCACCTGAAGGGGGTGCAAGACCAGCAGATGAGGAGGACCCAGGGTGGGTCCCAGATGTACTGGTGCCTGGTGCCACAGCCAGATGAGGTGGGAGAGGTGGATCCGCTGGGACCGCCCTTCCCAAACGTGCTATGGTGTTTCAATTTTAAACATATGTGGGTTAGTAATAGTCAACACATTCCAGGATTAGGTATAACAGTATGCATAGATATTCCCATTAACCCAAAACACCAGATATGGAACAGTTGCATAGCAAACAGAACACATGCGTATATGGAACCACAGTGGCTATTACAACAGGATGCAGGTACATTGATGGCAGCATGCCACCAATGTGGGAGTATTTCAACATGGCACATGCAGAGAAACAAATTTCAATATTTATCAAACGATAGAACATATGTCCCAACAGTAGATTTAATTGTACACATACCGATTGAGTTGTGTATTTAGTTTATTGTTGCAGATATGATGGGGGGGGGGAGATGTCAATTAACAACTTGTATATCCCTGTAGTTCTCATTACTTTCTTAGTCAGTGCTGTGATCTGTACTTTGCAGGTATTATTACACTACCCTATGGCCTTAGTTTGGACAGTGGTATGGATGTAGACAACTATATACATGAACTGTGTTTTACCTACAGTATACACCTCTTACCTGGTATACCTGTGGAGATATTGTTTGTTAACACTACCTGACTGTTTCCACACATATTCCCAGATTCCAGGTTGATGTTATGCACATACCTCTCCATCTCTTATTCCACACCTTCTGGGCATGTTTTGACAACAAGCAGGTGAAACTGGGACATATTTTGACTATTGCTCTCATAAACCTTTGGTGAATTGTACAATGACAGGTTTGTTTTCCTAGACATTTTCCAAATATTTACAGGCCTGACAGTCAGTTATATGACATTAAATGCTGCCTAAATGTCAGAGATTAGCACACTGATATGCCAGGGGGACAGGGTAACAGCCAGCAGATATGGGCCAATTATCCTGGACTGATCTGTACAGTCAAGGGGTATGATTCTGCATACAGCTTACTACCACTCCCAGGATTCGTACCATGGCTGTGTGTGCTAAAAATAAAACAGTGTACATCACAGCTGAGTGTGCTATATAGATATTGCTGTGTATTTATTCTCTGAATTCTGTCTATAATTCTCCCGTGGTTTTACAATCTGACCTTGTAATCACAACACACTTATACAGGGTTTCCTAGACAGTTTTATTATGTAGCACTGTGTGGATGACAGTGATGAGTAATACCTTATTAGTCAGAGACACTGCAACACTAACACTGACATACAATACCAGACTAAATAGTGCCAGTCCAGGATTTCAATCTTTTATTTCTAGGCACAGTTTTCGTATCTGACAGACCTGTGGTGGGAATGTTCGTTAACACTACCTGAATGTTGCCACACATATTACCAGATTCCACATTATTATTATTATGATGCACATACATCTCACTCTGTTACTGCACACACTCTGGTCATAGCTTCACAACATGGGGGTGGAGTTGGGACATACTTTACTTATTACTCTCATAACACTTTGGTGAGTTGCTAGAGTGACAGGTTTGTTCTTACAGATATATATCTAACAGTTATGATGTCTGACAATCGGTTGTATGTCATTATTTGCTGCCTAAACTTCTGGGATCATCCCAATGATTTGCCAGGGGAAAGGGTGACAGGAAGGGGACTTACACCAATTATCTCGACTTTCTGATAATATCTGTACAGTTGTGGGGTATGATTCTGCATACAGCTTACTACCACTCCCTGGATTCGAACCATGGCTGTGTGGGGTCTGTATTAAAATACCAAAACCTCACTTATGCGAATACCTAAATGCTGACACATAAATAGTGAACCACGTGGACACCGAATGTCCTGAAGCGCGAAATTCGAAATATAGAATTCCCATAGTTGGCCAACCCCACCACCCTGTACGTACTACCTACCGAATAATCCACACTTTCCCATATCTACACCTCACTCTTATATTCCATATCCTAATCAAACATTCACTTCACACAAATATATCTAACTATAAACAAACAACACCCAACTACGGGAAAAGTGTAATTTACGTATATATTCACCTACACAACTATATTACTATATATACACTTAACGTAACCCTACTTCTAACCCTAAACTGTAGGTTGCATGTATTACTATATATGAACTTACCTTAACCCACACCCTAACCCTAAGGTTAGTAACTATTGCACATTTACATTAGGGAGCTATACCGGATAAGGGCCAACTATGGGAATTTGATATTTCAAATTTCGCACTTCAGGACATTCTGTGTTCTCATGGTTTGCTATTTATGTGTTGGTGTTTAGGTATTTGTGTAAGTGAGGTTTTGGTATTTTAATATAGACCTGGCTGTGTGTGCTAAACATAGAACACTCATCTCAGTTGAGTGTGCTATTTGGATTATGTTGTCTATCTTTTCACTGTTTTCTGTCTAAGTCTCTCTCAGTTGTACAATATGACCTTGTGAGTACAACAGTCATATACAGACATTCCTACACATTTTATTTATGTAGCACAGTGTGGGTAACAGTGCTTAATACAACAGTACTATTAAGAGATTGCAACACTACATTGCCCTGTGATACCAGAGTAAACACAAGCAGTCCAGGAGTTAGACCTTTATTGCCAGGCTGTTAACCTTTTATTTACATACAACCTATATGAGACTCTTCCTGACATATTGTCTGGTTTATTAGTACATGCCATACACAGTACATGTTTTATATTGGCAATTAACTTTCTACTACATTTAGATTTATTTCTTATGACAGTACATGCAAGATTATTACTAACCTGCCTCGTGACACAACCTCTGCAGTCTACAGGCATTGTCTGCCACTGTCAAAGATATAAAAGGAATATTTAGCCGTACCTATCCATAATATACATGAGCTGGCAATTATTAAACAGGTAGTAGACTGATACTTACACATGGCTGGGACATCACCTGTCTGCCTAGCCTCTTGGATCCACTGAACCAAGAGCTCCCTCTTTCTCCATTTCAGGTCGGCATAGTGATGCCTGACCTGCTCACCAGTTTGAGGGATGCCAGTGGCACTGGTGAGGTCATGGGTGAGACAGTTCCAGGCTTCCACTTTATATTGGGAACCCTGGTACTGGCCCTGCAGCAGTGTCTGGTCATGGTTTTTAACAAGGACTTCTTCCATGACTTTGGACTCCTGGATGCCGCAGCACTGCACCCGGAAGCGCGATCCTTCACCCACACTGGACATAGTGCCTACAGGAGGAAGCTGCAACCAGTTATGAGATGTATTCCTGCCTGTGAGTTTAAATAGGGCCAATTTCCACACTTTGCTGTGATTAGATGGATGTGAAAATGCTAAGCTATGGGCAAACCTGCTTACCTAAGGTTGGCATTGCTTAAAGGGGTATACCAATGGGCAAACTTATTTAGCTGGCTTACACATTGCTTACACCTACTAAGCAGGGGTGTGTAATGCTTAGCATTGCTTAATTTTAAATTTGCACACTATTTGCTGTTTGGCTTTGATTTATCATTCATTACATGTCATATATGTGTTTGGTATCCATGATTCATGTGTATGTACACTGTATGGGGTCTTTGTGTTTATTGGGGGATTTCAACACTTTATTACAATGACAACTCACATCTGGACTTAATGCAGTACTCCAGTTTACATATTTATGTTATGTAGTAGGTTTTACAACATAAAACTGTGTATAGATTCCTTTCACGTGTAAATTTTGATTTTCCTATAGTGAGGATCTGTTTGGAGACACCTCAGTCATATGTACTGCTGTGATGGCTTACTGGTTAACTACTGTGACTGTAGTATACATGGTCCTCGGTTCAAGACCTGCAAGGGCTGTTTATTTTGTTGCTGGGCAGAACAGCAGCTGTTGGGTATAGAGTGATTAAGGCACTTTTAAGCAATTGTAAGTGGGTTTGCTCAGTTTGTGTGATGGTAAGTAATGCTAACTTCTGGTTAAATATGCTTACAGGGAGTTAGCTTCAATATTGATTAACCTGTGTGCACATTGCTTACCCCCATGCAAATGGGCTTAAAGCCGGTTACTACTGCTTACAAGTACTTACTCCCACTTACCCCCATACTACTTTAGACAGAAATGTAACATGGCTCTTGGGAAGGTGGTGGATTTGGACACTCTATGGATTTATTATTCATTACACATTATAACTTCAGTTTGTATCCCTGATTCATGTGTACATATACTGTATGGGGCACTTGTGTTTATCTGTGTATTTTACAACATTATTACAATAAGACCTCACATCTGCATTTAATGCAGTACTCCAGTTCACAAATATATGTTATTTAGTAGGAAAAACAGCAAAGAAAATGTTCATAAAGTGATTTCACATGGAAAATGGAATTTACTACAGTGAGAATCGAAGGTGGGAATGACCGCTCGCAAGGTGAACACTCTGACCACTGCACTATTGCAGTACTGCTTCATTTGCATGCATCTTGCTATTTATCTTCTTGTGTCTTTAAGCTACAGTTTGCAGAGCTAAGCAGTGGGCAAACCTGTGCACCTACGGTTAAATTGAATCTGTTTGATAAAAAAAAAAATTTCTACTGCTATTTTCTGTTGGAAGGGACAGGTCTCACTTATTGCTGTGGATTCTTGCATGCATCTGCACATTTGGCAGACATCCTAGCAACCTCCATACCTCTCAACCTCTTAATGCACATTATCTGGACAAAGCTCGAAAACGTGAGGTTCAACTGCAGACATATTTTATTTATTGCTCTTATAAACTTGGGACAGTTGCTAGAGTAACATGATTGGTTTTAATATACGTTTTATGATGGATCTTGGTGTCTGACACTCATGTGTATGCCATTATTTCACAGCTTCATTCCTGACATCATTCCATGATTTCAGGGTACAAATGGGGTACAGGCCAACTGTATGGGCAACAAATATGGACATTATGCAATGATTTCTACAGTTGGGAGGTATGCAACCTCCTATGAGCATTCTCACTCATTGTTATTGCTGAACGGCACTTCCTGAGTGCAGGGGCATGTGTATTGTGAGAGCTCTGCTCTCAGACACCCCCCCTTCACTCATCCATGCTCTGTGTTTGTTTAGGAGCACAGGCAGCACACCTTCATTACTATGCATGGTGCGCTGCCATGCTGCTCCTAAATGGTCGCTTCCGTGCATGAATAAACTCTTTCTGCACTGAACCTTACTGAATCCCGGGGCTATGTTACTATGGACTGTGTGAAACAGCAGCTTGAAAATTTGACATTTACTTTGTACCAGAATTAATTTCTGGTTTCACTATCCGATCACTGTAGTCTTTTGCCCAAAATATACCTATACCCAATACTTCAATTGTCTCACTGAAATTGTTTTCTGTTGATAAATTCCATGTGTTTTAGCTTTGTGTGGGCTTTTTGTCTTTTATCTAGAAGATAGGAAATCCAGTTTTGCTCTGAATAAAATTAACTTCATACTTTGAAGCTCTTCTGTTTGGTATTTTTTCTAAGGTAGTAGCAGACAGAGACATTTCCTCTAACAAAACAATATCATAATCTACGTTCTGTTTACTTCATTAACATTTACATGTGTCAGTACTGGATGAATTATATTGCCCCCAGTGTGTTATAAAGATGCAAGTTCCCTCTGAAGAACAATGTCAGACTCATATGTAATGAACCCCTAGAGTGTCAAAGTACATAGTTGCAGGCTGTATTTCCTTACCATTTGTGGAATACATGCAGGAGTCGCTGTCCCAAAATGCATTTTAAGTACATTTTTACAGAAAAAAATCAGTAGTTATTCAAATTAATCTGTTGTTTCTAAAGTTTACATTATTTATCTTGTATCTATGCCAGTACACATATATTTCCTCCAGTACATTTCCTAGGACAAAGTGCTATACATTCCTAATGCAAGATTAAGATCTATTCAGCTATAACTGCATGTGAACATGTTGTTCACATTTGTCACTGTCAGAAGGCTTATATTCAAGACTTAGAAATTCATGCTTTACAAACAGACTCAGATGACCTTACATCCTGAAGATATGCCATAGGTAATTGGAGATTACCTGAAATACCCTTAATCTGTGTGTGTATGTGTGTGCGTGTGTGTGTGTGTGTGTGTGTGTGTGTGTGTGTGTGTGTGTGTGTGTGTGTGTGCATGTGTGTGTGTCTGTCTGTGTGTGTGTGTGTGTGTGTGTGTGTGTGTGTGTGTGTGTGTCTGTGTGTGTGTGTGTGTGTGTGTGTGTGTGTGTGTGTGTGTGTGTGTGTGTGTGTGTGTGTGTGTGTGTGTGTGTGCAGAACTGGAAAGTGTAGTTGTAGGGTATCTGTGTTCCTAAGAAATCATTTCACCTCCAGGATCATACTGCAAGACAATGAGCTTGAACTCCTCCACATCTTTCTCCTGATAAAGAAAGCACAGTACTATATCAGTAAAAACAACCATACCTACTTTGTGACCAAAGCAAACCATGAGACACATCACATTATTGGGTAAATTCAACTACTTCATAAACTAAGCAACCAATATTAATATAAATAAGTATGCACAAAGATTCCAGGACTTCATTAATGTCAACTCCTTAAACAAACTAATCCAACCCTTCCCTGAAGGGCTCATGAATACTGAACCTGGTTTTCATCAACCTCTCTGCTCAACAGCTATAGTTACCAAATCACTGGTCAATTATTTTATTTAGAAATATCTTTAGTTATCTGAAGTGTTTGTGAGGTCTGCATTGCTCTGAGTATCACTCATCTCTGCATTTCATTTTCATTTGAAGCTCTTTAAGGTTTGATCAGTTCTATTTTGTATCTTATTCTATTGTTACATTTGTTTTGTTTTAAGTTTTTTTTTCTGTTGGAGTTTTAAGAGTTCTTGGCTAGGGTCAGTTAAAAAGTTATCAAGAATTCCTTTGCAAACTGTGAATAGCATCAGTTAATTAGTGGGAGGAGTTGAGAGACAGCATTGCTCTTTTATTTAGAAATATCTGTAGTTATCTGAAGTATTTGTGTGGTATGCATTGCTCTGAGTATCACTCATCTCAGCATTTAATTTTGATTTGAAGCTCTTTATTTAAGGTTTGAGCACTTCTATTTTGTATCTTATTCTAGTATTACATTTGTTTTAAGTTTTCGTTCTGTTAGAATTTTAAGAGTTCTTGGCTTGAGTCAGTTAAAAAAGTTACCAAGAATTCTTCTGAAAACTGTGACTAGCATCTGTTAATTAGTGGGAGGATCTGAGAGACAGCATTGCTCTTTTATTTTGAAATATCTGTAGTTATCTGAAGTGTTTGTGTTTTCTGCATTGCTCTGAGTATCACTCATCTCTGCATTTAATTTTGATTTGAAGCTCTTTATTTATGGTTTGATCACTTCCATTTTGTATCTTATTCTAGTATTACATTTGTTTTGCTTTAAGTTTTCTGTTCTGTTGGAGTTCTAAGAGTTCTTGGCTAGGGTCAGTTAAAAAAAAGAATTCATTTGCAAAGAATTCCTTTGCAAACTGTGACTAGTATCATTTAATTAGTGGGAGGAGCTGAAACACAGCATTGCTCTTTTACTTAGAAATACCTGTAGTTATCTGAAGTGTTTGCGTGGTCTGCATTGCTCTGAGTATCACTCATCTCTGCATTTAATTTACATTTGAAGCTCTTTATTTAAGGTTTGATCACTTCTGTTTTGTATTGTATTCTACTATTACATTTGTATTGTTTCAAGTTTTCTCTTCTATTGGAGTTTTAAGAATTCCCCACCCACGCGCCCAGTCCTTGTTGTGTTCTTAAATTTTGAGGCTTTTGAGTTGCCCACCCTTACCATAAATCTCATTTTGGACACCCTCCCAGTCCCATCTCATCAGCTTATTCTACTTAGTAGAGAGAGATTATTTGGGAAGACCCACCCCATAGTTTATCAACCTTAAATTATCGTGTTTCATCCTTTCCCACTTAACCAAAAAAATGGCACTTTATTTATCTGCTTTTACTGTATTTGTGTTTCTTCCTACTTTATTACTTTATTTTGCTTTTGCTGCCTATTCTTAAAAATACTCAATTGCATTTATTCTGCTGCATTTATTACTGCTTGTTAGTAGCCTGATTAAATTGTAACTGTAATTCTAAGCCTTTTGGTTTAAGCACTTGGGCTTCAGGCCAGTTTTTTTACATGAAGAAGGTTTGTGGTCTGCACTCTTGTGGCAGGACAGGTAGCTTACATCCTTTTAAGTTGGGAGTTGCTGATTGAAGTCTTAGTGTCTGTTATTCTAAAAGTGTCTTATTTCTGGTTTAAGCACCTGGGCTTCAGGCCAGTTGTTTTACATTAAAAAGGTTTGTGGTCTGCACTCTTGTGGGAGAAGAGGGAGGATTCTACCCTTCTGAGCTGGGAATTTCTGGTTAAAGGCTTATTGTTCCTGCTTATTTGAACTGTTTATTTCTTAAATTGGTGTGCCTCGTTTGCTGTATTATAGACTAGATTTAGACCTGCTGAATCTAGCTTTGTTTGTATAACATGAGCACTAATCTGGGCCATCTTTTTTGGAAAAGGTTCTCAAGCACCCTAGTGGCAGGAGTGTGCAGTTAGAACTTGTCTGATTGAAGACTGCTGGAACATGGCTCAGTTTTTAGGTTTATTACTGGTTAACTGGATAATTTGTTTAAATCAGTTTGCTCGTTTGCTACTGTTATAATAAAAATGTACTTTATTCATTTGCTTTTACTGTATTTGTGTTCCTTCCTACTTTATTACTTTATTTTGCTTTTGCTGCCTGTTCTTAAAAGTACTCAATTGCATTTATTTTGCTGCATTTATTACTGCTTGTTAGTAGCCTGATTAAATTGTAACTGTTATTCTAAGCCTGTTGGTTTAAGCACTTGGGCTTCAGGTCAGTTATTTTACATTAAGAATGTTTGTGGTCTGCACTTGTGTGGCAGGACAGGGCGATATTTTACTTAAGGGCCTCACCAGTTGCGCAGTAGCAAGCCCCACCCAAAACCCACCCCGTGATATGTCATTCGTGAGTATGCATTCCCTCCGAATGTACCATCGGATGTCAAAAAAAGAAAACAAGCCCACTGACATGTAATATAACAATAAATAAAGCAGTAAAACATTACCAACATCAGTAATTCCCAATATTACAATATTAATAAATGACTGTAATTCCAAATCTGCAACTTAAACATATTTTTAATGAGTGGCTCTTGAGGTGCAAATGATTTCAATCAAAATTCTGCCACTTCAATGCCTTGTAAATTGTTTTCACTTAGCTTAAATGTGTTGTTAAACTGTTTTTAAAAACCCCTGGTTTTTACTTGTAATGTAGTTCTATATGTATTAAAAGGTTACCTGAGGTTAAACGTAAGGTGTGATGCAAAATATTTAACTATATTTGGCTACACAAATGGAAATGCTACTTTCAGGGTGAACTGTTAATGTTACATTTGACATTACATTAAAGGTTACATGAGGTTAAAGTTAAGGTGTGATACTTTGTTTTTGGTATAAAAGACTGTGTGAGGCTGCAATTATCGATGTGGCATACTCCAAGAAGCAGGCTATTACAAACTGGAGTGGTATATGACCCTACCTGTTTCTGCTTCTATCCTCTACAGTAAGGGTTTATAGTGCATTAACCTTTTGTGTTTACATTAATATTCTCACATCATGTATGCATAGTTAGCCACATACTGATGCATACTTTTATAGCGTTAGCACGTGCGATTACTTGAAGGCTAATTAAACTGTTTTATACTAAACTAAATTATAAAAATTAAATAAACATAAAGTGAATATTTCTAGTGACATCCAGCCATATGGGCAAATGGCAAAAGCAGCAAAACATATTTCATATTGTATTCTTCTAGTGCTACCCTTTGCCCATCTTGCTGGATGGGTGCTGGTCCACTGCTGGATGCTGGATAATAAGTTAATGTTCTCATGTATACACGTGTGATTACTTGAAGGCTAATTACATATGCAGACCGGGTTGTCACTCAATTTGCGACATGCCCACTTGTGCGCAAAACAAAATGGTGAGGCCCTCAAGTAAAATATCGCCCAGGACAGGTAACCTACAGCCTTCTAAGTGGGGAGTTGCTGATTGAAGGCTTAGTGTCTGTTATTCTAAAAATGTCTTAGTTCTGGTTTAAGCACTTGGGCTTCAGGACAGTTATTTTACATTAAAAAGGTTTGTGGTCTGCACTCTTGTGGGAAGAGAGGGTAGATTCTGCCCATCTGAGCTGGGAATTTCTAGTTAAAGGCTTATTATGCCTACTTATTTGAACTGTTTCTTTCTGAACTTTGTACGCCTTGTTTGCTGTAGCATAGACTAGATTCATACCCACTGAATCTAGCTTTGTTTGTATAACTTGAGCACTAATCTGGGTCATCTTTTTTTGGAGAAGGTTCCCCTGCACCCTAGTGGCAGGAGTGTGCAGCTAGAACTAGTCTGATTGAAGACTGCTGGAACAGGGCTCAGTTTTGAGTTTTTTTATTGGTTAATTGGTTAATTTGTTTAAATCAGTTTGCTCGTTTGCTACTGTTATATTTTAAAAAATTTCTAGCTTGTTTTCCCGCCTTTCCTATTACTAGAATAGTCCGGATACAGTTTTGCTGTATTCAGGATTGTATTGTAGTTTCTGAGTTCCCCAGACCTTTCTGTGTTAGAGGGAAGACACTCAGCTTATCAGTGGGAGTTGTAAGCACTAGGTAGCCTATCTACCACAAGAGGAGTAGTTTCTAGCTCCCTTTCAACATTCTGCTTTAAAAGTCTGTATTTGCATGGGTTTGCACGCAGTGCAGCACCACTAAGCTAGGGTAAACTATTACCAGTGCCAGAAAGTCTGCTCTTTAATTTTTTCCTTAGATCTTGCTAGTTTTCTTCTCTCTTGCATTTAACTAGCTGGTACTTACGTATTATCGCAACCACATTTTCATGATAATGCCGCTTGCTTCCCACTCTGTAAATTTAAAAAGAAAAACTAATGGCCTTGAAGGCCATTAGTTTTGGCTGCCTGCTGTTACGGATGTGTGTGAACCTCTACAAGTGTTTTTAGTTTTTGCTGTGTGGCTGTCTGTGTGGTGTAGTTTTTTGTGTTGTTTCCAATTAAGATACCAGCTTTTTTGGATTCCTGTGGATTATTGGTGGGTGTCCAGCGTTTCATTCCACTTTAAAGCAGAATTACGCTTATTGGAGTCGCCGAAGATATTTACTAAATTTAAAAAGAAATATATGCAGAATCACACTGACAATGTTAACTTCATTTAAAAACATTGTTTAGGTAGGGAAAACATTGTAAAAATTTAAGGAATGAGTGCTTGATTCAAGCTATGCTGTTTTCCGACATCTAGTCACTCTAAATACTTGGAAGTACTGATTTAAAATTGCTGTTCTGTTTGTGGAGGTTTACAGACATAAGTCCCTGTCTTTTTTCTGTAATGCTATTTACTTGCTGTGTATGACACAGGACTTGCTAAAAGCTGTACTGCCTTTAAAAAAACAGTTAAACCCATTTATTTTAAAGTGTTAGTATGTATACAATCGTGTGCATTGGAAACAGACACGATCCCTAAGCAGGAATGTACCCTTTGTAAAGCAATCTGTCACTGCGAAGAAAGGCAGCACTCCCCAAACAAGCATTGAGCCGTTACTTACTTTTCCTTACAGGCACCTTTGCTTTTGGTTACTACTGGCCATGAAAAGTCAGTGTGTATTTCATGAGTCACTAGCCCTTAGCTAACAGGATAATGAGGAATGCATGAATCGGAAAGCAGTGCACCACTGCGGAGTTGTGGAAGAAATGAGGCACGTCACCCAGAAGTACAAACTGTCACCATTTTTCCTCTTCCTGCCTCATTCCTGCTGTGACAAAGTAGTACTTACTTCTTTACATACCCCATTTTAGATTAAGCAACCTGTTTCTGCAGAAACATGATGAATTAGTGCACTTTGGAAATCTAGTTGCGATAATACGTAAGTACCAACTAGCTTATTCGCCTAGCACTTCATCTGGCTTCTTGTAGCAATTATTGTATCACACATAAGTGTTAAAAGCACTAAACTTCCTATAAGGAAACAGCTCTAGTACTTATTAATAATTACCATCCCTCCTGGCATGTCTAAAGGTCAGTTTCCTGTGCTTTCTCCTATTAACCTGGTGAACTTGGGCATTCTGAGGCAATGTAGCAATTGCCTCATGTACACAGGCAACCCTCCCCTCTTACCTCCGAGCACTCAGACTTGTGAGAGATACATTTATATATCCAAACTGGAAGACATGCACTCTCCAGCCAAGACTGAAATAGCTGGTTAAGAGGAGAATGTCAACACCTGCATCACACCACATGGAGCACATAGCCCTCCAGAACACCCACCATCACAGCTCTCACATAAAACCACAAACCACACACCCACCTTTGCAGAGACTCAATAGAAAGCTGCCCAAACAACAGAGACCTCCAAATCAGAAAATCACTCAACCACCACAATATAACACAAATCACAAGACACATAGATCACCTACACAGTGTGCCCCTCAACCTAAGCCCATAAGGCAAAACAGCTTGCCCAATACATTAATTATAGGTGACTCAATAGTGAGACACACTGATGTCCCACTCACTAAGCTGAATAAGGAGAAGGTTGCAGTCAGCTGTCTGTCGGGTGCCAGGATCCGACATATAACACATGGACTCAGGTCACTCCACAACAAGTACAAGTATGACTCTGTTATTCTCCATGTGGGTGTGAATGACCTGAGGTGCTCCTTCCCAGACTACATGTAAAGCGACATGGAGGAACTCTCAGATTATGTGGCCCAGGCAGGTATGACCCTAGCCCTGAGCAGCATCATACCATCACCCAGAATTATATCGCTGTACAAGCAGAAAATGATTGACTTCAACAATTGACTAAGTTTCTGGTGTCATTCTAAGGGGATCCAGTATCTGTCTGCTTGGGATGACATAATTGACAGACCTCGATGCTTTGCCAGAGATAGCCTGCATCTGTCACCCCTAGGATTCTGGATACTGGCTAAAGCTCTTGCCACCCTATAGTGTCTTTTTTAGGCAGTGTTCCAAAGACCAAATTACCACCATAACAGTTATAAATAAATGCAATCTGAGGGTCATGCTGCTCAACATTAGAAGTCTAAATCTCAAGATGCTCTTGCTCAAAGCACTCCTCAAAATGGAGAACATCGACATTTGTGCTTAACAGAGACCTGGTTTAAAGCAACAGAAAGCATCCCTGCACTACCAGGCTATAACTCATTCCACACCTTTCACTCCCAGAACATGGACCGAAGCTCCAAAGGCTGTGGCGTTTCCATATTCATAAAGGATATGTACACCTACAGACTAGTAGCTCAGCATAACGCATTGGAGATACTTCAGGTACAACTAACAGTGGGTAAAACCGCAATTCAAGTTGTAGCCTGCTATAGGTCCCCAACCATGTCCCAAGACTCTCACTCCACATTCCTAAGCACCCTGGAAACTATTAGGGTCCAACCCAACACTCTCATACTGGGTGACTTCAACTACCCCTCCATCAACTGGTAAAACTACTCATGCACCAACACACTTACCCAGCGCTTCCTGGAATTAATTAATTCCAATGCACTGCACCAGCTCATTCTTACCCCCACTAGAAGAATCAACATCCTTGATCTGGTTATTACTAACACGGGCAACCATTACTCAACACCAATAGTCAGATCCTCCCTGGATAGAGCCGACCACAAACTAATTACCATGGAAAGCCACATCTCACCCACACAACAAGCAAAGGTAACCGCCATGAAAACCTTCTCCAAAGCTGACTTTGAGCTCCTAAAAACAGAGGTGGCTAACTTCATGGCACCCATGCAAATGGCGAATAGGTGCATGCCCGCTGAATCATACACCAATGCACTGTACGAACACTTACATAAATGCATAGAACCAGCCATACCCAACAAAACCAAGATGTTCTCCTCCAAAAAAGGAAGCTAATCTGGTGGTTCCTTGCCATTAACAAACTCAACAACAGAAGGAAGAAACTGCTGCAGAAAAAGGTGAAGTCCAAAGACTGAAAAAAATTGTCTTATTAGCCTCAACAAAAAGTTGAGATCCCTCATCAAAACCTCTAAAGCTAGCTATGAAAGCAGAATTGCAGCAGACACTAAAAACAACCACAATGCCATCTACAGTGATATCAAAAATCTCCACGGCAATACCCAGATTTGATCTGAGTTACTGCACAATGGTACCTCCTATACTGAGCCAACAGTTATTGCCAACATACTGGCCGACAGATTCAGTGCCAACTTTACCCCTCTCTTCCTCCTAAAGGACCAATCACAATACCAGAAGAATGCCAGGCACCCAGCATTACTGCAGCACAGGTTAAATCTGCATTGTCCAAGGCCAAGAATACAGCTTCCATGGGACCCAATAATATCCCCGGCTGTGTTCAACATGAACTACAAAGTAAACAGGCACCACACCTGTGTGCCCTGTTAAATCACAGCTTCACCTAAGGCTTTGTCCCTACAGAATGGTGCACTGCTACAGTCATCCCTCTCCATAAAGGTGACTACAGACCCTGGGAATTATTGCCCCATTAGCCTGACAAGTCTGATATGTAAGGCTATGGAGCACATCACCATGGACCTAATTAACAAGGATATAGGGAATCTCAAAACTCTGGATCCCATGCAATTTGGTTTTGTGAAGGGTAGATCATGCCTGCTCAACCTGGTTGACTTCTTTGAGTCAGTCACCAGAGCTGTGGATGAGGGGAAGGCAGTTCATACAGCCTACCTCAATCTGGCCAATGCCTTTGATACCATTCCCCACTCAGGAATTATTGATAGACTCACCAAACTAGGCATCAACCCCTATAACACTAAGTAGGTTGCAAATTTGCTCACAGATAGAACCCACAGTGTGAAAGTAGCAGACTCCAAGTCAGACTGCTGACCAGTCACGAGTGGAGTCCCACAGGGATCAGTCCTGGGTCCTCTTCTGTTTAGCATCTACTTCTCAGAAGTCCAGGCAAACATGAAGGGACTCTGGCTGACCAAGTTTGATGACGATTGCAAGCTGGGAGCCATTATTAACTCCCCAAGTGATGTAGACATCCTACAGAAAGACCTCACTGAGACCAATGACTGGTGTCGAGACTGTAGCCTTAAGCTTAATGCCAAAAAATGCATCATCCTTCCTTTTGAGAAAAACTCAGTTCCCACTAATTACCACATTGATGGTAGCCCACTGAACACTGAAGGTGTTATAAGAGATCTGGGGGACACAGGTTAACAGCAACCCCTCCTTCAACCACCACATTGCCACTGTGGTCAGAATGTCCTTCTATGTGGTGCTTCTCATTACCAAGCGTTTTGCATCCAGGAAGAAAGAGGTCATCATCTCTCTCTCTACTCCTCCCTGATTAGACCAGTCATCGAGTATAATGCCCCATTTGGTATGTACCTCACTAAACACCTGCAACAGCTGGAAAGGCCACAAAAGTACCTCACAAAGAGAATCCTAGGTCTTAAACACATGCCCTAATGGACAGACTAAAAAAAATCCAGCTTTTCTCTGTCTCATATCATCTATTAAGAGGCGATCTCTGCTTGACTTACAAAGCCATGTCTGACCTAGCCCTGTTAGAAATGTTACACCTAAAGAAATCCCAATCCCTCTGCACCACATGCTCCAGGGACCTCAACCTCATTACCACAATCAACAGAACATGTTGGAGGAACAGGTTCATAACCCAGAGTCTGCCCATGCTCTGGAATAGACTTTCCATACATGTCAAGCAGAGCACCTCACTGGCCCTTTTCAAGAGAAATCTTGACGAGTGGATGGGAAATAGAAAGTTCATCTTGGGGATCACTCTAGTGGCTCTACTTGATAGAGGCACCGGGAACTAATGGCGGCATGATGCCAGGGCACTTCTATGGGCTAGGCTTGCAAAGGCTCCAGGGCCATTGGCCTAGTACACACCTATATGAACCTATGAACACTTACCTTAAATGCAAGACCTGAGTTAACCCATAAACCATCCATCTTCCCCCAAGACAAATCTATTCCAGCTAACTGATGACTTGATAAAATTCAAACACTTTCTTCACTACAATGACTACACATCACATGTGGTCTTATCCTCTGCCCACCTCCAGGCATGCATTGTGGTCTACGTCCCCTTCAGGCCTAAATAACACCCCATCAGCTACAAAAGAACTCAAAATGAGCAAACAATAAAGACCATAGAAACAAAATAGAATCTTTCAAAGCCAAGTATGACTTTAAAATTATCATCCATACAAAGGATAACCACAAAGATTTCCTTAGCTATGTCAGGAATCTCAGAAGTAATACCCAACAGTGATCTGAGTTAGTACAAAATAACACCATGCACTAATCCTCTGAGGACATAGACAACATATTAACAGACAAATTAATCAAAAACTTTACCCCCTATCTCCAAATAATTATCTGGTGCACAGTTGTATGCTTAATCTTATGCCATCCCCCCACCCCCAGTCACCTCTTAGCAAGTCCTATGTGCTCTCTCAAAGCTAAGAACAATAGCTCCATGGACCCAGATAATGTGTTAGGCTGCCTTCTTTTGTCAACATCAAACATTGTGACTCATTATTATGTCTAGTCCATCTCACCCTCTCCAAAAGATTCATGACAGAGGTACGGAGAACTATTGATCCTGGGAATCTATAGTCCTATAAGCCTCACCAGCCTTATCTGAAAGTCAGTGTAGTGCATCATTATAAAACTCATTAACAAAGACATAAGCTGTCTTCAGACTCTGGACTGAAACCAGTTTATGTTTGTTAAAGGCAGATCCTGCCTTCTAAACCTGGTGAGCTTTTTTGAACAAGTCAATGAGGCATCAGACTCAGGTAAATTGCTTAAAACTGCATACCTGGACTTAGCCAAAGCCTTTGATACCATTGCACATTCTGGCATCATTGGTTAGCTAATCAAACTAAATGTAAATGCCTGTGTTACCTACTGGATAGCAAACTGGCTTACTAACAGAACCCAGTGTATTAGTGCTGAAAGCATACACTCAACCAAAAGAGTGGCTACCACTGGTGTACCCCAAGGATCACTACTGGGACCACTCGTCTGTGGTATCTAATTCTCTGATTCCAAATCCAACACCAAGACTGTGGCTGATGAAGTTTTGGTATGATTGCAAAGTGGGAACTGTCAGAAATACTCAAACTGACCACTGGATTGTCCAGCAGGGTCTAATGCACACTAACAAACCCAAGTACCCATGCTGCTATCACATGGGTAGCATCCCCTTAAAAACTGACTCAGGCATTAAGGCCTTAGGCACTTTCATTGACAATGAACTATTATTTGACAACCATGTTGCCACTGTTGTTAGCAATTTCACTGGTATATCTTCTTGAGCCAAGGAAGTCATCATCATCATGCCAATTATACAGAACATTTTCCACTTTGGTATGTAGTTATCCTAGCACATGATCCAGCTCCAGAGACCACAGTATTTCCTTAATAAAAAAATCAAGGCTATGTCCACTTTGAGCAACCCTGATCATCTTAAAGTGCTATCATTGTTTTTGTGTCATATTGACTTTTGGCAGGGGGACCATACCTCCCAGCCTCTTACCTTAAGAAATCTGGACAAAGCCTGATGTAATGGAGGGCAAAGAACCAAAAATAGGGACAGATTTAAGTATTACTCTTATAAACTTAGAAAGCTGCTAGAATAAAAGGATTTGTATTGGCATGCATTTTCTGAAGGATATAAAGTATGAAAATCAAATGTATGTCACTATTTAGTGACTTCAGTCATTTGATCATCCCAATGATTTGCCGGAAAACCACAAATTTTATGAGAAAAAAGTCAAAAATATGAGGCAAAAATCTGGACATTCTGCGAATATCTGGACAGTTGAGTGGTATGAGGAGAATCTGCTTAGCCTACAGCACCTTGAAAGATCCAGCCCAAAGCAGACTCCTACTCTTCACATTAATAAAACAATTAACACCCTAAACTCCTGCTCAGAAGATCTGCATGTCTGCCATATTATTAATAGAACCCGCTGACGTGATAGATATCTATCACAGAGAACACCTCTCTTATGGAATAGATTCCCCATGAATATAAAGCATAGTAGTTTCCTAACTGTTTTTAAGCACAACCCGGATGACTGGATGAGCAGTCATAACTTCAGTCCAAGTTTAGTCCTTCAAGCCTTCCTTGAAATAGGGCATAACTAGATTCAAAGTAATTCATCCTGTTGTGGTCTGGCTTGGCCTCTCACACCCTTTGGAAAGGGGATGCAAATATTCTAAAGTAATTCATTCTGTTGGGCATCTGTTTTTAATTCATGTCTTGATAAATTCAATATAGCATCATATGGCTTGTCCCCAAGGTTAACAGCCTAATATAAACCTATGAACCTTTATGTGTGCGCCTTAGTGTATGCATGCATGTCTGAACACTGAGGAAGTAGCATAGGTTTTAAGGGATCATATGGGTTTTGTCTTACTAAATAAATATTAAAACATCAAAAAGATTTGGATGTTTGATGGAAGTCACAGGTTATCAGTTCCACTGTGTGAACAGACAGTGATGAAAACTGTATTAACTCATTCTTTCATTCATTCTCTGACTGCTGGTTTAATCCAGCCTGTGGTCATGCGGAAGGCAGACCATATTTCAGAATTCAATGGGTGTAAGGCAGTGGAAATAATTCTAGACAGGGTACTAACCCATCACAGTAACACACACACAATACACATACCTAATTAAAAGGAACACCAGGTCATCTATAATATGTTTTGAAGATATGGCAGGAAAGCACAGTACCCAGCAAAAAATCAAACGGACACAGGGAAGGAGAATACAAGCAACACATAATACTTTACTAGTGTTATGAGCCACACATCAAATATGATACAATAATTCTTTCCATATTTTGTCTTGTAAATCATTCAAGACCATCATCACAGATTTTTGCTACTTATTCTGTGAGACAGAATCCAGCACTTTTTGGTAATAGTAACCCTCAATAAAATGACAGATGTCACTGAATGTGGTTTGGTAACCATGGAAAATAATACAGTTTGAATAAAGTAGAATATTAAGTTTTTCATTTATGTTCTGATACCTACTTTATTCAATTCAGGTTCTCAGGGAGCCCAGACCTATTCTGATGCTCAGCTGAGGATCATAGTCTATTACAACATGTAAATGCAGAAACACACAGACAGACACACACACACACACACACACACACACACACACACACACACACACACACACACACACACACACACACACACACACACACAGACACACACACACACGCACATTTCACAGGACCACAACAACAGGCTCTGCTTAGGTCATGCATTCACAAATGCCCATGTTGAGGGAGTTGGGAACAATAAAATATCTCACTGGATACGGTTTGCAATCCTTAATTCAAAATACAGCCCAAAACAAGGATGAGCATTTGTTACCTGAAACTAAAAACATATTAGGAAAAATATGGAAGGTAGACTTTAATAATAAACAGTGGTAGCATGCCTTCATTCAACAAAATACTCACAGTTAGTAGCATATGTTTACATGCAAAATAAATCAGTCTCATGCTTTAGAACAGCAAATTATACACACACACACACACACACACACACACACACACACACACACACACACACACACACACATTAAAAACGTCCTCAAACATAAATTACCAGTGTTAAAAAAAGAATTATAAAGTGATTGTTTTAAAATGCTATATTGATGTGTGTGTGTGTGTGTGTGTGTGTGTGTGTGTGTGTGTGTGTGAATGTGTGTATATACACACACACATATATATATATATATATATATATATATAGATATATAGATATATAGATATATATATATATATATAGCCTGGATTCACTCTTCTGCACATTGGGCAAGAAGCACCCTTCAGCACTCATTGTTTCCATAGCAGGTACGAGTCTTACAGGATCAGGTTGCTAGCCCAAGGCCCAACCCTCATCAGAGGGTGCACTACTCACTCCTCACTCTTAGGGCCAATTTAGAGTGTCCAGTCCAGCTACTACATGTCTTTGGAATGTGGGAGGAAACCAGACCACCAAGAGGAAACCTACACAAATGCAGGGAGGACATGCAAACTCCACACAGAAGGCACCCCAGCTGAGAATCAAACCAGAGAACCTCTTGCTGTGAGGCAACAGCACTAACTGCTACACTACTGTGCCATATATATATATATATATATATATATATATATATATATATGTGTGTGTGTGTGTGTGTGTGTGTGTTAAAAACATCCTCAAATATGAACTACTAGTGTTAAAAAAACTGAATTACAGACAATATTTTCAGAAAAGTGATTGTTTTAAAATGTTCTATTGATGTTATCACTGAGAACTGCAAATTTGTCAGCTACCAGCTGTAGATGCCACCTAAGCTGTGTCATTTCCAATTTGTTGAAGTCACTGCATCTTGAGTATGTATGAACATTTTCCACTATAAAAACAGGAATTTGCTTAAATTAATATAATACTAGATGGACATAACCTATATAGTAACTATGTGGTTAATTTATCAAACTACAAACTTGATGACATTGAGATAGCTATTTTAGAAAAAGGCCTCAAGTTTGTACCTACCTGTATACCTAAGAAATATGAGCTTAAAATTGAACTGTTTCAGTTATGCCGTAAAATGTATCTAAGGGAACACTTTTTTAGGTTAGATAATACCTCTGGTAGTAATGTTAACTATGAGACAAATTCAATATTTGATAGTGACTTAGAGAGTAACGACAGCTTTTACTCATGTTTATCGGATGAGGAAGGTGGAAATAATGCATATGATTTATTAGATACTCATATGTTAAGAAGTACTAGTTATTTTCTTCCACCACGTAAAAATGCTAATATATTGAAGTTTGAATCAATGTTAAATATATTACTAGATAAAGAACTAGAAGGATTTATAAGTAAAAAGCATGTTTATAATTTGACAAAAATGGAGTGGGAAAAGTTACAGTTATTAAGTAAGAATAATAATATAATCTTTAAACCCTCAGATAAAGGGGGAAAACTGGTTATACTGAATTCATGTGATTATTATAGCATGTGTATGCAACACCTTGACAACAAAACTGTGTATTGTGAAACCAATATAACCTTTTTGAAAAAGGCAGAAGCAGAGCTTAATGCTCTACTACAAAAAGGTATTAGGTTACACTATCTAACTCAAACAGATGTAGATCGAAAAATAATTATTAAGAACAATAAAGTTGCCAAGTTTTTTTGCTTACCTAAGATTCACAAGAACTTAGACCGACCACCTGGCCGGCCTATTGTTTCAGCTTTTGGTTATTTTACTTATAACCTTTGCACTTTACTGCATGAAATTCTAATGAAACAAGTTCTGACATTACCCTCATATATACAAGATTCTTATGATTTCCTTCAAAAGATTAAGGACATACATTGGTCTGAGGGAATGTACTTTATTACTGTGGATGTAGTGAGTTTATACACCAACATATCCCATGTATTGGGCCTGGAAGCCATTAAATTTTTCTTTGGGGATAGTCCTAAAACTCACTACATTTTAGAATTAGTTGAATTTTGTTTAACTAATAATATCTTTGAATTCAATGGCATTCTTTATAAACAACTGACAGGTACAGCTATGGGGGCCGCATTTGCGCCAGCTTATGCGAACCTATTTATGGGAATGTTTGAGAATGAATTTCTGTATAGAGTACCATTCTTTAAAAATAATGTTCTGAAATATTTCAGATTTATTGATGATCTCATTTTTATTTGTAAAGATAATTTTGATGCATCTACAGACTTTATTGATATAATAAATAATAATAAATTTGGGATTAAATTTAGTGATGTACAACGAGGTTGCCAAGTTAATTTTCTGGACATCTCTCTAAAGGGTAATAAAGGTTCTCCAATACACACGGGTATATACAGAAAGTTTGATGAAGTCAGCTGGAAGATGTGGGGTAACAGTTGTCACCCCTGTCATACTTTAACGTCTATTCCCTATGGGGAATTTCTTAGAATAAAGCGACTAAACTCTGATATGGAAGTAGCTTATAATGAGGCATTAAAAACAGCTGAAATATTTAATGCTAGAGGTTATAATCCAGTAAATGTAGAAAATAGTCTATATAAAGTATTTGGAAATAAAAAAAGTGGTAATATACTTGATAACATCTATAAGTATAATAGTCATAATAATGTGAAACCTAGCCAGGAAAGAATGTTTTTTGTTACTAAATATACTAGCTTTTCTTTTATTTTTAATAAATTAATTATGGACTATTGGAATTTCATTAAGAAAGATATTTTATCTCTGAAAGATACTAAATTAATTACATCGTATAAAAAAGGAAAAAGTATTCAGGACTTTCTAGTACATAGCATTTATAAAAAACCTTGCACTAACAGTTTAGATAAGATGAAGGTTGTAGGAACCCATCCCTGTGGAAAGTGTTCTGTGTGCAAACATATAGTAAATGAAGTAGTTAAAATAAATGGAAAGAATTTTACTACAAGAACTACATACTCGTGCATAAGCAAGGGTGTTATTTATACCATATTTTGTAGTTGTAATAAATATTATATAGGGGAAACAAAAAGAACGTTAGCAGAAAGAATTAAAGAACATATTAGGGATGTAAAGAATAATAAAATAAACAGCCCTATTGCTGAACATTTTAACTCTGTACATTTTGGTAATATAGACCATATAAAAGTTTCCATATTGGAACATGTTCCTCTTTATTATAATAATATAGAGTGGCAAAAAAATATATTAAGACAAAAAGAATCTATTTTGATCATGAAATATGGGACTTTACAACAATATGGTATGAATAAAGAATGTAACTGGCAAAGTCTTATTTAAGAACTGTATCTTTAAATATATATTATTAATGTGACTTAATTACTTGATTGTATAATTAATCAATTGTTCTTTTTGTATATATTGGGAAGTTTTATATGTCTGACTGTTTTACTCTGTAAAGGCTGTTGGCCGAGGCGCTAGAGACAAGATTTGTTCGGAATAAATTTTATCTTTTTGGAAAGTAGAGCTGGGACTCACTGTTGGTCTTTGTTGTTGCTGCTTATAATTAATACTTCTTGCTTGTTGTTTTATAATATAATACTATGTTGAAACTAAGGACTATTAGGACACTTGCTCTTTCTTGCATAGATGAATCCATATACTTGCTGTATATGACTTTCCTGTATAAAAGGTGATGCATTTAGCACATCTAGCTATGTAAACCACCCCAAATGAACTGCATTTATAATGGCATTTAACTCCAAATGTCATATCAAGATGTAACAAATTCAGCATGAGGCCAGCATCAATGTATTGTCATCCATTGCAAATTCCACACTGGGTTTGACATTTATAGGATGCTTTGATATGTTGTCCCCTTTGTAATAAAAATTTTAAAATCATATATTACTTATGAACAGCATTTAGAGTTCTACTTATCAATTCTGACAAGTCAGAGCTTCCCAAGACTATTTTCTAATTTTCTTTTTATAACCCTGACTATGATCCTATTATCTACAGTTACAGTGGCTGGAAAATGTTGTTGGAGTCTTTACTTGTTTCCCTGTCAATTATACTTGGGAGCTCACTGGCCATAAATTTCAACTGTCTAGATTTTCATAAAATGTCCAGATTTTAACTCATATTTTGGTCAGTTCTTCATAAAAGTTGTGGTTTTCAGGTAAATCATTGAGGACTGAAGTCACTAAATAATGACAGACAGTTGAGATTCAGATGTCATACCTTTTGGAAATGGAATGCTAATGCAAAACCTGTTATTTTATCAACTTTCTAAGTTAAGAGCCATATTTAAAATGTTCCCCATTTTTGCAGCTTTGCCCCCTATTATTTTTGGCGTTGTCCAGATATCATGTGCTAAGAGGTTGAAAGGTATGCCACTGACCAAAACAAGTGGGAAATGAATCATAACTTTTACTGATTATTTCATTAGTGATATCCATCAGTTTATATTTAGAGTATCCCTTATCCATAGACAGATCTATTAATGCATGCACTTATTTCTTAAGTGCCTCTTGTTAATCTCAAGATACTAATAAATTGTCATCACATGATGGTATATTTTATAAAATTTGGTTGATAATTCAGGAAAATTAAGTTAGATGTTTACAAAAGGTGGCTTATAGTGTAAGCTACTTTTGAATTTACAACCAATCAAATCTATTTTGATGTTAATATTCAAAAAAGTTAACACTTAAACCTTACCTACTACATGCGAAATGTAAAAAAACAGTACAACTATTAAGGTAATAAATAAAAATATTAAACAAATCTTCATCCACTGTCCATACAACAAAAATGTTGTAAAATATAATGTTTATAAAAGAGATGTGTTGAAAGAAGCAGATGTTTGCATAAAAATCTCTTGCCAATACTAGTGCTATGTTAGTTAATTCTGGCTGTACAGTCACCCCAATTGCCACTCCTTTACCTGGTGAAAAAAATTATTAAACAGCAAAATAAAGTTAGCCAACAAAATAGTAAGCAAAGGAAACAGTGTTGCTAAAATCAGTCTGATCAATAAGATAAGCTTGTATGTCATCTATACCCCTGTTCTGTGGAAATGAGGTATGTATAAGGAATCAACATCTACAGTAAATAAATGACATTCATTTTCATCAAACCTGTATTGTTTCAATTCATCTATACATTTCCAGGAATCCTTAATGTAGAAAGCAGACTTCTGTTTTAAAAGTATTAAGGATGGAATTCAAGTATATAGATATATAAGTACCTCCACCAGCCACAATTGGATGAAATGGGGAGCTGTTGATGTTTTTTGAATTGTTTGATATGCCAACTGTCCCCTTCCCCCAATCTGTAATGCGTTACTTTTGGAAAACTGACTGTATCTTCATTAATGTATATTTGGTGTAATAAATCTAATACTGAATCTATTTACCCTACTTGGTGTCATCAGCTAAAAAGTCTTTTAATTTTACTAATGTGATGGCCAGATTTCATAACTATTCGACAATTTACTTTGCCTGCCTTCATATACTGAAGGATGGATATGATTCTCAACTCAAACAGCAGTCTCTTTTTGCCACTTATCAAGTTAAAAATATTCTTTCTACACTATTTTGCAAAAATTTTTTAAAATCAGCATAACAGACTTCCACATAAATTTAATAAAATTGCCAAGACTGTAGCACTGAATAAATTCCATTTTTGCAAAGAAGAGATGTGCTTTAAAATACATTACAAGTTCAGTTTGCTGGCAAGTCTTCAGCTAAAAAAAAAACTAAGTTAGCACTAGACATAGGAATAAATGTAATCCTCTTAGACAGTATCTGTATATTAATAGGGTCTAATGTCCTAGAGCTGAAATTAAAAGTTGACATTTGGGGATGGGGTTGCTGACTGTGGCCCCTCCCTCTGCTCTTGCAGTTTTAACAACTGTTCTTCTGAAATACCTGCACCACTGAAGATGGTTCACCCTGTGCTGTCTGGACTCATCATTGTTCCCACACAACAGTGGTTGGATCCATTGTTAACTGCACTCTGTCCACCTGTCTCTGTGATCTCTTTAGCAATTTAACCATTTAGTTCTATTGGCCAAAAAATACTCTTATGGCATTGTGTCATCAGTTCTGTTTACCTAATCTGTCCTTTCAGTCATATGATCGGCTTTCTTTAGTAATGGATAAGGCATTGCCATTTGTATGTGCAAGACTATGTCTCTTAAGCTTTGACATTTTATAAACTGGGGATTTGTTCTTGACGTAGGGAATTATATGATAGAGGTATATGTCATGCCAATGAGTCTTATTTATGTTGCGATATAGATTTAGATCCATTATTCTTCTATTTGCCTTATCATTTTTTGAGATAAGCTTTAGCTCAGGCAGGATTGGGCCATTTACAGCCTTGAATACCAGACATACATCAACTAATAGGAGTCTGAGACAGAGAAGAGAGAGAGAGAGAGAGAGAGACAGGACATTTAGGTGTGTTATGTAACATAGGGAGCTCATATTTCAGATTTTTGTCTATCAAAAACTCTCTGGGGGTTTTGACATTGGGACAGGAGTGTGGACAGGTACATACCAGTGTATGGGTGGAATGAGATAGGAGTACATGGAAATGATGACCTATTTTACTTGGAGGAAATCATTTTAGAAACCAGCTGGTCATGGTAAAAGGCTTTCGTAATGATAGCAGATACATGGTGGTTAAACAAGAGTTATTCACAAAGATGCCTAGGTCTCTAAATGGGGTTGTCAGTTATGAGATAGGTTTCTTAGAGTACTTGTTTCCTAAACTGTACAATGCTACATTTTTTGACATTCAATTTTGGACCAGGATGCTGACACCAAGTGTCCTCCCAAGTTAGGCCATCACGCAGGATCCAAGTGTCTTCAGTATTTCTGACAATAGCTCGAAGTTTGCAACCATTTGTGGACTTATTCAGCCAAAGGACTTTGCTTTTAATGTCAGATTCGACATCAGAGATGGAGATAGCAAACAGAAGTTTCCAGAACAGAGCCCTGGGGAATACCTCTTGTGACAAACCTCTTAGAGAACAGTTGCTCATTAATACTAATACAGTGGTGAAATCAGTGAACCATTTGGGTTGGATAGGGATTTATATTAAGTCTGACCCAGACTGGAATATAGCGTTAAAGCCTTAGTTAAACTGAGGTAGCAATATGCTTCTGTGGGTCTTTCAAAGAAGCAAAATAGGTGTACTACACATAGCCTATCACTGACAAAGTCAGGTTAGTTAAGATATAGGGATAGTTGATTCTCTTATGTCTCTGTTTGTTAGGTCCATGATGATGCATTCCATCACCTTGCAAATGATGCTATTGAGGCTGATAGGTCTATAGTTGCCAGAGTCTACTGTGGAACCTACATTTTTGAGGGGGAACTATTACAATTGTTCTCCAGGCTTCTGGTACTTATCCAGTGGACAGACTGTAGTTAAACAGATATGGAGGATGTCTGATAGGAAATGTTTCATACATATGAAGAAATAGCCAAGTATATTATCTGGAACTACAGGCATGGTGTTTTTGTTAGTATCCTATCAGAGGTAATTACTGGTGATGGTATGGACTATGTACTTTGTATTGGGAAATTTGGAGATGACAGAGGAGAGATGTTGGAGCTGAATTTAAGTGCAAGGATGTTATCTATATCTTCAGTGTATGGTTGGCTAATGCATTACTGATATGTTTGGGGCAATGGTGGGTATTATTTCTAACGTTCTTTTAATACATGAAGATTGCTTTGTAGCTATCTTTTGCTGATATGGCAAGTTTAAGTTAAAAATTATCTCTGCAGGATTTTATCTTGCTCATGACTTCTTTGTTAACCATTTTAAAGTCGATAGCAGGATACAGATTTTTTGTTTTATTCTTTGGAGCTATGATTTTTTTCCTTTTATTGCAAACTATGTTTATAGCTGAGTTTCACCACAGGGTTTGCTTCTAAATCAGGCATTTTAAGTGTGAGACTGTAAACTTTAGGTGTATGCAGTGGTATATGCTATAGGGTCTTAGAGGGATGGGGGACTGCTGAACCATCACAAGGAAGTTGGTTTTGGAAACCTCACAAAAGATGGTTGGCTTGGCCATTGACTTAGGGCAGTATAGTGAATAAGTCAGTATGGTGCTTTGATTTAACTAGATATGATATGACAATCAGGAATAGACAGGGGCTGTCGTGTGTGAGGATAAAATCAGGAATGTTGATGCCTCTCATAGGGAGGATGTTATTTGATCATGGAAGTTTGCAAAGATAAAGTCAGAGAAGAGTTGAATATTTTGATTTGTAGAGGTGCCGGTATGAAAATTTATGGAGTGACATTTAAAGTCCTTTAAAAAAGATTAAAGGAAAGGGACTCTGATTATTAAGATATGTTTTGTGATTTGTGAATGTCATGGAAAAGGGAGTTCTAATACTAGCCAGGAGATGGCATGAGTCTTGTTTATCAACATTAAGATAGGAAGGAGTTTGAGGTAATTGTCTTGATTGATTATTGAGGGTGATGATACTTCAGATAAAGGCAGGCATTGCACCACCAGCAGTATTACAGCCCTAAATGAGTGCTAGATGGACAAGTCAGGCAATGACAAGGTTTTGTCACTGTTCCAGAACCAGGCATCAGGGACAACACAAAAATCCATGTTTTCCAGAGTAAGGAAGGTCTTAGGGATGGGTATTATTTCTATTGCTAACCCTGAACAGAGCTACAATGATGTTTGCCAGATTAGAATCTGTAATACTATGTTCGCAGGCTGAGTAAATTAGACACTGAATAAATGTTGCACTGTGAGGATAGATAAAATCTTAGCCAGTGTGCAAAAGTTCTGATGAGATAGGTACATAGCATCCTTGGCAAAGCAGGCAATATCATCTTTCATTTCCTTCCAGCCTGAAACTCATTGGTTTCCACCAGAATGTAAAATCTGTTATCTTTGTTTATATTGTGGCATCATTGTCAGTGATGGTTAGAAATTGCTCAAAATGAGTTTCTTCGAGTTTTAGAGACATACTCAAAGTTCAATCGTGTTCCACTTCATTGAGTTCAAGAAGGTGCGGCATAAGGCATTCCCACTCAAATTAACAAGGACCATGTCATATTCATACTTGAGATGATGGGACAAGTGCCTTGGTGACATGCTGGATTCCAGCACCTGAGAGGCAGCTGTTATGATGTGTTTGCACTCAAATTCTTAGCACAAGAAATGTGGACAAATCCAAAAATAATGGGGGTGCAAAAGCCAACAATTGGGGATACATTTCAAATATTGTTCTTCCATACTTAGATAGTTGATGGAATAACAGGCTATGCATTATCATGCATTTTCTGAAGGGTGTGAAGTGTGAAACCCAAATGTCTGTTATTATTTAATGACTTCAAGCCTCAATGATTTGCCAGGAAACCACAAACTTTATGAGGAACAGACCAAAAATATGAGTGGAAAAATGTGGACATTCTGCAAACATCTTGACAGCTGAGAGGTATGGGGTGCTGTGCATGCAACTACAATGCTGCATGTAGGTCTTAGTTGTTTTGGAAGCACCAAGCATAAGGAAGTTTTACGTTTCTCTTGCAATGTGTAGGTTTGGTATTAGAATGGGTAGTAATAACCAATATGTGGCAGTTTATATATTGCCTCAGGTTGCCTAGTGCTAGAAGGCTGGCAACTGATGATGCAAAGGTAGTCTGAGGCTTTGTGGTTAATCAAGAAATGGCAGATAGCATACCTTATGTGATGTTATGGAATTTGATGACCTTTGGTCTATGTGGGAGGGATGGAAGCTGAATGATATTTAGAGGCACAGTAAAGCAATGCAAACTGTGCAAAACTCCATGCAATACAAAATAATGCAGCACAATGCAGTACCAGCATTTTACATTAGGGTCAATGAAACCAGTTACAGGACTCCAAAAAAAACATAAAACAGTGCAGCCACACAGGCAGTAGGCAGAAGTAAAGCTGAAGTCTATCTGATGAGCAAATGTGTTAAAAGTTGTTCAACTCTCCACTTTGTGTATGACAGCAAATTGTACAAATTTTAAAGCTGTAAAATGCTTCAAATGTTATGTAGTGGCTGATATTATGATGTCGTGAGAGACGAAAGTTTAACAGCACTAAAAGGTGGATATCAAAGCTGTCTCCTTATCGGTTGAGTGTAATTGCAGCACTTCACGAGCTGCACTACAGTTGTTGATTTTACAGAAAACTGCTCCAGATCCTACATTTGAATTTAGAAATGTTTTACCTTTTTAACCTATAAGATACCTGTTTCAATGTTTATTATGTTGAAGTCTTTCTTTCTTTTGGTTCTGTTAATATTGGCTACTTGTAAACTTATACTTGCGTTTACATTCTGTCTTCTATGTGTAGTAATGTATTCCCTTGTTTTTTTGTTTTTTTTTTGCATTATTATTATCATCATAGCCTGTAGCCAGTTGCTCTGCATTTCCCTGAAAACCTAAGTGAGTAGGTCATTGATGGAAATTCTTAGTGCTTAACCATTAAAACATTGTATAGCTGTTACATAATATTGCCTCTTCTAGATTTTAATATAATTTGACAGTGGCTGCACCTTTACTTGACTTGGTCTTAGCTTACTATCAGAAAATAAAAAAAAAGTCCAAGTTGTTTGAAACTGCAACATCACATTCTCCATCAAAGAAATGTTATTTTCACTAAGAGATATTCATGTCTACTGTTCCTTCAGCCATAGCTAATTAGTTTATTACCTCAAAGAAAATTTGACAGTGACCACTTGCATGGGAAGTAGACAGAGGTCAAAAGTATTGTCTGTTTCTATTTATTAACACAATGGTGGCTAGTTTCAAAGACACCAGTGTATTTAATACATGATATATGTTTTAATCCAATCAGTATTTCCTTACTGACAATCTTACAGACAGTTACCTGCTCAAGACTTACTAATCCAATTTTATCTTCTAGCCATTGACAAAAAAAAAAATGAACAACAACCTTTATTAAGTGGCATACTGCAACTAGCTTCAAAATGGACTGAAAAGCTAGTGGTACATGAAAAACAGAGAGAGAAAGAAAAAACCACAAAATACAACTAAAAATAAATTCTAATCCATTGTTGCGGCAAAGCATGTTGATAAGTTCAATTAAATCATCTCATACTTCAGATCTCAGAGATGTACTGAGACAGCATATTGCAAAGTATAAATCTTGGTCCATTTTCTTAAAAAGTCCTCTCAGAAACTGGGACTACACCAGTAATGCCATATTTATTACAAACATAATATGCCAAGTGGTCTTTCTAATTTGAATTTTATTAAAGACTATAGCTGCTAGTCAGTTAATTGAAAATTGCAGTAACAGAACACCAAAGCAACATAGCATGATAGATTATTTTAATAAGAATCTCAACTGTCCTTTTTATTACTTCTAAGCTGGTACAACTCTTGTATGCCATTCTGTTGATAAGTTGTATGTTTAATCACTTCAAACTGCAAAAGCCACACTGATATGACCACAAGAATAAAGAACACAAAGAAAGAAATCATAATTTCAAAGCACACATATCTGTGTTGTCTCAAATACCCATATGAAGTATGAATACCATTTAAGTCTTTATCAGGGATGCCTTTTTGTAGCAAGGGACTCAACTGACAGTTATTATTTTAATATATTATGGTGTGACAAGGGAAGTATATTCACTTCTTTTACAAAATCTGCCCTCCTTTGAGTAATGCCATTTCTGGCTCTTATTATTAAATTATCTGTCCAAGCCACCAAGGGTTTGGTACAATGCAAGCAATAAGAAATGTTTTAAAGAGCCGACTTTGGTGCTTGAATTATAATGCCTGCCCAGCTTAAGTCAGATATTTTCCTTTTTTTTTTCTTTTTTTTCCTAACATGAGCTCTTTGTCATTTGACTGCTGCATTCTCTTACCATGACTGCATTTCCTCAAAGATTTTCTGCAAGCTATACTGGAAACTGTTTTTATTTATTTATTTATTTATCAAGTAAATCCACTGGACAAAATTGCCCCTTTTTCAAAGGTGACCCAGGATGGAACACTGTCTGATTAAACAACTTGTTCAAAGTTACTTGTGGGTAAATAAAGGCTGAGGTGCTCAGATGTTGGCCTACATGAAGCAGCTGGTAAACATCTCACAGCCTTAATCCCCTGCAGAACTGATAGATAGGGACTAGTACTGTAGACTACACAAAGAACTCACTGACCACTCATAGTGTTAAACCTCTTTATGTATCAGAAAATTCATTTTCTGTCATGAATGACTTCATACAATTTCTCCTTTAAGTATTTTACTACTACTAAACCACTATCTCTGTACATTGAATGAGAATAATTTGATTCACAGATGTTCTACAGAATATGGACCGGAGAATGTGAAGTGTCCAGCAGTTCCACAGATCTCACTACTGCAGAGTTCCTAAAGAAAATAATGCACATGCCAAAGCATACATCTCTAGCCAGATCCACAGATGGTCACTGGGCTACCCACCAGTGGCAGATGAGGCTGGCTACATAGGGTGTTTCTCAAGTACATGATCCAAGAAAGAGAATGCATTCCTGATTGTTTTTGGTACACCACTGCATAACATGGAACCATGCTGTAGACCATACAGATTTCCACAGCCTACGACATGCAGTCTTTGGAAAGGCACATACTGATGGGACAGATACAACCATGCACGTACACAGCAAAATAGGCTGGATTCCTTTTAAGATGGCTGGGTGCCAAAAATTGGAACTGCCAAGTAAAAGTGTGAGGCTCCCAGCATCATAGCATGTGCACATGTGTTACGTTCTGTTTGTGGACCAGAGGGTAATTTTACTCCAGTGTTACCTGCACTTTGTGTGTAATCCTATCAATATTATCTGGGTCAGTGGTGACGTATGTTGACATGATAAGAGTGCATATAAGGACATTATACATGATTCTTGAAGCAATGCCTGTGTTTAAATATGATATAATATGGCACTTTGGGACTGAAAGTGTCACTAGCACTAATGCTGTAATAGAATTTCACTTCATAAAGACATCAAATGCATGTGCCTTCTTTCATGAGTACAAGGCTATCTTAACATATTAGTACAGCTTTGTATTCTGATACTGACATACCTATGTTCCCAACTGTGATTATGTTATTGGCAAAGCAGCACACAGGGTATGCCTCGACTGTTATTCTGATCTTATCCCTAGCCTGTTCAGACTGGCAGATAAAACCCATGCACAGTTTTCCCTGCATACTGTATCCTATCAATTCTGAATCAAATATTTACCAATTAAGGTGAGAGCAGTTTGGTGTTCATCTGCAATGCTGTTGATCTGATTTTGCATATGAGATCAGTGTAGCCAGATTCAAGTCCAGACAGGGAAATGATTAAGTGCCTATGCAACTGCTTTACTTACCTGTAAAGAATGTGGGACTTACCGGTACATGTCCAGATTCAAACAGAATATGTGAGTGGGTTAGGCATGTCATGGCTGAATATGTCAGGCACAGTAGGTCATCAGCAGTAGACATATGCAGGAATGTGCATGCCACATTTACACTTACAGAACTTCTCAGCCTATGGCAGCAGTGGAGTCAGAAATACCTAAAAGTCTCCCTTTGTGGCTAAAACAAGAACTTTTCCAACTGTAGTTAAGGGCCTATTCAAAACTAATGTTTGTTTCCTTCCTTTGACAGCCCACTAGAATAGGGACAGGACATCTGCCTGAGTCACTGGTTACCCATTGGTTTGTATAGCCTTATTTGGTGTGGGAGACAGATTAATCACCCTGCTGTTTCTGAATTCTGAAATAGAATTATTATTGGTTAACACACCGCAGAGACATGAGACCAGGAAGACATAGATGCTATTCTTCTGAAGCTTTTCTCACAAATGCCAAGACCCCTCTAATCATGTGACTGATATAAGCAAGCTCCCTCTAACTTCCTAATATCCTTTATATTACAAGTGTACATAGCCTGTATGAATAGATAGTATAGACTTTATATACAGATTTATAAATAATAGTAACCCTACTGTAATAGTGTATAAGGGGGGACCTCCCACAGATTTAGGCAATTACAGGCCCACGTCTCTGACCAGCCTCATATGCAAAGCCATTGAGAGACTTATCATAGAATTAATCAGTCTGAACATAGAGAACCTCCAAACACTGAACCTATCTAAGTTTGGATTTATCAAGGGCAGATCATGCTTATTCAACCTGGGGGATTTTTTTTTTTAAAAAAAAGCAATAGATTAAGACAAAAATGGTACACATCCTATATTGTCACCCGGCCAAAGTTTTGACTCAATTCCCCACTCTGGCATAGTAGAAAAGCTAAATAAACTGGGAATAATCCCTTACATCATCCACTGAATTGCCAACTGGCTCACAGATAAGATGCAGAAAATCAAAGTAGAGTCAGTTAACTCCACAAAGAGACCAATCATCAGTGGAGTCCCCCAGGGTTCTGTGCTTGAGCCCTCTCCTGTTTGGCATCTATTTTTTGAAGTAAAAATAAATATCAAAGGGCTCTGGCTGACTACATTTGCAGATGACTACAAGCTATGAGGAGTCATTGATCCCCAAATTAATAAGCCATCCTGCAGGAAGTTTTGTCCCAAATAAATAACTCATGCCAAAATTATGGACTGAAACTAAATGCCAAAAAATGCATTATTTTATCCTTTGAGAAGTCATCTACCCCTGGGAACTATCACGTTGACAATATACCCTTAAAAGTTGATCCAGTTATTTGGGATTTAGGAATGCATGTAGACAGTGACCTAACTTTTAACCAATGTGTGTCTTTTGTTGGAAGAGTGTACTTCTATACTGCCAAACTTGTAAATAAAGAGATTGTGTCTAGATTCAGGGATGCCATTGTCCACTTTACTTAGCCGTCATTAGGCTGTTTATTGAGTATAATGCCCCCAGTAACAGGCATCTGTCCAGACACATGCATCAAATGGAGTGCCCATAATGATCCCTTCCTAAAAGGCTACAAGGTTTAAACAAGGTTTAAACAACATGTACTACATGGACTGACTCAAAATCCTGTCATTATACTCAGATTCTATAGACTGAGATGATCTGTATCTGGCATACAAAGCATCCTCCGACCCATTATTAATGGATTTAGTACATATCAGCAAGTCAAATGGCATCAGAGATACTCAGTCTAGGGATCTAAACTTTTATGCAACATCAACAGAATGGTTAGAAGGGAGAAGTATATGTCTCAGAATATACCACTGCTGTGGAACAGACTCCCCATCCAGATAAAACAAGTTCATCCCTGTCGATATTCAAGAGCAACTTAGATCCATGGATGGGGAAATAGAATATTTATCATAGGGCTAACCTGTACTACTGATGGACAGAAAGAGCTCCTAAATGTTTTATCTTATGCATAGGGGGGGGGTCCCCTCAAAATATCTATGGTATGGAATGATACCAGTTATTTTCATCAGGGGTGGTAATTATTGACTATGGGATGGTGTTCTAGTCTGATTACTAAATTCTGTGGTTAATACAGTATTAGAGATGACACAAGAGACCAAGGCTCAAACTTAGCAATTTTATTTTGAAGCTTTTAACAATTAAGGTTGTGACAATAATAAACAATTGACTAGTCAACATGCAAAATCTAACCTATAACCTATCACATTAACATGCAAAATCTATCCTATAACCTATCACATAAAATAACTATTAAATCATGTACTTACAAGCATATGCATTAAGAATATCATCTTTGCCACTGATAGGGGGACTCAAAACCTATTCAGTACAGCTATCTGTTCAGTCAAGACAGGGCCGACACTGGCAGGCAATGCTGTATGCTCAGTTCAGGCTCTTGCTTCAATCAGATCCGGATGATGATGAGTTCCAATCTATTGACAGCCTCTGAGCCTTTTATAGGTAAAATATGCCATAGGGTCAGTGAGTTCGGCTGATGACACCTAGGCCAACAGTTTAATCATAAACTGTTGGTTGATGACACTCAGATCACCAGTTTGATCATGAGCTGATCAAAATATCTTAGAACATTACAAATCATTTCCTAAGTTGTCAACAAATCCCGTAATATCTTCTACTTTTATACATTACTTCCTCATTTCAGAGGGCAGTTGGCCCACAAACTCGTGATATAATGTCTAGTTTTATACATTACTTCTTCCTTTCAGAAGACAGTTAGCCCACAAACTTGTGATTTAGTTCCTCTTTGAAATCCCCCATCTTTTGGTAAACATCTTTTAAGCTGACAAACAACTTCAAAGGTTAACTGGAGTTCAGTTATACCAATATCAGTGTGCAAGGCCTGCCTTTGAAGCATGATTCTTTCAGGTTTCATATATTTATTCATGATATAAAACAGTATATCATGTATTAACCTAATTAGCAGCATGTCATGTAATTATTTAATTAGCAGCATATCATGTCATTACTTAATTAGCAGCATATCATGTCTAACATCAAGCACACACACACACACACAGCAGTTCAATAGCTTGAGGCATTAAAATTCAGGTAGACTGTGTGGATCCGTCACAGGCCACCCCTGCGTCAAGCAATGATTGCTGTGTGTTCCTAATAATGAGCAAAATTGACAACATTTTCCTGTACTTATTCATGACCTTACAATAAATGCAGCAAGAAATTAAGCAGAACAACACTGAAATTATTGTGGTCAACAACAAAGGGTGTAAAAGCAGATTAAACCAAACAGAAGCCTTTGGTGACCACATAAAAACATCATACCAATGTGAAACAGTTATATCTTGAATTTCATTTGCAATTTTAAGAATGGTACCTTTGTCTTTAATCATTTTAATTACAGTTTGGCGCCGCATCATGTAAAGTCTTATTTAGCAGGAGCAATACAGCTTGCCCTTCCTGCTTAATCTGTTTAAAGTCTGGGTGGACTAGAGATGGCCATTGAAAAGTGTGTAATGGTTCTATGCTAGCATTTAATGTGATGTCCATCCATCTAGCCAATCTAATCAATTCCGTGCAAAAATCAATGATTGCATGTACATTACTTTTACAATGTGCTCCACTGTCTGTGATTGTTCCATCACTCCAAGCCAGCTTACAGGAGGATACTACACAGGCTGTGGTATCATTGAGTTGATAAATGTCTGTCCCATTCACTATATATCTATGCCAAATACATTCTCCAGTCCCATTATGTAAACATGGATGAGGCTTTCTGTTAATTAGCATGCACACCCACCCTGGGGCCAGGCCTCACATCCTGCTAAATCAATGGGAACATCATTATAATCAATGAGGTTAGATTCTATCTGAGGCACCCACCAATTATTTCCGAATTGCAGAGGCAATGCTACAAATGGACAAACCTGTTTTGTTCCCTTTTACTAGCAAGATAATCAAAGATCAATATGCAAGAATCATTTTCACATGCAAAATCTAATGGTTTCAACCAATTATACAATTGCAACTCATTTTGCCAATGGTTTGGTCGTTTTGCCCCCCAAACCTGAATGAATTGCAGGTACTGCTGATTGGCAGCCAATTGGGACAAAATGCAAAAGCTCTGATTTAATCCTTTAGTAAGGTTATTTAGAACCTGTTCTGTATATATATTAGCATGATCAATCCATCTCCACATGACAGTTTGAGTTATAACACTATCAACGGTTCTTTGACCGAGCTCTGGATCATGATCAGCTAAGAGCTTAAAAGCCATGTTTAGGTCTTCACCTAAACGGCTTAAAGGTGTCAATGTCTATGCTATTCAGAAATCCTGTACCTGTCCCAACTGCTCCCAAGGCAGTTCCCATTATTCCGTGACATCACGTTTGTTTCTTCTATATCGGTAATGCCTATATTTCAAGTGTAGGGAGTTAATTGGCCATAAGTTGGTGGACTTGCATTGTGAATGTTTAGTAGTGATATCTACTGCTGTCATATTAATTATCATTTTAACATGCTGAACAATTCTCGCACTACTTACAGTTTTACATCCTCTTGTGTATCTTACTATATGTCCTAAACCATCAAATACAGTTGAACTGTTGTCCATAGCATATATCTCCAAGTTTGGAGATTTGGTTTCTGCAGTGTTGTTTTCCTTTTGAAATTCGGCTATGCAGGAAGAATCTAATGGAGACTCGGCCAGAGAAAATCCTGATTCATTCAGTCTCTGATATAAGCCCCCAGCAGGATTGGCAGTGCATTCCTCTGGATGTCTGTCACAGTTTAATCTACAAACAGTTCTGATGTATTCTGTGCTGGTCAAATTCCATGTCAGAGTGGGTTTGGTAGTCACTGCAAACAACGCTTCTCCCAGCTTCCAGTAGAAGTCACAATCCCCTGTCAAATTAGCCACGTCTTCCTCACTAAACAGGGGAATAGGGTCATGACACTCATATGGTCCATCTAGGTGTCTTCGCTGGTAAGAGTTGGTGTCTTCCCAAACAATGGCAACAATCTATGGAGGGAAAAATATAATGGGTGTTTAGCAGAAACAAATAACACCCAAACAATATCACCAGGTCCATCACAGATCACAGTTCCGCTCATTTGGTTGCTGGGGTGTGGTTATTACTACCCTCATCCCCAACCATTTACTTGGGCTAGTGTCACAGTCCTGTAGTAGGATGACAGCATCCTGATGTATACAAATTTCTACTAAAGGTAACCCCTTTTTCACAGTTTGTGTTCTGTTATCTAAATTGATGACCTTTACTATCACCTCTTGTTCTGGTTCCCATAGCATGAAAGCTTCCCAATTTTCTCCCAACAATCCTTTTTGTCCCCAGTGCCATTTTTCTGGGAGAAACAGCTTCCAACCTGTCTTAACTAACACAGTATCCTGTGCTGGTACTCTTTGCTCAGTCAATGCACATAGCCAGAGCCGAGTTTGATCAATGTTTGTTAGCATGGGATATATGGCATCTGGATTCAGTCTTTCCAGTTTTAAAGTACAGCAGTCTGATCGGATATCATTCATATGCATTTGCAGGGGAGTACCTTGATGTTTCCGAGGTCTGTTGTTTAACTGACTTACGGCTTGTTCCAATACTTTTGCCCATCCTCGCAAAGTTCCATCACTTGTATTTTTACGAATCTGTTCTTTAAGAAGTCCATTGTATCTTTCAATCAGACCAGCAGCCTGGGGGTGATATGGTATGTGCAGCACCCATCGAACTCCATTTTCTTTTGCCCATTCTTGGACTTCTGCTCCTGTAAAATGACTGCCTTGGTCACTTTGTATTTCAACAGGAGTCCCATATGTTATGCATAGTTTATGCAGTCCCCTCAGTACTGCTTGTTTTGCTTTTTAGATGGAAATCATTAATAACCCGAATAAGTGTCCACCATGGTTAGGCAATATTGTTGATTTTGATCCAATGGCAAGGGACCAATAAAATCTACCTGCCAGATCTGAGCTGAACGACTGCCTCTATGTATGTGTCCACATGCTTCTGATTGCAGTTGCTTTCGTTTATTTCTTTGACAAATTTCACATTGTTTTATGACATCTATCAGTACATCTTTACTGAGTTGCATACCATGTCTCCGTGCCCATTCCATCGTAGCATCTCTTCCCAAATGTCCACGCGATCGTGGGCCCACCTGGCCATGCTGATATCCTCAGGATTCTCCTCAACAGTACGTACTGCAGCCATTTTATCTACTTGCTGGTTATGCCTTCTTTCCTCTGTCACAGGTGATGCATGAGCATCCACATGTCCGACACTAATCTGGCATTGTTGTGCCTTTTCGATTTGCTGCCAATCTTCTGACCCTCCCACAAGGGTCTACCATGGATTTTCAATCTTGTTGCTGCCAAGCAGGTAACCAAGCTGTTAGGCCTTTATAAACTGCCCAGCTATCAGTGTAGATATATGCTTCATCTCCAAGTGATAAATTATTAATCACTAAAGCAACAGCTCGTAATTCTGCTTGATTATTTGAACCAGCGGTTCCTTCATCAAACAATACAGTCTCTGTTTAGCAATAAGCTAAGTCCAAGTTCTGCCATTTGATCCAATCTTTGCAGAACCATCAGTAAACCATGCACATTCCTTTTCTCCATGTCCAACTTATCAAATGGTGATGCCTCAAGTATTGGTGATTTTGGAAGTTCATACCGTTGTTGCTCTGTTGTATCAGCATCATTCAATATTACCAGGCCAGCCAACTGTTGCTGCACCTGGGAAAACTCAGGCACGATATTGGCTCTTTCTTGCAAGTACCATTTCCATTTTGACTGTGCTATTAATTTTTCATTAGAGTATTTCGTAACCACCCTGGATTGGGTAATCTACTTTCACTGTCACCGTCTGTTGTTTGGTCAGCCCTCTACATGGATCAAGGCAGTATATACAGTCAGTACATGCTGTTCGAGAGGGCTATATCTAGTCTGTGCTCGGTCAGGATTTAGACCAAAATCCTAGTGGTCTTTTCTTTCCCACATCATTTTTCTGCCACAATCCCCAGGACATGACATTATTAGCAACAGTCACTTCTAAAATAAAAGGTTGCTGTGGGTCTATTGGACCCAGTCCCACACTCTGTTGTAAGGCTTTCGCCTCCTCGAAGGCCATCTGCTGTTTAGGACCCCACTGAAATCACATTTTTCCTAGTCACATAGTGAATAGGTCGTAAAATTGTCCAAGATGTGGTACAAATGCTCTCCAAAAGCCCATTGCTCCCAAAAGGCTTGTGCCTGTTGTTTTGTTTTGGACTGCAATCTTTTGGGATACTTTCTAGGGCGATGCAGGTATTTCTCTTTTTGCTCCATTCCATATCATACCCAGGAATTTCACTGATGTTCCCTGTTGTGTTTTATTCTCATTTATAGCCCACCCTCGGTTCTGAAGGTGTTCAATCACTGTTTTCAATGCAATGTCCACATCCGGCTTTTCTCCTGTAATCAGGACATCATCAATATAATGGAATACAGTCACTTTATTTAACTGCAACTTAGCCAGGTCTCTGGCCACCAGCCCGTGGCAAAGAGTTGGGCTGTGTAGATATCCTTGTGGAAGTACCTGAAAGGTATATTGCCTCCCCTCCCAGGTAAATGCAAATTGAGCCCTACTCTCTTCTGCTACAGGTATGGAGAAGAAAGCATTGCCAAGTCCAAAAGCAGAAGAAAGTCTCTCCACAATAGTAACAATGTCCGCACTGGCACTGCAGTTAAAGGTGGAGCCACCTTATTCAAGCCCGATAATCTACCGTCATCGCCAGGAACCATCAGGTTTTTGACAGCCACACCTATTGAATGGGCTCACAGTCGGTTCAGTATGCCAACCGGAGTAATTCCTGGATCGTTCAGTAATTTCTGAATGGCCCCCTGGAATACGATATTGCTTAATGTTGGTCACCACCTTTGGTGTGGGAATATGCAGAGGTTCCCACTTGGCGTCACCTCGAACAATGGCCTTGACTGCATTGACTGAACAGTGCCGTACTCCAAATCTGAATGGCCCTACCGTAGTTTCTAAGGTCCTACCCTTTAGGACATCTATTCCCACAATGTGTTCTCGGGGCTATTACAGCTACAATGAAAATAGGAATACCATCCCCAAAGGCTATTCTTACTTTGGTTTTACACCCACTGTCTTAGCCCCCATAACCATCAATCTCTACAGACTGTCCACGAAATTTACGGGGGTTACCTGCAAAATAGTTATTTCTGAGCGGTATCTACCAAAGCCATTGGTCCTCCAAAAAATGGTAAGAGGCCGGTCCCCAGGTGTAATGGCTCTAACTGTGCCTCTAGCTACTGGGGACCTGCCTTCTAGTCAATTTGCTTCCATTTTTCCGTCGGGGTTTTCACCCTTCTCTCCCAATCTCTTTCATCAGTGAACTCTCCCATCTGCCATTGTGCTAGCTCCTCATCAGTAGGGATGTCAGGATACAACTGATTCCATCCTTTCTTCCCTTCAGTGGTACTTCTGATTGGGCTTTTTGCAGGGGTTTGTTTACCTGAAAGGTCTGATTCCTTTCCTTTCTGCTTCTGCTTCCATCTTTTGTATAACTCCTCTGTAGTTATTCCATCTATTTCTGCAGCTTCCACCCCCCATCTTAACAAATCTAGAAACATCTGCTTTTTTGTTACTTTTTTACTACTCTTGTTTTTTGATTTGTCTGCATTTGCCTTTTTGGCTTTCCTCTGCTTTTTTTTTTTTACCAGTTTTGCCAACTGGTTTAAAGTAGACATTACATCCCATATTGGTTGGCCAATACACCCTGCCAAGGCAGCCATTAGCTGCCCTTTCCACCATTGTGGGGCATTTTTAATTAACCTATTTCTCATATTACCAGTAAAGATTTGTCCATCTGGCCCTTTGGAATATGCAACTCCCCATTTATCAGTTCTAAGGAGTAAATAGTTGCTAACATAGCCATTTCCCTTAGCTGTTGAATTGCTTCACCTATTGTTTTCCAGGATTTATGCTCCTCTGCTACTCCTGTAGCATCCGGGCCCGAAGGCGGAAGCTAACCATACCACCAATGTATTGATATGAGGGTCTTTATGGTCACAATTGTTCACTATTTGCTTCAGCGGGGTGAAATACTAAACAGGCGCACTGATGCATTTCTTCATCACTCAGTGACACCGCCTCCCCAGTATCCCAGACCCGGAGAAACCAAGCCAAGAGGGTCTCCCCAGGCTTTTGCTTATAAGTTTGAATTATTTTTAATAACTCTGTCTGGGAATAACTGCACCTCCACCCACTGCTGTGGTTGTCCCCAGCATGTATTGAATTTTTCTCTACAATTGGTCGGGCACTCACTGATGGGAATTTATTATTTCAAAATCATCATTCATCTCATCAGAAGAGGGAGATCTCCCTCCCATTCTTCAGGGTCAAACTCTGCCTTACATATCAAAGCACGCACTCTAGGCCTAGAGGGTGGTTTCCGTGAACCTCTCCTTCCATTGCCTGCGCTGTTGTATTACCAGTGGCCAGAGTCACTGAATTAGTTTTCAATGCTCTGCATCCTGTCCTACCTTAGCCAATTCCACATCTGCCTTTTCCAAGGCATCCCTATCAATCGGTGAGTGTGTGCATGCTCTTTACATTGCTCTTCTAAGTCTAGAACTTTTACTTTGAAATCTTCAACATCCTTGTCTAACTCCTGTATTGCTTCAAAGAACAGCCATCCAGCTGCTCCCTCCCTCTTTCACCTTCTTTCCCTTATCCTCCAATTTTAAACCTGATAAGGCCTTTGCCAGCTCCTCAGGGTCTACTGGTTTTACTGGTGAGGATTTTGGAGAAGGTGGAGGTGAAACCTGACTTAATACCTTAGCAAGGGGTCCCATCTTCCAAACAATGCTGGAAACTCAGTATTTGCCCCCCCTTACTTTTGGTATCTGTAGATTGTTTCTTATTTAACCCTACACCTATGTGCTTAAATGGAAGAAACATTGGCTGTTGTGACATATCTACTGCAAACCACAGACCCTGCCAACTGTTCTAGTCTGATTACTAAATTCTGTGGTTAATACAGTATTAGAGATGACACAAGAGACCAAGGCTCAAACTTAGCAATTTTATTTTGAAGCTTTTAACAATTAAGGTTGTGACAATAATAAACAATTGACTAGTCAACATGCAAAATCTAACCTATAACCTATCACATTAACATGCAAAATCTATCCTATAACCTATCACATAAAATAACTATTAAATCATGTACTTACAAGCATATGCATTAAGAATATCATCTTTGCCACTGATAGGGGGACTCCAAACCTATTCAGTACAGCTATCTGTTCAGTCAAGACAGGGCCGACACTGGCAGGCAATGCTGTATGCTTAGTTCAGGCTCTTGCTTCAATCAGATCCGGATGATGATGAGTTCCAATCTATTGACAGCCTCTGAGCCTTTTATAGGTAAAATATGCCATAGGGTCAGTGAGTTCGGCTGATGACACCTAGGCCAACAGTTTAATCATAAACTGTTGGTTGATGACACTCAGATCACCAGTTTGATCATGAGCTGATCAAAATATCTTAGAACATTACAAATCATTTCCTAAGTTGTCAACAAATCCCGTAATATCTTCTACTTTTATACATTACTTCCTCATTTCAGAGGGCAGTTGGCCCACAAACTCGTGATATAATGTCTAGTTTTATACATTACTTCTTCCTTTCAGAAGACAGTTAGCCCACAAACTTGTGATTTAGTTCCTCTTTGAGCTCCCCCATCTTTTGGTAAACATCTTTTAAGCTGACAAACAACTTCAAAGGTTAACTGGAGTTCAGTTATACCAATATCAGTGTGCAAGGCCTGCCTTTGAAGCATGATTCTTTCAGGTTTCATATATTTATTCATGATATAAAACAGTATATCATGTATTAACCTAATTAGCAGCATGTCATGTAATTATTTAATTAGCAGCATATCATGTCATTACTTAATTAGCAGCATATCATGTCTAACATCAAGCACACACACACACACACACAGCAGTTCAATAGCTTGAGGCATTAAAATTCAGGTAGACTGTGTGGATCCGTCACAGATGGGTAACGCTAATGTATAACCAAATGTGATAAGTTATTTTGAGCAAAAAAAGGGAAACTGACAGAGCTTAAAATGGCCTGCAAGAAAAGCTAGCCTAGTACTTACCTATGAACCTGTAAGACTAATGAGTCACTTGACAAATACACGGATTTTCTTAATAAGAAAAACATTTGTTGTAATCATTGATATTATATATAGTCACTATATCTGAGTCTTTTTCACGTGTTTACTATATCTAGTGCATCATGCATTGACCTGAATTATCCGAATGCCACTCTGCCTTTACCAGCACTAGAAGCAGGAGATAAGGGTTCTTTGGCTACATAACTATTTGGTGGATTCAGTAGTAGAATTATTGTTTTTTATCTCACACCTAATAAAGATTATCTCTCTGATATCTAAGGCACAGTGTCTGGAAATTCTGCATTGAATATATCCAGATGACTCTCTGGTAGGCATTGCAGAGAGAGATTTTATGCCTTCCTTGTCTTCCGTATAACTGTGAACCTTCACCTTGGACCATGCATAATCTCAGACCAATGACTGCTCCTTGAGTGAGATATAAGTTATCCAGATTGTGATCTGGTTTCACTCCCTTTTTTCCTCCATCTCACAGAAGTGACTTTATTTTATTCATGTCCATGATGCATTTCTCTTTTAACTACCTTTTCTGACAATTTCCAATGCTTATGTTGTGTGGAACAAACAGTATAAAGGAAAGTGTTTGAAACATCATTCACAGTCTTCCTGTCATTACCAGTTATAATTGAGATACACCCTGTTATGCATTGTGGCATGTTTTTGTAGTTCATTAAAATTAAAGGAATGTCAATACTGCCTGATGCATTCAGTTTGTACCATGAGCCCCACTTGCTCCTTTGTCTGTGGATATTTTGATCTCAAAGAAATGTCATAAAATATACAGGCATATGAAAAAATTGTTGGACTCCTGGTATGCAAACTGTTATCTATTATCTGACATCACTGGTTCAGCAATTCCATGAGTTGTAGACATTGGCTGCAACGCACGTTTGACTAAAGTGACTATTGTTTCTGGGTATTTTGCATAATATTCCACAAAGACAGCAGGAAGTTTAGATTATTGTGCTGATACAAGACATCTCCTACTTTTAGCCATGGAGTGTTGGAATTTCATGAATATTAGTTTCTTGTTATTAATTTATTTATTTTTAGAAATATTTTTATTAACAATTTTTAATAATGCAATACAAAATGGTAACAGACAATGCACAACCAACACAATGAAAGTAATATAGAATTAGATACAACAAATAACTATTTACATATAAGCCTTATGTCCAACAAAATAGATAAGTTAACAGTGATTAAGCTAGAACGATATCAAATAAAGTATCTCAATATTCAGTAAAGTGTGTACTACGTCTCTGGGTGTAGTTTAGGTATTTGAGGGCAAGTAAGTGTTTGGTAGCAAGTTGTTTAAATCCATCTCAAGTGAGTAGAGATCTATCCTTCCAGTTAAGGGTGATCTAAAGTTTGAAAAGGGAAAAGGTTATTATTAAAATACAAGTCTGAAGTTTGGATAATCCTGTAGAGGGGATATGTAGTATTGTGAATTTCTAGGACAGAGTCATTTTTTCATATCCCTATTTTCCAATTGTACCCTAAGGGAGCACCAGAGCCTATAAGAGCATTTGCAGCGCCAACAAATATGGAGCAGGTCAGCATTGTGATTGGTATAATGGGGACAAGGGAGAGAAGGATGGATAGATTTTAGAAAGTATGGCAGGGGTGAGGTATGCCCTGTTTAAGATCATACATTGGGTATAGTTAAGTTTTTTAAGGGGATTAAGCTTCAAGGAGAGTTGAATAGCTTGGGAGATTTGGTTAGAGGTAATGGAGGGATCTTGGTCTTTTCAGTAGTTTGAAAACATTTAATAATTTTGGGTGCAGATAGAAAGAATAAGTTTGTATGAATTAGAAATCATTTTCTTCTTAAGTAAGAGGAGGTTCTATATGGATTTGCAGGATTTAATATCATTTAGATTTAGAGAGGTATCTTCCAAGGTATTATGACAGAGTTCAAGGATTTGTCTCAAGATGATTGTATAACTTTTGGGTAGTGACTTGTGTACTCTTATTTTAGATAATGAATTATTTCTGAGAGGAAAGAGATCTTCTATAGTTAATTCTCTGATCAGGGAGTATTTAGCCAGGTTGATCATTTTGTTGTTCAATCTAAAGTTGGGGTTGAGGTAGAATGGTTGCAGGGTATTAAAAGCAATGGGCAGTTTTAGAGATTTGAAAATCTTCTGAAGAATAGTTATTCTATGCTTGTGGTTAATAGTAATTTGAAGTTTTTTAGGTTTTCTGTATTCAGAAAAGGGAGAGCTTTGGGGTTAAAGCTGAATGTTTTACCCATGTAGGAGAACAAGTAAATGAATTAGGAGCATAATCAGATAGCGTTACTATCTTCTTACCATTGATAATATCAAAATAAAGTTTAAAGTCAGGTAGATTTATACCACCCTTATCTTTTGGGTCAGGTAGTCTATTATAGCTAATTCTGATTGATTTGGGGGAACCACAGGAATTTAGAGAAAGATGTATGAAGAGTTTTAAAATTTTCTTGTGAATTATTATGTTAGATGCGTTGAAAACATAAAGTAGATGAGGTAGAATGTTCATTTTGATTATAGCAGCTTTGGTGAGAAACATGAGGTGTAATTTTGCTCAGCTGTTTAAATCTTGTTAGATGTTAGATCATAGTTTGGAGATATTATTTGAATAGGTTTAGTTAGGGTCTTGGTGAAAAGAAATTGATACTGTAGAGAATCATTCATTTTTATTTGAGAGTGGGGGACAGCTAGGTAGTCGGCAAAAAGGGTTCAGGAGAAAAATGGTTGATTTCTCTAAGTTTAGTTTATAGTTGGAGAATTTCAAGTATTTATCTATTGAGCCTAGTATTTTTGGAGGGAGTAATAGAGGTTAAGGTTATCAGCAAAGGCTGAGAATGGAGTTTTAGTATTGAAGAGGGTGGGGGGTATGATGAAAGTTTTTTTGGGTGATTACAGTAAAAGAGGTTCAATATAGAAGTTAAATAGGTAGAGCAACATTGGACACCCTTGTCTAGCTCCATCTTTAATGTCAGTTTGAGAAGAAAGGTTGTTGTTGATTTATACAATAGTATGGGCGTTGGAGTATAGCGTTCTAATGAATTGTATAAAAGCTGGGGGCCTAGGGAGAGTAGATAAGAATTCTACATTCAATGTGTCAGAGGCTTTAGAGGCATCGATAACCAGAGTATATATAGGGTTGTGGTTAGGGGTAGAAAGAGTTAAGAGGGCGTCAAGGAGAAGAGTGTGGTCAAAGGCTTGTCTACTCTGAATGAACCTTGATTGTTCAGTGGAGATAATGGCAGACATAATAGGTTTAATTCTGTTAGCTAGGATAGAAGCGTAGCTCTTCATGTTGAGGTTGATAAGAGCGATGGGCCTATAATTCCAAGGGTTTTTCAGATCCAAGTTGGATTTAGGGATGCAAATTGTTTTTGAGACATTTAAGTGTAAATCTTTTATTCCATTATGAGTAATGTAGGTAAATAGGTGGAAAAGGAAAAAAAGATATTTTTTGACTAAAAGCTTTGTAGAATTCTGTGGTAAAGCCATGTGGGGCTGGGGTTTTATTGGGCTTACGCTTGTTGATAGCAGTGACAATTTCTTGTTGGGTAATGGGAGATGATAGGGTGGTTTGCTGTTCAGGGCTAAGTTTAGGGAAATCTAGTTGGTTCAAGAAAGTTTCTATCTCTGATTTATTTGAAAGAAGGTCAGAGAAGCTATATGAACCTCTATAGATTTGTTCAAAAATGTCAATTATGTCTTGCCTCAGGATTCAGCAAGCTCTGCACAGTGTGCAGGAATAGTGCAAGAGCTGCTGCTGCAGGCAATATGGCCGACAAGCGATCTAGGAACAAACTCTCGGGACATGCACGAGTGCTCCTACACTATTCCTGCATGGACACCACTGCTATATGCTAATTACCATATTTGCTGGTGAAACCCATGCAAATGAGGTGAATTAGTGATCCAGAAAACAGGCAGGTGTCTGTGCAGGAATAATGTAACCTCTGGAAATGTATTCAGTTACTAACTGAATACATTTCTGCAAATTACAAAATGGAGGCATGACAGCTCCAAAGAAAGCATGTATTCAATGTAGTAGGCATGCCAATGGCCAAATATATGGCCATTGGCATGAGAAATAGTTACAAAATGATAAAAAATAACTTTTTTTTGGCCGATTTCGGCTGTTTAAGTGTTGGGCAGCAGTATGCAAATGGGATCGGCCCAAAGATATGAAAAAAAGTTGGAAACAAGCTTTTAAACCCAAATCAGCATTTTGCCATGATAGTCAATGGCATGTATAAGACAACAATACCAGGGAATAGTGGTTGCTAAGGGGGAAGGCTCAGTGTGAGTGTGCTAACGATGAATTAGTATTCTGTTTTATGCAAATGAGGGGGTTGATACTGAATCACAGAATTCCTCTCAGTGTTAGCTTGCATCCAACCGTATAGGTGCAGCAACACCATGGCATAAGTATAAGAGGTAAATTACCTCATAATGGGGAGTGTCCTGCATGCTGTAAGCTTATTGGAGCTCTGTGGCCCATGTTTTGCCCTTAGCTAAGCACAGCTAAGGAAGGGGGTGTGTCTGAGGCTTCCTAGCAGTATTTACTATGCCTAAACCAGTGTGCGTGCCACACACCGGGTTTTAAACCAAAAAAAAAAAAAAGCACAGAAAATAGCAGCTCTGTTCACATCTGAGCACTGGGTATGTGCAGCACACCTCAGGGCTTAAACGGGAAGGCAATGGGAAGTGAAAACAGCAGTAGGAAGGCAATCAAGGAGAACCAACATAGCTGGCAGGTGAAATGTATCAGAATCAGCCAATTACACAGTCAGCAGCCCAGCCCAGCACACTACTATAAACTATGCAAACACATTTCACTCTGGTTTTTCCCACAAACTCTACAACGGTGTACACAGATGGGGGAATTTTACCTGATAAAACTAACAAAATGTTAGGGGCTACTGTTGCTCTCATACATCAATATGTGGAAGAGTCTGAGGGTGGTGAGGATGTTAATGCTGATGACCAACCCACAGTCAGGAGGAGGAGAAGAGTGTACAGACTCAGGGTAACCTGCCAGGGTCTACATGAGTTGGAGATAGTGGAGCACTATAGGGTGGACAGGGAGATTCTACAGCAAATTGCTGAGCTGTGCCGGCCATGCATCACACACAGACCGAACAGAGGGGAACCCATCCCAGTGGATACCAAGGTATGTGTAGGCTTAAGAATACTAGCTACAGGTACCTTCCAAAGGCCAACTGGGGATATCATTGGGATCTCACAGGCATCGGCATCCAGGGTACTCCACCAGTTCCAGGATGCCATGTCAGCACATGCCAGTGAGCACATATATTTCCTCAACACCCATGAGGTGTTGACCAGCAATATACATCTCTTCCACCAAATAGCAGAATACCCTGAAATAGTGGGTACTATAGACTGCACGCACATATACATCAAAGCACCACCCTGTGAGCAGGGTAGGGTCTACATAAACTGCAAGGGCTTCCCATCCATCAACTGCCAGGTCATGTGTGATGCCCAGGTCATTAACTTGAATGTGTGTGCTGGCAGTCCTGGAAGCTATCATGACTCCCACATCTGGCATATGACACAGCTGTACCAGTCATTTGCCAGTGGGGACATCCCATATGGCTACCTAGTGGGGGATGCTGGTTACGCACTGGAGCCGTGGCTGATGACACCCATCAGAAATGCACACACACCCAAACAAGAACTCCATAACGAGACACAGGCACAAACCAGAATCATAATAGAATGTGTGTTTGGGATGCTCAAGCCACAGTTCCACTGCCTGGACATATCCGGTGGAGCCTTGCAGTACTCTCAAGCTACATGTACACAAATGTTCATTGTATGTGCCATGCTACACAATATGATCCTGTGGAAATAGCTGCAGCAGGAACAGCATGGGGCAAGGCCACACAGCCTCCCATCATTGCCAAGGCCATCACAGGCACAGAGGGACTTGGAGGAGGAACAACCTGAGCCTGCCAATGTAGGAAGAAGGAGGAGTGCCCAGTATGCCCAGGCTTTGGCAAAGAGGCAACACATAGCACATACACTGACATGGTAGGGACCCAGGGAATGACACCACTCTCTCTGACTCACAGATACAGTAAAACGGATGCCAAACATGACACTACCTGTGCTTTACCATGTAAAGGGAGTGTTCTATGTGCATCCAACATAGTCAGCCCTCCAGCACCGTCCTCAATACTGGCACAGCCACAAGTTAAGTCACTCTTCCTATTAATTACTGAATGGAGTAGTATTTTCTGCTAGTTGTATCTATGGTATGGATATGAGCATGCAAGGGAATCGGTTGGGTGAATGGGATGGTAGCAGATAGAGGACACCTATATGGGCAGCATGAATTGCATAACAAATACTGGTGTCAACAAAGTAGGCAGTACTAGACAAGGTGACAAATCCCACTGGAGTACATGTAGTGGCCCAAATGTGTGTCTATAGGACACACACATGCATGTCAGTGAGGCTCACATACCCAACACCAGCCTCAGCCTGCAGGACAGGTGTAGATGACCATAAATAAAGGCTGTGCTAAGGCCTCCAATTTATGGCAATGGTGAAAAGCCCCCCTCCAGACCTACGCAGACAGTCTACAACAGGTCTGGCAGTTGTATGTTAGTTCTGAAGGGTAAGAAGTCTGAAACTGAAATGTAGGTTAATAAAACCTAAGATCTGTACTCTGCTGATATGCCTCCATTCTGCATGATAGTTCAGAATACAAAACGAAAAGGAAGCCAACAGAGTACCTGAAATACCAGTACAGTCATAGCAAATGTTTACAGCTGTCAGATTTGTCCCCCACCCACAATCCTATGTAGAAATGCAGTACCATGTACGTGAGGGATTAATAACAGTGGAGCACATATTACCTGAACTGGCCCAATTTACAGGATAGATTGTTGAATGTGTACAATATGCAGGGGTCCATGCGTTAGGTTGTTGTCTGTTCAATATTGTCTGGAAGTGGTCAGCATGTAGGCATGGAGAGGTTGTGTCTCGATGGCCTATGGCCAGTACTGTTGATGACTTGGACATGTTCCAACAACTGCAGTGCCAACCACAATGCATCTCAGCAATACCCATGTCAGCAGTCATCCATACTCACTGTCCAGATGTCAGTATCTGTCACTGTCTGAAAGATGGACATGCCATGAATATGGGCCCAGACATACACATAGTACACAGGTGGAAATACCCTAGACAGAGTACATAAAAGGTAACTGTCAACTGCACAACTATACAGGTTAGCAGCACATTAGTTGTCTGCGTAGTATGGAATACTGATGTAGTCTGGCCAATCAGTGGCAGACCACAAAAGGCACAGTTATGAAGTAGTGAAAGACTGCCTATGTCCCCACACAAGGCAGCATAAGGGGAATCTCCCAGGTATATCTGTGAGTCAGCTGCAAGAAGCTTTCATATCACACATGCACTCAGCTCACTCCACCATCAGCCACTGCTGTTGGGAATGAGTACAGTATGACCTCCACTTCTGTATGAGAATACCCACAGAATGCAGCAAGCTGAAGAGGTGTTCCATTCAGGTATGCCCCTAGATGTAAGCAGCACCCTGCCAGCATCCAGACAAATGGATTAATATGGACAGGAACTATTGCCATTAACACCTCACACACTTACCCTGTCAACCCAGCGGAATCCAGTAGCTTGCAGCCTGGGAATGTAGGAGTGGCAGAATGCACTAGCCTGCTACAGATGGCCTGCATCACTACCAAATGCCCTACAGTCCTCTGTCAAAGGCCTATGCCTCACCTGTACTGCCAATGTATGTTATCTCATGGGGTCCCAACTAACAACATAACACATTCAACAGAACACAAATGCAAGGCCATGTTAACAAATCCCAGTAGCATGCCCACCATGTCCTACTGCATGAACTGTGGACCAACCCCTAAATATTGCTGGGATGAAGGGACAACTATAGGGATACTTCTCAGGTATCACTCACATAATGTTAGGAAGAGGATAGAATAACAGAGTGGGGGGGGTAGAAGCATGGACGTCATGGAGTGTGCGAAGTCTGAAACTCTGATGTGTGCCCATACTACCCCTGCATACAAACCCAGTAATAGGTGGCTGCAAACCTGCTTGTAAACCACAATGTGAAGGGGAACTGACCATATAGCCCTGCCTCTGGGTACCTGGGTGAATCTGTATAGCTGAGAGGTATGGCCACAGCAGGATATGGCCATTCTGTTACGTCGATATATGTACAAGCAAGGGATCCTCAGCCACCACAGTACCAAGGTGCTGGACCATTTATACAAACCCATCAGCAAGTGTCTGCAGCTACCACTCCAGAATGGCATGAGTGTACAAGAATATGTAAGCTGCAGACCACAATACTGAACACAGCTTCATTCATCTTGAATTTTCCAGGAAATAACTGTGAGCAAATAAGTATATCTGTCAGTAGTTGATGACATAGTACATCACAGTGTAAAACAGTACATATGTCTGAATATCTCTGCTAACACCAACCATGTAACACAAGCAGCACATACACAATAATTAAAGTATCCCACTATCTGTTGCCGATTGTGACTCCATATTGTCAACCTATCTACAGATGACCTGCAGAAACAGGTTGCTAGTTGTAGGTGCAGAACACCAAATCCTGGACTGGATTACAACCTACCTGGAATGGATTCACACACTCAATACAGAAGGTCATACTGGGCATGCTCCTACACTTAGAGAAATGAAGCCCATGTCTAACAGCACAGTGGACTATACATATCTGTCAGTCGCAGATGTCTGTGTACACACACCACATTATACAGCATTCATGCTTTACACACACATTGAATAGGAATGCTCACACATATCCAGGGCCAACACACTATAATATGTCAAACATACGCACAGACAGATGTGGGGAAGAGAGAGACAGACAGTGACAGAGAGATTTCCATCATGAGGCCTATCCCACCCACCACACATCCAATTGGCCAATGTCACATGATGTGCTGATGTGAATCACTGTAAACATTGCTTTTGATAGCCCTCAGCCCTATAGTGTCTATGGTGCTTGTGATAACTGTGTAACATGATAGTACAAATCAGTATTCATCTAGCATTTGTATACCTAGTCCTGAGTGTGTGTGTTTCCAGAGGAATGGTTTATGGCCCATTCACACACTACACTTCCCATTGCCCATTTTAGCACTCATGTTGATGTCAGTCACCTTGAAATAACCCTCTGGCCAAGTCTCAGCCTTCTAAGCTGTGGGGCACTTGCTATATGTGTGTAATACTGTAGTGTAGAAAAATAGTTAGGTAGGAGTTCTAATCCCAAACAGGGCAACTGTGTGTGTGTGTGTGGGGGGGGATAAATGATTTTGAGGCCATTCACAGTCACTACACCTCCCATTGCCCTACTTTAGCAAGCATGCTGATGTCAGTCTCCTCGAAATAATCCTTTGGACAAGTGCCAGCCCTGTACGCTCTGTGGTGCTTGCAATAACTGCATAATGCTATACTGTAACATACTAGTTAAGTAGGAGTTCTTATCCTGGACATGGAAACTGTGTGTGTGTGTTGAGATGAATGATTTTGAGGCCATTCACAGTCACTACACCTCCCATTACCCTACTTTATCAAGCCTGCTGATGTCAGTCACCTTGAAATAACCCTTTGGACAAATGCTAGCTCTGTGGTGCTTGTGATAACTGTGTAATGCTATAGTATAGCATACTAGTTAGGTAGAAGTTCTAATCCCAGACATGACAACTGTAAAACTCTGTGTGCGTGTGTGTGTGTGTGTGTGTGTGTGTGTGTGTGTGTGTGTGTGTGTGTGTGTGTGGACAAATGCCAGCCCCATAACATCCATGGTGCTTGCGAAAACTGTATTGCTATAGTGTAGCAAACTAGTCAAGTAGGAGTTTTCATCCCAGACATGGCAACTGTGAAACTGTGTGTGTGTGTGTGTGTGTGTGTGTGTGTGTGTGTGTGTGTGTGTGTGTGTGTGTGTGTGTGTGTGTGAAAATGAATGATTCTAAGGCCATTCCCAGTCACTACACCTCCCATTGCCCTACTTTAGCAAGCCTGCTGATATCAGTCACCTTGAAATAACCCTTTGGACAAGCATCAGCCTCATAAACTCCATGGCACTTGTGATAACTGCATAATGCTATAATGTAGCATACTAGTTAAGTAGGAGTTCTAATCCCAAGCATGGCAACTGTGAAACTGAGAGAGAGAGAGAGAGTGCGTGTGTGTGTGTGTGTGTGTGTGTGTGTGTGTGTGTGTGTGTGTGTGTGTGTGTAAATGAATGACTTTGAGGCAATTCACAGTCACAACACCTCCCATTACCCTACTTTAGCAAGCCTGCTGGTGCCAGTCACCTTGAAATAACCCTTTGGGGAAATGCTAGTGCCATAAGCTCTGTGGCGCTTGCAATAACAGCATAATACTATAGTGTTGCATATTAGTTAAGTAGGAGTTCTACTCTCCCCTTACCCCTCCTTTACCACTGCTGCTGATGTTAGCTACCTTCAAAGAAACCTGTGCAAAGTGGTCCAACATATAAGCTCTGTGGCACTTGCGATAACTGTGTAATACTATAGTATAGCATACTAGCTAGGTAGGAGTTCTAATCTCTGAGATGGCAACTGTGTGTATGAGTGTCTGTGTCTTTGATGATACCTGATTTCATGGACATTCACACTTACTCCTCTCCTCTTACCCCTCTTTTAGCACTGCTGTTGATGTTAGTCACCTTCAAAGATACCTGTGGAGAGTTCTCCAGCATGTAAGCTCCATGGTGTGTGCCATAAATGCAGAACAATGTAGTAACAGTAACTACATAGGTATGGGTTTGAATCTTATCTGTGGCAAGTGTTTGTGTGTGTACATATGTATGCCTGTACCTCAAAGATTATGGCCCCATTTACTCTCAGAGCCTGACTTTAGCAGTCCTGCAGATATCATTCACCTTAGAAGTACCTGTTGCCAACTCTAAACTATGTCAGGTTAGTAGTGCATGTGGTAAATGTGTAACGTAATGGTCCGTAAAGATTGTAAGATAGAGGTTTGAACCTCATCGCTAGCAAATATAAATGTGTGTGTAGGGTAAAATTATTTTTGGGATCTCTCACCCACTACATCACCCACTGCCAGTATTTACAAGGGCTGGTGATGTTCCTCACCTTAGAAGTTCCTTGGAACAATATCCAGCCTATAAGCTCCATGGCACGTGTAATAAATACAGTACACTATAGTAGCAATACATAGCTAGGTATTATTATTATTATTATTATTATGTTGAGGACCTAGTATATGTCACAGTGTCTACCTTACAAGGACAACAGATGTCAAACACCAGAGAGGCTGGTGTAGACAATCCATAGCCCTACATGTGACATTATGGACTGGTGAACAATATAGGCAACCCTTCCATTACACAGAGAACACTCTCCACACACGTCTCATACACAAACACATTTGGCTAGGCAACAACCACTATATTGGTAGTTCCCTGCATATTGCCTCACAGATAGTAACCACGGTGTGATTCCAGTGAACTACATGTCTGTTGATCACAACAGTGCCACTGACATCAGAACGTACTTTGATGTGTTACATCTCCTGACTGAGTGTGTGTTATCCAGCAAGTAAAAGAACATGGCACCCTGTTTCATCCCCACAGTAGGCAAATAAATGCTTACGGTGGCCCTTTGGCTATGTTCCCCACTGGACACCTGAAACAACTCTAGAGTCTGCAAAGGTAACCCACAAAGGGAATACCATGCCTTATACACATGCCCTGTATGGACAGATGCCACTAACTCCACTGAGTACCTGTATCATGCTGTCAATGTAGGTGCAAGCACAACCCCAGTATATATATATATATATATATATATATATATATATATATATATAAATGTGTGCAGGTACATGTATACATATATCTACACACACACACACACACACACACACACACACACACACACACACACACACACACACACACACACACACACACACACACACACACACATATATATCCTTATGTGTAAACATGAGTGTTGTGTATACCTTCTCAGATGTATCCCACCATATTTATCTGATATGTGTATATTTAGATATAAAAGCATGCCTGATTCAGCACTATTTTCACTTACAAGTACTAAACAATTGCAGTAGTTAAAGCAGTTCACTACTATTCAGCATGTGTACTGAATGATATATTTGAAAAAATAACAGATATTTTCACAACTCTGATGGCTTAGTGGTTAACTGCTGTGACTGTAGTGTACCCGGTCCTGAGTTCAAGATCTGCAAGAGCTGTTTATTTTGTTGCTAGGCAGAACAAGGACTGTTGGTTACAGAGTGGTTAAGGCAGTTTTGAGCAGCTTTAAGTGGGTTTGCGTGGGTTTGTGCAATGGTAAGTGCTGCTAATGTATGGTTAAATGAATAAGCACTTACACCATGTAGGTTTCACTTACCAGTGCACAAATTTGCTTAGCATTTACATTTAAGCAATGCTTATACCTGCTAAGCATAGCTCAGCCCTGATAACCAGTGATCACATTCCAGTGTGATAAAATAGCAGGGTAAGGACATCTTTAATAAGTGTATTTAATTCCATGTACATAACATTCTTCTATGTGCTGTCATCACAGTAGCAAGGGATGTGAGTATACTATATGGGACACCTGAGTATACATGGCTAGTACAACAATCTTTTCTCTTTGTATGTGTTTCATACATGGGTAGTATCGCAGGTTATATGCAGTCACACTTGCATGTATTGTATCATTGCATTACTACTTTTAACAGTGCTTTTCCAAGTAAGAGTAGATTGCAAATTGTAGTACTGGAACCATACACCCCTGCACGCAGAGCTGGACTCTGAGTACTGACTATTGTGTTCTTGGTGTGTGAGCTGTTTGTTATTAAGTATCCGCTACTGGATATTGATCCGATATGTGGATATTAACTGTATACTACTATGTGTTTAGGACATGTCATTGAGGGCTGCTGTCATGTAGTAATGGCATACCTATCAGTGTCAGATGTCTATCTGTCAAAGCATTCATCCTAATGCATAACCTGTTGGCTAGCTGATTTCTGTCTGTCCTCTGTACAGATGTGCAGATATCAGGTATCAGTCTTGGCTGCTTACAGGCAATCTATGATTGACTGACACGGGCATGTCTGCACAGCTGTGTATGAATGCCACAGCTAGGAAACCCCACCTTGTATGCACCACATGCCATGGATACCTCAGGGTCCTGGAGGATGGCATATGGTTAAGGTGTATACCTTACAGATGCAAGGAGCAGGGTTTAATTCTCACATGGGGTAATTGGCTAGGGTTGAAATGGCTCACAAGGGCAGTTAGCCTAGTTCTAACCTATGAACTACCACAGTCAACAGAACATGCTTGAGTACAGGTCTCTAACCTAGACACTGGCCATGTTATGTAATATATGTTGCATACATGTCAGTTCTAGCACCTCACTGGCCCTCTGAAAAAGAAAACCAGATGATTGGATGTTTAATTTTACTGTCACCCTGGGGATCACTCAAGTGGCATCGGTTGACAGATGCCCTGCTGACAAATGTCAGGTGGCATGATACTAGTGTACCCATATGCCCTACTCTTCTCATCTGTCCCTGGACATTAGCCTGGTACACACCTAGGAACACCTGCACCTATGGACTCCAGTACTGACAAATGTGTCAGTGTGCATTACTGAGAATAACAGTGTCTCTGTGTTTGTAAACTTGTAGTTGACAATACCCTGAGGGCCTTCTCACCCATTACACCCCCCCATTACCATACTTAGAAATGGCTGCTGCTGTAATTGACGTTAGATGTACCTTGTTACACTCTTCACCCTATGGGCTACCTGGAGCTTGCAGTACCAGCATAACACTGTTTTAAAAATGGGTAGATAGGCATGGGTTGCCCTCTGAGTCCTGGCAAATGTGTGTATGTGTGTGAGTGTGTCTATTTGTAAAGACAGCATTCTGAGGCCACATTCTCCAAATACAATAAACCTTGCCATACCTTATAAGGGATAGTGATGTTGCTGACATTAGGAGAGCCATGACAAACCCTCACCCTACTATTCCTGTGGCATGTGTAATAAATGCATATCCCTGTAGTAGCACTAATTAGATAGACAAGGGGGTTGTATTGCAGTCCTGCTCAATGTGTGATTGTGGGTATGTCAGAGCATTATCATGGGTTTCACTGAGTACAATAATCCAATGTGGGCCGTGAGTGCTGGGTATACTGTCTTTACACCATGGTATCCCCAGTACATGTCCCAAGGTCCATTGTATGAAGACCGCTGTCACCATCAACTATACAGGTAACTGATTACACTATCCAGCCCAATGATGCATGTGCTGTGTGCAAATTCCCTGTAACAGAATGGACTCACTGACCAGGTAGTTAGCTCTGCTAAACTCAGGTCTGTAAGACTTGTCTATGACTGTTATGTGTTTGTCAATGTGTATATGTGACAGTATGTCATACTATCTATTGTTCATTAACACCCAGTACATCCCCCATTACCATACTGTACAAGGCCTAGTGATGTTCTTCACTTAATAATAAACTTGGGACACACCTCATCCTATAAGCTCTGTGGTGTGTGCAATTAAGGCCAAACACATTAGTAGCAAAAAGTACCTAGGAAGGGGTTCAACTCTCAATGTTGCCAAGTAAGTGTCTGTGTATGTGAAGGGATCTACTTCAGTTTGCATAAAATACATGTCCCAGGAGATCATTTGTCCAAGAACTAACTGTCAAAAGGTAACATTTCATAGGAATCATCTTGTGGAAATTCATTCCATCAAAACTAGTAGTAGATATGTAAATGCCCTCTTCCCCATTGTACAGCTGTGCAGCGATACTGGAGTTGGTATATATAGTTGGGTGTGGCTGTTGTGGACACAGCCACCTGCATTGGGGTTATTGTTATGCATATCTCCTCACATAGTCTGATGTTATACTGCACAGTTTATGTTAACAGGTTAAGTAGTTGATAATCATACTATGTGTGGTTCTACACCACCCCACACTCTCCAAAGTGGGGGGCTGTGCCAGACACACCAGCACTCCTATGTTTACCAACTTCAGGATTGCACTACATTGGGAAAGAGGACATATACCCTGCCAGTACCATCGTCAATAACATTAAACTGGCAGACTGATTATTTACTGATGTGATGTTTTGCCTATTTGGTCTTTGTGGAATTACATAGGCCAAAATGAGTTCACTGCAAAATTAAGTACATCCATGTGTAAAGTATTCTCTGTGTATTGCATCAACATTAAAGCCTCTGTGTGTCTGTGTTATTCACAAACATTTGGTGTGTGCCACCCAGTACACTTAACATTGTCCACTGTAGAAGAGCTGCTGATATTAGCCACCATGCACTCATCTGTATACACCCTCAGACCTATCAGCAATGTGGCAAATGCAGTAACTGTTATACAGACCTGTTACTTGTGTTCAGCTATGACACAGTCCGTGTGTCACCACAGTGCCATACCCCTTGTAGGAAAGGACAGCAGACCAACATCCTGCTGCACATAGACACCTACAACACAAACTGAATACATTATGGAGACCACAATCAGTCAGTGTTAATAACAGCTATAATGCATCATGGCTAGACAGCTATACACCCTGACATGTACGCATTAAACATTCCAGCTCAAAACATGTTAAACAGCATTACATTGCTAAATCTTAGTACATTCACCCTGTGCATCAGAACCATATTAGCATGTCCCTGCTTTGATGGTATGGATGACTTGGATGTGGCACAGGTATCATCATATGCACAGGCTGTGTTGTGGATTTGCCAGAGACCTAGGCTTAGCTATTTGATTGGCATCATGTGTGTGTGTTAGGGGGTTCTTTATCAATTGGGTTGTGCAGATGTGGTGTATGTAGGTATGGAGGTGCCCTAGCTGTGTTGGTGATGTGTGTGTGTGTGTATGGATGCACACAGTTCTGCCATGTGGCTGCCCTATACAGGGGTTTGTTGGACAGCTGCAGACCATACATGGCAAGGTGTACAGTTCACCGTGTTCGGCCATGGACACGAGAACTGTGCCTGCCAGGGGTTCCATAGGCACTACCAGGTAGAAACTCAGATATGTTACTCTCCCCTGATGATGACAATTGTTCACTGGATCCATGTCCCTGTTGGGACCAGCCAGGAACATGTGCACATGGCCTGCTCCACTGTGGTGTAGACAGTACCCCCCTGAAGTGCTGGTGCTGATACTGTCACTACGGGAGCAGCTGTGACTTGTTGCATGTCCACGTAGACCTCCACCTGTTGGTGTTGCTGACCTACATCCATGTGGCTGATGCCCTACTCCCACCATATGCTCTAACACAGACACCACATGGTCAAGGACTCCCACCATCTCACCCAGCTATCTATCCAGGACCTCTGCAAAATAACAGTGGGCACCTGCAAGATCACAGATGTTGTCAAGTATAGCAGAATGAGTAGCCCTCTGGAGCCTCAGACTCTATCTGGTTTAATGTTCCATACTTGCATGTGCCTCCATGACAGCCTGAAACATGTGTCTGGTGACACCTGCTGTGGCACTTTTGCAGTGGCATGATGGCCAGCAGCCCTCCTACAAGCACCCCTGTACATCTGCCTGTGTGATATCTCACCGGTCATCCAGCTATGGCTGCTGTGTACAGACACACTTGCCATTGTCCCCACACTGTCCTGTCCCATGCCACCACCCACCAACTGTCCCTCATTTGTGGCCACTGGTGATGGGGTATGTATGGGCATTGAGACTGTGTGCGGGGATGGGCTAGATAAAAGTGGGATGTCAACCAATGTCACAGATTCAGCCGATGACAACCCTGCCTATGCCTCACCGTACCTATCATCATTATCAGAGTCTGTATGGACACTAAAATCAGTTTGCTTGCTGGAGGGGACCCTGACCCACCTCGCCACCTGTGAGGGGAAAACAAAAAATGTAATTTAAGACATGTATGTTATTGCTTACCTCTACACACACTCATACACAACACACACACACACACACACACACACACACACACACACACACACACACACACACACACACACACACACACACACACACACTTACAGGTGAGGTGGCACAAAAATATTACACAGACTTCTCATTACCCAACAGTCAACATGCATGACATATGGCACTCAACAGCATGCATTGCAGCTATACTCAATCCTTGCTACCAACATTATACATCTCTGTGATGCATGAGTTGTGTTAGTAGGTGATGCTCCTTCCCCTGGAACACAATGGACCCATGTACACAGTATTTCTGGGCACCTGTACAGCACCCTGGCATGTACTGTGCACCATACCTTACAAGTGTACACACCATTGCTGAATGTGTATATGTGTGGCAGTTATGTTTGCTCTGTTGCTCACAGCCCCTATGTGTTTTTCTGACACATACCTAGAACGGTATGAGGACTGATGTCAATAGTTAATGCCTGACCTCTGATTTACAGATCTCGTCATCAGCAGTGCTTATATGAGCAATGAAATCCGATTACACTGACAACCTTCAAAGCTTAATGTGGATATGAGGAGTGTGCACACCCTTGTTGACATTCCAGCCTCTTCTATGATATGCAGTGGGGCCAGAATAATGCATATGTTAACATTACACACACCTGATATGTGACATATGACTGTGCAATCAAATGCAGTATCAAACAAATGTGTTACTCATGCAGATGCTGAATGAGATACATACAATATGTGGGTTGCATACATGTGCACACCATTAACACAATGGTTTGTTACAGCACCTATTAAGTGAACTACAGCAGTCACTATTCCTGGAAGGGGTATACTAGCATGGCCCATCTTCACTTGCCATTATTTGGTCATTCCACCCTACAAATGTCCCCAACTCTGCTGGATTGTAAGGTCAGCTCATGTGCACAGCCCTTGGAGGTCACCCAGTGCCTTCACTATTGCTGTGGAGTCAGGGTTATGTCTGATACAATTCATGACCTTGACTGTGTTTAGATGCAGCCATTCTTAGTGAGCTTTGGATGTATGCTTCAGTTCACTGTTGTGTTTCAGGATGACACCCCTCCCCATCCTCAGCCTTATTGCAGATGCTTGACATCTATGAGCCACACATGAGTATTACTTTGCAGTGTTCCAAATTCAGAACACCAGTCTCTACCGGCCTAGTTCCTGCAAATGAACAGCAAACTTAAAGGTGTACACTGGCACCAGCAAGGTAAAAATGGGAATGGTGGGCCTGATGTGGAGTGAGGTGTTGCTTGTGCACCACATGTATCTTTATTAATACTGTCTGTAGGTTTCAGCCTTGGTCTCAGTACACCATTACACATTGCAACACATGCCTTTGGAAGTCTTGATGTTATGCATATGCTACCTGTAGAGAGCCCTGGATGATGTTTCCTGTGGAACAACTCTTCCATCTGATTACCCTAGCCCACAGGCCACACTTATGCAGAGTCCAGACAATTGTCGACACAGGTACTGCACAGGCAGTACTTGCTAGACATTCCTGCAAGTCCCTCAGTGTTGCTGCATGTTTCTGGGCAGCTTCTATGACCAGTTTGCAACATGTGTTGTCATCTGTCATAGATGTGCATCTGTTTATTTTCTACATTAATGTTGTCCCATACTTCATACACACATACATGACTGTCTGCACTGCTTGCCATGGTATATGCAATGGTGAGGCAAGGCTACTTCCCCCACTCCTGAGTGCTACCTTTCAGATATGGGATCCATTCCATAGTTTGTAAGATGTGTGCAAGCCACAGCTGCCTCTGTTGCAGGTGAGTGGGCAAATGTCATGGACATACTTCTTGGACAGCAGACCATTACTTGGTGTGACACTGAGGCCCGGTACTTGATGTAAGGTGTACTCAAGAAAAGTGACTGCTGTCAGTACCTCAAAAGCTGCTTCCACAATATGTTATTTGGAGTGTGTGCACACATATATTTCCAGTGTTTAAGGTATGTATTCCCCATATTTATTGTCCTAACATAGGATTCCATGTTACACATTCATTGCTCATGTTAGGATCACATTACAGGTTGTAAAAGGTGTGGAATGTGGTATTGTGATTTGCTGTTGTTTATATCAGGAACAGTTGCCATTGTAATAGTGGTATGTACACTGTTGTAGCCAATGTATAAGGGTAAAGTTTCAGACATGTCCCTACTGTAGGCCATTTGTCCCACCATTATGTTCATCTCTGTCCACATATCTTGCACTGACAGGTTGTTAGGTATACTGCAGGAATCTTACATACCCTTCAGATATGCCACCATGGTGACCACTGTGATGCAGTGCAGGTAACAACAGCAATAAGTGAACATGTATAGCATGTATTATGTGTAGGTGTGTTAAATGTGTGCATGTCAAATACCATGGCCATAACATGGCCAGTGTATTGGCAAACTGGAACACAACAATTCCATACTCACCAGCTACAGACTGCTGCACCAGTTGTATACCAGCGAGACCTACATAATTGTGGGAGAGATGTAATGTCAGTAGCCACAACTGTGGCACTGGTACAGGGTAGGAGCAGCATGTCAGTACATCAACATTACAAACCCACAATACTAGAGATTATGCACATATGTTCATTACTACACTGTAGCAACAGACTATGTTATCTGACATATGCATGTAGATACTTTACAGATGAAGATGGATAGGCAACAGTGGTCTACGAATGTACCCTGGGGCCTTACCTGCACACTCCTCTTCCATTATGTGGGTAGCACCCACCTCCAGAATGCTATCTTCAGGTTCCTGGCTTGGCAGGTGGGTGGATGGCCCAAGGCTGGCAAGGATCTCCTCAGCATTTGTCAGTGGGGGCTGGATGGCATGACCCCCACCTGTGGGTAGCTGGTCGGGTGTGGCAGATCATATCGGTACACCAGCTGACATAATTTACCCTGTGGATGAGCTTGTTCCATAGGGTGGTCCTCTCTTGCAGATCACGGGCCCTCCAGTCAAATAGGGTGCCATGATATAGTATAATGAAGTTTATAATGACATAATTTTCCTGGGGTGTATATGCAGGGAGCTATTCCCAGGACATTGTACCTGGAAGACATAAACAGGAAAAAAGGTTAAAGGACCTCATACTGCAAGGATATAATAGTTGTTAATTGACATCTCTCTCACCCCCCACCATATCTGCAACAATAATCTAAACACACAAATAAATGGGCATGTTTACACCAAACCTACTGCTGGGACATATGTCCTATTGTTCAACAAATATTGAAATGTGTTTCTATTCATGTTCCATTTTGAAACACTATCATTGGTGGCCTGTAGCTATCAATGTAACCTGCATGCTGTTGTAATGGCCACTGTGGTTCCATATATGCATGTGTACTGTTTGCTATGCAACTGTTCCAAAGCTGGTGCTTTGGGTCAATGGGAATATATATACATGCTGTTATAACTAATTCTGGATTGTATAGACTATTACTAACCCACATATGTTCTAAAACTGCAATACCATAGCATATTTGGGAAGGATGTTCCCAACAGACCCCCCTCCCACCTCATTTGGCCATGGCACTGGGCCCCAGCACATCTAGGATGCACCCTGGGACCTCCTTGTCTGTTGGTCCTGCACCACCTTCAGGGATGGGGCTCACCCCCCCCCCTCAAGAGCAGGCACAGACAGGGTCCTGTCACCTGAAGTCAGGTCCAGGTTCTGGTGCGTAGAGAGCTCGACATAGAGTTGCCAGCTTGAGGGCTGAGTGGTGCAATTAGAGGGTCAGCCTGCCCCTCCTGCTCAGCCCCAGCACAGCCATTTTTGGGGCTGTGAAGGTGCAGTGATGAAAAATACCCCTCCCCGTCCAAGGTGTTTACCCCCCCATGTCATATACCACTGCTGTATGCTTTCTTGTCTGTCTTCTGATTCAACTTACCTCCCCAAATATACATACTACACTTCCCCAACATCCTCTCTCACCTTAAAAAAAGGGCAATCTGTTCCCAAAAAGAATTTTGCCCCATACATAACCATCCATTTTGCACCAGCTAACAACTGCCTTAATTTGTCTGGATCTAACAACCTTTGTTCTGCCCACCAACAGTCAGCTCTTGCAAGTCTCGAACCCAGGACCCTGCACACCATAGCCACAGGACTTTACCACTAAGTCATCTGAGCTGTGTATGTGTGTGATGTTTTCTCAAACATATCATGTAGAACTGTCATTCAACAGTAGGAAAATGTATT
>NC_056737.1:539167864-539195364 GCF_019279795.1 Protopterus annectens
CCCAGATTTCTAGTAAATATTATGCACATACCTCTCAATCTCTTAATCCACACACTCTGGACAAAGCTTGACAACATCGGTATACAAATAGGGACATATTTTGATTATTGCTCTCATAAACCTGGAGAGTTGCTAAAGTAACAGGATTTGTTTTAATATACATTTTATGAAGGTTTTGAGGTCTAAAAATCAAATGTATGTCATTATTTAGTGACTACAATTCTGAGATCATCCCACTGATTTGCCAAGGAGACAGAGGAACAGACGGAACATATGAGCCAATTATCTGGACATTCTGCAAACATCTGTACAGTTGAGAGGTATGATTATGCATACAGCTTACTACCACTCCCAGGATTCGAACCATGGCTGTGTCTGCTAAAAATACAGCAATTTAAGTTTCATCAGAGTGTGCTATTTGGAAATTGCTGTTTATTACTTTGGTGTTTTCTGTCTAAGTCTCTCTTGGTTGTACAATCTAACCTTGTAGTTACAACAGTCTTATGCAGACATTCCTAGACATATTTTTATGTAGCACACTGTGAGAAACAGTGGTTAACACAAAAGTACTATTGTGATATCAGATGTTGGTGAATGCTACATGTCAGGCCATACAATACCAGAGTAAACACTACCAGTCCAGGATTTAAATCTTTATTACCAGGCAGTTACAGTTTTCTTATCTGACAGACATGTAGGGGGAATCTTTGTTAACACTACCTGACTGTTTCTACACATATTCCTAGATTCATATTTAATATTATGCACATACCTCTCAATCTCTAAACGCACACACTCTGGGCAAAGCTTGACAAAATGTGGGGTACAAATAGGGACATATTTTGAATATTGCTCTCATAAATGTGGAGAGTTGCTAGAGTGAGAGGATTTGTTTTAATATACATTTACTGAAGGTTTTGAGGTCTGAAAATCAAATGTATGTCATTATTTAGTGACTACAATTTTGAGATCATCCTACTGATTTGCCAGGGGGACAGAGGAACAGGCAAAAAATATGAGCCAATTATCTGGACATTCTGCAAACATCTGTACAGTTGAGAGGTATGACTATGCATACAGCTTACTACCACTCCCAGGATTCGAACCATGGCTGTATTTGCTAAAAAATATAACAATTTAAGTTTCATCATAGTGTGCTACTTGGATATTGCTGTCTATTTTTTCAGCGTTTTCTGTCAAGTCTCTCTTGATTGTACAATCTGATCTTGTACTTACAACAGTCTTATACAGACATTCCTAGACATTTTTTTTATGTAGCACAGTGTGGGTAACAGTGGTTAACACAACATTACTATTCAGAGAATGCAACACTAAATGCCATGCAACACCAGAGTAAACACAACCAGTCCAGGATTTAGAACTTTATTCTCGGTTAGTTACAGTTTTATTTAAATATGACCTATATGGGACTATTACTGTCATATTGTCTCGTTTATTCAGTATAACTCATACACAGTTTTAATACTGCCAGGTGACTCTTCTACTACTTTATATTTATTTGGTATGACTACTACAAGTAGGATTGTTACTCACCAGGCTCGCGACACAGCCTTTGCAACCTACTAACATGGGCTTCCTGATTCAAAGCCCATCAGCTGCAGCTATAAGGGAAATATAGAAATATTTAGGTATACCTATCCATCACATACACAAGCTGGACATTAGTAAACAGCTATTGGTATGACTACTTACACACTGGTGGGACATCACCACTCTGCCTTGCTTCTTGGATCCACTCATCCAGGAGCTCCCTCTTTCTCCATTTCAAGTTGGCATAGTTGTGTGGGACCTTCTCTCCAGTCCGAGGGATACCAGTGGCACTGGTGAGATCATGGGCGAGATGGTCTCATGCTTCTGTTTTACATTGGGAGCCCTGGTACTGGCCCTGGAGCAGTCTCTCGTATTGGTTTTGTACCAGGAGTCCTACCATGACCTTCGACTCCTGTATGCCCCAGCGCTGTGCCCGGAAGCGCATGTCCTCACCAACTCATGCCATACTGCCTACAGTGGGAAGCTGCAACCAGTTATGAGCTACATTCCCATCTGTGGGGTTTAAATATGGACAGTTTCCTGCCCTTTGCCATGATTGGATGGTTTGGAATATGCTGAGCTAAGCTAAGCTATGGGCAAACCTGCTTAGCTAAGGTTGGCAGTGCTTAAAGTGGCAGGTTGAGCACTGCTTACCAATGGACAAATCCACTTAGCTGGGCTACTCATTTCTTAGCAGTCATATTTACACAATGCTTACAGCTGGTAAGTAGAGTTATGCAATGCTTAGCATTGCTTATTTTTTGTTTTATAGACTATCTGCTGTATGGGATTGATTCATCATTCATTACATATTATAAATGTGTGTACTGTCCCTGACATCCCCAATGTGCTTTCATTACATTTATTCATGTGTGACTATACTGTATGGGACACTTGTGTTTATATGGGGGTTTAACAACTTTATTAAACTGACACCTCACATCTGGACATACTACAGTACTCTGGTTAACAAATATATGTTATTTAGTAGCTAAGTATTAAAAAATATTTTTATGTACTGCTTTCACATATAACATGCAAATTGGTTACAGGGGGATCAAACTGGGAAGGGCTGCTTGCAAAGCATATGCTCTAGCCTCTACACTATTGCAATACTGTTTATACAGGAAGTCTCCTGCTATTTAACTTCTTGTGCTGTTTAAGCTGGACTAAGCATAGCTAAGCAATGGGCACATCCATGCAGCTATGCTTAAACTTTATTGCATGTTTAAAAAACATTATTTGTTGTGTTATTTTATGTGTACCCATCAACATATTCATGCTAATGCTGAACCTGTTATTTTATTAACTTTCTGCTGTGTGGGATGATTGTCACTTTTGGCTTTGTCCACATTCCCTACTCTGAATGGTTTGGAGGTGTGCGCTATGTGCTTATGGTAAATGTGTTATTCTAACAACATTTGTCTTGGTAGGGACCATTGTCCCTTTTGGCTTTGATTAGATTTGATATCCTGATGGGTTGGGGGTGTTATGAGTGTTCTAATGCATTTAAATTGTCGAAAGGCAATTCTGCAGTGCAGGGGGCATGTATATTGTAAGAGCTCTGCTCTCAGACACACCCCCTGCACTCGTACATGGAACCGTGTCTGTTTTACAGCATGGCACGCTGCCATGCTGAACAGGAATAGTCCATGTTGTGCAGGAATAACTTATTCCTGAACGGCTGCTTGCTGAATACAGGGGTTGGTTTTATGGTAGCTCTTACCTTGGTAGGTTATTTCCATCATAGCTGGGGAGGAGTTTGTTTTGGTTGATTAATCTAGCAAGGAATTTTGAGGGCAGGTGGGAGCACTCTGAGTAGTTTGTTAAAGTCCTTATTTCTTGGAAAGATAAGTTTTTATTGTTGAGGTCCAAATGCTTTTTCTGTAGATTGAGTAATTGTTTTTCAGATATAGGATTAAAAGTTGATTGAAGTTGGGTCTCAAGCTTATAATTTTATTTTTGATAGATGATTCTTGGCAGAACTGGATGCAATTATGGTGGGTCTCACATAAGGTGTAACTAGATATTTAAGTATGAGACAAAAGATGTCATGACCCATGTTGAACTGTGTGAAAATAATTTGAGTAAAGCCTTATATTCCATTTTGTGGAGACACTTCTCCATGTTTCAACAAGATTAAAATGTATAATATAACCATAACGTTTCAACATGATATTAAACTAAGAAATAGGTGTAGTTGTTAACATTTCACAACTGTTAGTACCTGGCAGATCATGCAAAGAAAGACTGTAAATATTTCACATATATACCTTAGAAATTACATTTACCATATATCCAGTTCACATTTCCAGTTAATACTAATTATACTATGGAAACCAAGTTAATAGCATCAAGCAGAAAACATATGGTAAGTAATGACAAGAGGTATAATTTTGGCAGTGATCCAGTTCATTTAGAGAGGAACAGTTATAGGTTAGTAACCTTTTAGTGTAAGTAGGTGAGCCTTCATGAACATAGAGTATATGATTGTTCTGCAGCATATTCATGGGCCATGCCCAAGAAGCAGGAAGGAAACATATCATTTTAATAAGATAGGTGCATTATGTCTGTGTTTAGCATCCTCTTACAGTATGAAGGCACCATGATATGAATATGTCATGGGCTGTGAGTACGTCTTGCCCATGATAATGTATCCTCTGTATGGAAAAGGTTGAGAGCCACTGATAAACATATAATAATACAAAAGCCAGGCATTTGTAGGAAATGTAGTGCATTTAACCGTGGACTGCTTTGAAGGTAAAGGTATGAGAATTGACTTAGTTTAAAATATGTGGAATCTGTGGTAACAGTAATAGAAGGATATGTACAAAAACTGAGAGGGTTAAGGTATGTTAATTATGATACAGCAGTATAACTTAACATCCTGGATGCAGCCTGTAAAGGCTACTGAAAACTAGCAGCAAACCACATAGTATGTACTTAGCTGTAGGGTTGCATACAGAGTAGGTATGAAGTCCTGTGTATAAGCATCAGCAGTATTGATTCTAGAGAAAGTAAAACAGCAGTGATAGTCAAAGGATGCTGGAAAAAAACAGAATCAATTATTCTTGAGGAGATTTCCTCACTAAAATCTCATTTGGGTGTGATTCATTGCTTAGAAGTGAGGCAGGAGCTAGGAAAAATTATCATTTTATGTTTCCTTCTATAAACCACACTTTTAAGGCTGGAGCCCTTTAAGAGAGTGTTACATACTGGGTAGGGAGGTCAGAATTGAAACTAATGTTTTTGGGCCTGTTCAGGGCTGTAGAATCATGGAGATCGTGGTATGGAGCAGATCAGCAGTTCCCAAATGGAAAGAAACACTTTGGATGTCCATAAAGCTACTGCTTTGCCATGTTATGTGCTAGAATGAATATTTAAGCATTAAAATCACTGATTATAAATTTGGAATGCAGTGATTCATGTTTCTGAAATATGTAAGTAACAAATAGTTATTATATTCAGCGTTTTGGTGTATTAGCTTCAGGAACAGTTTTAAATACCTTGAGAAAGGTTGACTTAGATTCTGTTACACTGGAGATTGTATATTTGGACCCTTGGTGTTGAAAAGTAAGGGTATGAGGACATTTCATCTGAAACTTGACTTGATTCTGTATCAGGTAGGCACAGAAGGGGATAGTTTCTACTTTTTTGTTTAATTTGTAGTGGCAAGTCTTGATTAAAAAAGATTTTAGCTCCATTCCAGGTAATTGATTTCTTTTTTTTTTTTTTTTTTTTTTTGCCAAGGCAAGTATTATGCTAACATCTTGGTAATTAAGAAGTTTAACATAGACTAGTTATGGTCTGGTAGAATCCAAAGGGGGGGCAAAGTGCTCTGTGGGCTCGTTCAATTACTATTTGTCTAGTTTCAGCTGTGTTATCTAGCAAAAATGTTGAACATTGTATTTAACAAGCTAGACTGATCCACGCTTTCTGGTAAACCCCTTAAGATAATGTTGTTACATCTGGATCTTGCTTCCAGGTCCAATATTTTTTGCTGTAGTTCCTGTATGTATTTTGCATTTGAAGAAGATTATTTCTGTAGTGTTTCAATTTTGATTTCATTGTCCAGTACTTTAGCTTTGTTTTTTTCAACCCTGGTTATAATCTGGTTGATGGATTCTCCGAAGGTTTTTAACTGGTCCGAAAAGTTTTGGACAGCTAGTTGTAAAGGCTGTAGTGCTATTTTTAAGTTCCTAGGTTTGAAAGTTTAGTTTTGTTCTTACTGGGCATTTTACTAGATTATTGTTGCTTACCCATTCTGGGTCTTTTGGGAAAAGTGTATTTTTCTGGAGAAGCAATCAGTGAAAATTTAGTTTTAGATGTCTGTGTGTCCATAGAGTCAGCATCAGTCAGCATTTTTGTCTTTTTTGTGTTATTTTAGGCTGAAGAATGTAGCAGTAGCAAGCACATGGCAGAGAGCATGCAAAGCACATGTACTGAAGAGCCCACAGAATCCGAGGTAATCTGCTTATTTACCAAGTACTACTTCCAGTCTCAAGTAATTGAATAGCTTGTATGAGTAGAGTAAGTTATCAGGATGGTAATTTTGAGCTGAAAAAAAAAGATTTCTCTACCTTAGAAGTTAGAGATTAGTATTAGCTTTGAGAGAGCTTAAAAACAGCAGTGTCTATAGGATGGCAGCCATCTTAGTCTCAATATTAGTTTCTTGTTGATTTTAGTTTCCATGCATGTCACAAAGCTTACAGATTTGTAGTATGTCCTGATTTGGTGCCATCATTGTGCGACTATATACGGTAGCTCTTACTTCATGCTCCTCATTTGTAATTGGACACTTCCAGATAAGACTCATAGATATTCTAAATGATCTGATTTCTTATTTGGAATGGAACAATTATGTTCTCACTATTAAGTAGTAAACACTGAAAAGAAAGATAACTCTTTTCAGAATGCACAGAATGGTTTGATCAAAAGGGTATAAGTGTTTTGTATTGTCTGGCATTTCTGTATTGTCTGTTGTTGCCATTTGACAGTCTGTATCTTTTCTGGTGTTTTTGGAGTTTATGACAAAGCCTGTGAAACTTGTATATCTTCCTCCTACAAAGCTTCCTTACATTCCTTCTGATAAGCTCTACTATACTATGAGGGCTATATCTGGCCACATCTGGAGATTTTACCACAGAAGAAATACCTGTTTTATCTTTGTGCAGTATCACTACATGGCAAGTACCATCTTGTATCTAGATGTCTTGAGAACTATTCAAGTAATGTTTCTTCATAAGAAATGCATTTTGTCATGAGAATTTAAATGCATCTGCTGGAGAGTTTCATCCTCATGCCTCCACTGAAAATAGGATTTGCCCAGTTGGACTTTCCCAGTGAGCAAAGACAAACAAATAAATAAACACACACACAAATAAATAAATAACTGTGAGCTACATGCATTAGCATTCCTGGTTTGTATTGACCTTCAGCATAATATTTCTGCTGGGAATAGCAACTTTCATTTTGAGTTGTCTTGTGCTTGTACAATTATTTTTAAAGAATCGAGGTAAGACTTTGTGATTCTTGATTTAATACAGTTTACTTACAGATAATTTTAAATTTACTGATAATAAAAGACTATAGTATGTATTTCCTTCTTAGTGTACGCATACATGGTTTGTTCAGAAGTACAGTTATAGATGAGATGTATGGTATGACTTTGGACAGGTATTACACTATCTTCAGCAATCACAGAAATGAACGATTGTTGAGTATGCATATTTACAACACCGTGTACCTTTTAAAAACTGGAAGATGCACATCAGCAGTTAGAAGATGCATTTTAAAAATTATCACCTGTTTTACACTTTAATCTGTTCAGTTTTAAACCTCGTGAATTTGCTTAATTAATATTCATGTTTGCTGACATCCCAAACTAAAATGTCATTAATTAGACTTATCAAAAGGCTGGCTTTCAATCATATCACCTATCGAACTCTGAAGGACTTAATAGTGTCAATGAAATAACCTTACAATCTAAAAGTACACAACTTAATACTAGCTTAATCTAATTTACTTTATCAAAAATCAAAATCATTGATCCACATCAAACACTGAGAAAAAACTTTGTAATAAACTTATTCGGAAACCCATAGCTTATTCTGAAACAATACTGTTTGTTTGTGATTGACTGTGCAATTACCTGATAAGAAAATATTTATTTTGATTTATAATTTATTTTCACCATTGTTTTTCACTGTTTATAGGAAAAAAATGGATTGCTTGAAGACAGGAAAATTTACGTTGATTTATATTTTGTTGTTTTAGCTTTAATTTTCACTGTTTTTAGAAAGGGATAGATTTTAGACATGCAAACTCTAGCCATCCCAAGCATCTATTCAGCTATTAATTCACACAGACTGCAGAGGGGAAAACCCAGAATGTATTCTAAAACAATCCTGTGTTAGTTTGTGATTTTTGTGATCTTTATTATTATAATGTGGTGCAACTGTGATCAAAAGTTAGCAGAAACTACTGCTAGCATTCGCTTACGATGTAAAGGAAATCGAACTTTTGTGTGACTGGCACAGGGTTGCCAGATTTCTGAATGGACAGCTGGGGACCAAAAAAAAACATATATTACTTCTAATATGACAAAAAATATTTGAATTAAATTATAATTGTAAACATGTATAATAAAACCAGATATATGTAAATAACTACATATATAGAATAGTCAAAGAATAATAATACAGTAGTACACTTTGAATGAACATTCGCAGGAATCACAGTTATTATACATTACACACAGTCACATATTGATTAGACACATTCACAGGAATTACATTTTGATTTAAATACACAGAGTTATACAATCATAACAGTTTTATTACAAGTATTTTTTGCAGCTTTTAGCCTGATTCAAAATATTGTTATCATCTTTGGTTGAGAAAAATATTCTAAAGTCTTTACAATTGTAATTAAACTTTTAATTGATCATTAATTCAACTTCCACAGTCTTTAACAATAATTTGTTTTTCTCCTTTCTCCAGGCTGCACTCATTAGAATAAATATTCTTTCACAAATTGCATTGGAATGTGGAATCGAGAGTATGTGGCTCATGATGTTATACAAATTATTGTAAGCAGGATGATCTTTAAAAAATATTATCCATTTCTCATCTTTTTTTTTTCTCATTTGCTTCAGTCATATTCAATACAAACTTGTTTATTAAACAGCCATCTTTGTATAGAAGATCAATATTGCAAGTAATATTAAATGATTTTGTTAATTCTTCAATTGACACAAATTTGATTTTTATGTTTGGTTTTAAGGGCAAGACATTGATGCACTGAAATTTGTTACTTTTAAAGACAAACCATTAATATAGGTATTGTATCACTCTTTTAAAAAACTTCTGTGCGTCATTTTTGAAAGGGTTACTTTGGTGTCATTACTGCATTGTAGTAACATTATTCTAGCAATGCTTCCATATAAAACATCCCCTGGGATTCAAGAAACTCAGCTCAAGGATGGTTTTAGCCTTGCGCCGAGCGTCCTCACTATAGATGGCACATATGAATATGTATGAGGGCACGCTGCCGCACCCTCGACGTGCACAGGAAACGTGTGAGAATGCAGGGAGCATGTACAAGTGCTCTATGGAGGGGTAAACATGCCCCAACACTTGCAAACCCTACTATGCCTACTAGTAGAGCCCGCCCCAAATAGTAAGTCAGTAGTTCAGTGTCCGTGGATACCGAAATGTATGCTAAGCATACAAGAGTGTCCACGAACAGTGAAATAAAATCGAAGTAGTAAACACACAAGCACGTAGTGGAATGTTGAGCCCTATCCCTAGAACTTTCACAATTAGATTCCCTGTGTTCCTATTATACATTTGAATTGCTGCAATATCGAAGGTGTAAGCAAAGCGCAGCGTGTCTGCGTGACACTGCACTCCGCCAAGCATAGCTTACACATCATATTCATTCAAACAGAGAAAAACATGCGTAATCAACTTAAATGTCAATAGTGTAGTGTTTAGTGCATCCGCCTAACAAGCAGGCATTCACAGTTCGAGCCCAACAATAGCACATATAATTTTCCATATGGAATGAATGTCGTTTTGCCATAAAACCAACATGAGTATTGCATCAGATATTTAACTTAAATATCATTCAAGCAAAGTGGCACTGTCATAATGAATAAGGTACTAGTAAACAGGTGTAAGCACAAATAAGCAGCAGTAAACACATATAAGTACCAGTAAGCAAGTCTGAGTGCACTTGCGTGGGTCTAAGCAGTGCCCAGCATAGGAAATGTACATAAGTATATACAGATATATAATATATATATATATATATATATATATATATATATATATATATATATACACACATATATATATATATATATATGTATGTATATATATATATATATATATATATATATCTACACATATATATCTATCTATGAAGAAAGAACGATGTAACAATAAAGCATACAAAAGGAATGAGAAGGGAATCAACAGCAACCCCAGTATTATATAGCACTGTCAGAGTATGACATATCCAGCTGGGCAGGAGTGAGCAAAGCACTGCTACTCACATCACAGGCAGGCTATTACCAGTGGGAGTAACATTGTTGATTTGCTAAATCTACTTTACACACAGAGGGTAGTCCCTGGTGGGACTACCCAAACATTGATAGACCATTTGGCCATCCGATCATTACACAAGCAAGGGCAGGTATGTTCAAGGACTAAATGGTGAGACAGCCTAAGAATACATGGGTTGGGACAACATACGTGTAGGGCCCCTAATGCTCGGGAGAGGGCAATGTGTGGAGGTGTGTCATGGCTGCGATAACAAGTGGACAATGGATGGTATGCGTGTATTTTGAACATGGGTGCGGTGGAGGAATTATGGGTATGAAATTATGGAGCCAGGTGTGCCAGCGTTGGATGGGCTGGTTCTAACTGGACCACCCTGCGGAGGTCAGCGAGTTCGTTATAAGTATATATGCATACACACATGCAGACATCAATTTGTAGAAGTACATTCTCTGTAACACATTCATTCCATTTTCAGACATAAATAACATGAATATGCTCTTACAAACCACGACAGTAGATGGAATAATAGGTTGTGTAGAAGAGGGATGGGACGAAACTGCTAAAATGCAGAAGTGTGTACAATGTCCGAAGTCAGTGCTGTGCTGAAAATAATCAAATGTGAGGACTTTCCACACATGGAATCATTCCTGTGATCTGCCTGCTACGGCAACACCAATTACTAAACCGGTCTATTTGTAAAAGAAATACACCAAACACATACATAATTAGGCCCTCATGTGTAACGTGTGCATTACCACATAGTCATACTTAATAATTTATTGTAGTGTCATGTTAACGGGAGTAAGGATGTAATGAAGTATAGAGTCTAATTTTGACATAAACACATGTATGTCCCATGTGGGACAACCCAAAAATTGCGAATAGTATTCTTTTAGTCGCTCATGTTACCAATGTTTGTGGACTAAATATTTCGGAGTTCTGAGGATACGTGGAGTGAGTCAACCAATGGGATGGGTCTATAGGAGGAGGGAGTGGCCAATGTGTAGTGGTGTGGATACACCGCAAATCCGACTGGAGAATGGATAACTGCAGTGCTTAGAGAGGCGTTGAGGTGTGTGTTTAACCAGGAGCCATGGGTATATGGGTATATATGCAAATGAAGCAACACAGCAATATTGTATTGGTTAGAGCAACCGCCTAACAAACAGACATTCCTGTACCGAATGCCACTGCATCACATACCATTTACCATTGGTAATCTGTACATGAACATATTGCAAAATCTGTCTGCTGTATAACCTGCAAAATATCAATTAAAAGTAAACTGGAGTGAAGTGTCAGTGTCATAACGAAAAAGGCACTAGTAATCATGTTCAAGCATATATAAACACCAGTAAGCATGTGTAAGTGCGTTTGCTCGGGGTATGCATTGCTTTACAGACACACACACACACACACACACACACACACACACATATACATATATATATATATATATATATATATATATATATATATATATATATATATATATATATATATATATATATATATATATATATATATATATATATATATATATATATATATATATATATATATATATATATATATATATATATATATATATATATATATATATATATATATATATATATATATATATATATATATATATATATATATATATATATATATATATATATATATATATATATATATATATATATATATATATATATATATATATATATATATATATATATATATATATATATATATATATATATATATATATATATATATATATATATATATATATATATATATATATATATATATATATATATATATATATATGCATATATATATATATATATATAATAAATATATATATATATGTATATATATATATATATATATATATATATATATATATATATATATATATGTGTGTGTGTGTGTGTGTGTGTGTGTGTGCGCGCGCGTAGATATACACAGATATACAGCTGTGATAGGAAACACCACACAAGAATGACATATGTTCACAGGCTATGCCAATGGAAGTGAGGAGCCCAAGCAAGAAACATGAACCACGTATCATGACCTTCCACCCCCCCCCCCCAAGCGGACATGGGAAACATACACACAAACAATGCAAAGAGTCCACTCGCTCCCCAGACCACAGGCAGGATACAACTGTGAATTCTAATCTTGGAACACAGACAGGAACGTCCCTTGCGGGACACCCCAAAAATTGCCAAGATCAAAAGAAGGTGCTAGACCAAATATTCTGCCTGGGGTATATACATACTCAGAATACAAGGGGGATGACCCATGGGCCGAGGCAATTGTATGAAATGGGTCCCGTGAAGTGGAGAGTGGACAGCGTGTAGTGGTGTGTCCAGAACAGACAAGGACTATATGGGAAGGAACAGAATAACCAGATGTAGACGTATACATGTAGAGGTATGTGTGTGTATATCTACCCATAGTGACATAGAGATAAGCCTCTCCCTCTCTGTATTACAAATGCATACATACAGAGACAGAATACAGATACATACCCACATATAAATATATACACATGCAGACACCCATAGACCCATATGTTGTGAGATATATATATATATATATATATATATATATATATATATATATATATATATATATATATATATATATATATATATATATATATATATATATATATATATATATATATATATATTTTTTTTTTTTACAGCAAAATATAAATATACATGTATGCAGACATATACAGATATATCTGTATATAGTATTGTATATATATATATATATATATATATATATATATATATATTTATATATATATATATATATATATATATATATATATATATATATATATATATATATATATATATATATATATATATATATATATATATATATCTATGTGTGACTGTAAATATACACATGTATATAGCTAGGATATGATACAGCAGTTACGAGTAACATATGTTCATGGGCCGTGCATATAGGGGTGAGGGGTCCAATAAACAAACGTGTAACATGTAGCATCAACCCCCACCCCCCCAGCTAGGCCAGTGAGATATATAGACATGCAATAAAGGTAAACACACCACTGCTTCCCAGACCACCGGCAGGATACTACCAGTGGGAGATACCTGCCAGGTCTAATCATGAAACATAGACATCGATGTCCCTTGTGGGATACCAAAAATTAATGATCAGAGGCAGTCCTGGTAATGATTTATCAAACCAGGCTGTAGATGTACATGAACCAGTAGGTTGTGCAAGCCTGATAACCCATGGATCGACACAACATATGACATGTGTCCTGATACGGGGAGAGTGGGCAGTGTGTAGTGGTGTGTTTATACCCCACCTGCACCCACAGTAAGGATGAGTGCTGTAGAGGAGTGGCAGGTGGGGGAACTATGGGTATGCAATTATGGGCCTAGGTGTGCAGGTGTTGGCTTGCGCAGTCGTATTAGGACCGCCCCGGGGATGTAAGTAATATTCCGAAATGGGCATAGCTGACACCCATACCTCTCAACCCCTAAGAGCACATCCACTGGACAGGACATAAACCATTGGGGGGAACAAATAGGGACCATACCTCTGAACTGTCCCCGATTTCCAGGGACGTCCCTGATTTCGTCTTAATTTCTAACTCTGTCCCACTTAATCCCTCCTAAAACTAGTGACATTTGGAGGAAAGGTGGTGAATTACACATAATGAATAACGACAACAATTAAAAGTTATAAACATAATTTACCTCAGAAAATGTGTATGAATTCAAATGGTCTGAGTCTATCTATGTGTCAAGTTAATAGCACCAGTAATTTAAATGTGTCCCTGATGTTGTTATGCCATGTCCCTGATTCAGTTTGTATTTTTCCCCAATCGTATGAGAGTTTTGATAGGGTCAGAAAGCACATATTCCACTGACAAACTTAGAAAGATGATAGAATATTAGGTATGCAGCAGCATGACTCAGCTGAAGGATGTGGGTTCCAAAACCCAATTACTTGTTTGTATTTAAGAGTGCCATTTCACATGTATTAGTCAGATGGATGCAGATTGTAAGAAGAACACACCAATAATATAAATCAAACTCTGGTCAGGCCCCGGATTCTGTACAGTCGAACGTCATGCTGTCACCTAATGGGCAGCCATTCCCGAGACTGTAGGCATATAATCCGATGTAATAGGCATCACAAGGTAATATCGTAGTTCTCACTCCCACCCAGAGGTGTGAGTGCCAGATGCAAACACAAAATGCAGTGTATTTGCAAGTGCTGGATCAAGCGGGTATAAGCCTGTTTGGCCGCCAGTATGTGAGCATTACACTGGTAAAGCAATGTAGAGGCTGAGTGTAAGCAACTGTAACTGGAGGTTAGCATTGCTTAGTTCTGCGCAAACCCACGCACACCCACTCACAACTGCTTTAATTTGCCTTAATCACTCTGTATCCAATGATCTTGTTCTGTCCAGCAACAAAATAAACTGCCTCTGCAAGGCTCGAAACCAGGACCCTGCACACACAGCTATTGTGATTTACCACTAAGCCATTGCAGATATACATACATCGGACCTTATCACAAACATATCATCCAGCATAGTCATTCAACAGTATAGGAAATGTATCCCATCATGTAGATGTATGTGTGAGTGTTTATATTAGGCATATAGATACAGACATATATATATATATATATATATATATATATATATATATATATATATATAGATATATCAGGAACATCCCATGTGACAACAAAGCATTACAAAGGAATGAAAAGGGAAACACCAGCAATGCCTGTATTATGTAGTGGTGTTGCCCTATGTAATATTAAGACTCCCTCAGACAAACATATGTCATTCATACACGCAAACATTTGTACATTGACCATATATATCACTCTGTGCATGTTATTTACATTAACACAACAGTTTCTGTCCAATCATTATGTGAGAACAGTACTCTTGCAAGGTGCTGTGTGCGACATCATCATCATGATAAAGGTAAATGGGGTAACCATAGATGGACTGGTAGTGTTGTGTGTACAATGGGGTCATCTGCATCACATGTACCTGGAACATTTATGAGTCATGTGCATACTAGGATCGTGCGCTTGAGAGACAGGGGTGAGGACAACTGGAGTATGTTGTGATGCATAGTAAAAGGGTTACATGTGTCCAGTGGACATGTGTGTGAAATGGACAGCTATTTATGGGGCAAATGTTGTTCTAGGAACCGATTGGCCTTTTGTTTCCGTAGGGTGAGAGTGGGATGTGGGGGAAGGAGAGTAGGTATGCTTGTGAAGGATAGGTAGGGTAGGATGACAGACAAGACAGCATATAGTGTCAGTATATGACACATGTGGAGGGATACACCTTGGACTGGGAGTGATGTTTGGCAGTCACAAGCCCATGAGCCCCCAGATGGAAACAGTGGGACGGAGGTCCCCAGCCATGGGCAGCCACCACTGCACCAAAACAGCTGCAAAGGTGGCAGTGCTGGGGGCTGTCTAGGAGGGGCAGCCTCACCCTGTAAATGTGACACTCTGCCCTTGAACTAGCGTATCTGAGCTTGAAACCCCTTATTGAGCCCCCTACGCACCATGTACAGGACTGTACGACAGCGGACATGTTCCTATCTGGACCTGCTCCCAGGGGGAACAAGCCTCATCCTTAGTGGTGGTACCACCAGAAGGTGGTGCAGAGCCAACATAGGTGGAGGTCCAAGGCTGGGCCCCAGGTGTGTTGTTGCCCAGTGCCATGGCCAGCTGAAGTGGGACAGGAGGTTCTGCCGGGACCTCCAAACCAATAGAGCCTATGGTGTTGCAGTTTAAACACAGATATGTCTTAGTAATAGTCAACAGCATTCAGTATTACTTATAACAGCATACATAGATATGATCATCAACCTAACACAACAGATGGTATTCATTTGCAGAGGGAGCACAACACATGCATATATACTGCATGACATCTGTACAAAGTGTAGAAGACATGTGACTGCAGCTATGAACAGTGGCCCATTATTGGCATGTCACTGAGAACCCCAGACCATGTCTGTCATACCACTGATTCATGTGACATATGTCCAGTCAGGGATGTGATGGCAGTAACTCATCACTATCACCATGTACTGGCTGCAATCCTCACACTATGCTCCTGCAGTTCACAGACATGTGTTCAGTGAGTAACACAGGAAACAAATGGTTCCACACACTGACCAGTCCACAGATGGCCCTACAGATGGGGGTCCCTCACAAACAGAGCACTGTCTTGTCAGTTTTAAAACATGCAGAATCGCCATTACCACACACAACTTGTTAAACAGGCAGTAGTCTCAATGAAGCATAGCTACACTTACATGCTGTAGTCATTTCTGGCACATCACCCTCCTGTCGTTAGGCTGTTAACAAACACCAGATCCAGGTACCACTCACAGCAACTATCATGGGCAAACACCAACATGATGTTCCTAGATATTGTACTGTGTTTTTTATGCGAATGGCTATTGGAACATCATCACAGCTGTTCCACATGCAATCAGCTAGAGGAGGACTGCAATAGGTGCAAAGGCCATCACCTGATCATGACCATCACTTACAAAACACAAGCTGCTGCTGAGCAGGTGTACACCTCCACATCCACCAGAGAGTGTGTGGGAGGGACAGACAGAGGCAAAGTACATCAGAGAAGGGCTTGGAGACTAAAACCTAAGCATCATCTGTCACACACCTACCAATACAGGGGTTCAAACCTCTGACTGACTAGTCATTACTATTATAAGTATATGCAGTTACTCCATGTGCCACAAAGCTGACAGGTTGATGTGCTGTAAGAACATGTATGTGTGTTGGTGGGCGACATCTGCAACAGAGATATAGTAGACATACATTAGGTGTAGCACACATGGCTGTCCACCTGAATGGATGTCATTGTCAACACAACCACACTCTCTAATGGACTCACCTTGACACTCTTTGCCAGGCCCACAGGTACACTCCCAAACTACTTAGTTTGCCACACTGCAGTAATGCACAGGTACTTCATGCACCACAGGGGATATCCAGAGGTTCTATGGGGTAGGGCATGTGAACGTGTTTGACATCTGTCGGTATGCCAATGGGAGTTATACTGGGAGTGACTGTGGTTGGGAGCATCATACTCCACACGCAGACACAAGGTGCCAGTACTGACATGCATGTGTGCATTGCTTCATGGGTGTGTAGTGGTTGGCTGTGCAAGATGGCTGTACAAGGCTGGGTGAGGGGTAATCCTTGGCATCACACCACCCGACAATGGTGTGCAGTGTGGTACAGGGATGTAGTGTCTGCAATGTCCCACACAGATGGGTATTGTATGAACTGTCCTGACATCCTGGTTACCATTGTGTATGGCCATAGCTTTGCAATGCATGCCATGTCTGTGTTTGATAGTCCTTGACATGGACATTGCCTGGGATGTGCATGTCCCACAATAATGTACAGTAACATGTACAGGTGTACCTGGTTTGGCTGGCACATGTTGTGTACACAGACTGTTATCCTCTGATATGCCAATACTGGCCTGGTGTGGCAGGACCTGTTTATAGTCAGTAGGTTGACCCTGCACCTGCATTGATAGCATGATACAGGCATTTCCTGGTGTCTGTGGCATCGGTTCATACAGGGCACATGTGTAAGGCATTGTATGGCCTCTGTGGATCACATTTGATGGCACCACATTTGTTGCAGGCATCCAGTGGGGAACATAGTGAAGGCACATTGTCCACAATTATGTGCCTATTGTACTGCTGTACAGGGTGCCATGCCCTCTGCAGCCCACTGCAATCCCACCATGCCTACTATCTGTCATGAACATTGCCAACTGTATATGGTGATATGCTCTAAATACAGTAAGCCATTCATGAGGTATGGACAGATGTTTGGACATGACTACTAAGTGGTGGGGCTTCTTTGCAGATGAATGATTACTGAGGACAGCTCACTGGTGTGTTACAACCAGTCCTACAATAACCTGTGTACATGCTAAGGTCAGGTTTTGTTAATTGAAGTGGAAGACATACAATGTAGAATGCTGTAATGGTGACACTGAAGACAAACCTCATGACACTTGTAACAGTAATACCTCCCCTGTGCATATATTGTGCATATATCAGCACAATTGTCAAAGGAAAGAGTCAGTATGCATTTTACCATATGCGATAGTGCTGCACTTCTGTAGTACCTATCATGAGATAGGCAGGTGTTTGATTCACAGTACTGGCACGTGTGGGTGCGTGTGTCCATATATGTCACGTATGGTTGGGAATACATCCCACATGTTATCACTCTCTCGAACACTGTTGTTGACAGCAGTACAGAGTGAAGTGTAAAAAGAAAGGCATAGGCAGGTGGTTAAACCTCACATGTGTAAAGTGTCTGTATGTGTGCGACATAGAAGTATATCTTTGTGAATGTGTGTGTGTGTGTGTGTGTGTGTGTGTGTGTGTGTGTGTGTGTGTGTGTGTGTGTGTGTGTGTGTGTGTGTGTATGGCTGCCCATGTGTATGGCTGTCCGGCTCCTGGAGTGAGGCTGTATTTTATCATAGTTAAATGTTAATGTCCCCTCCCCCATCCACTCAATGCAATCTAGCATCCCTGTTGATATAATAAATCATAGATGGGCATACTAACCACCTGTTAACATGTACACCCTGGGGTGTGACCTGTTGTTACATAGCCTACTGCCGGACCCCCCTCCCCACATACACTCACTACACTGTAGTATCCCTGTCGATGTCCTCGATCTTAGGCCATTCCAACTACCTGTACATGTGTAATCTCTGTGGTGCATCTTGTAATTGCGTAGTACCATAATGATGATATGCACATAGGCAGGGGTTCTCATCCAAACACTGGCAACTATGTGTGTGTGTCAGTGTGTGTGTGTTACTGTGTCTGTGAATCCCTGAGTGTGTTGGTGCATCTGTGTTTGCATGCTGTCATGGTAGTGGGTATTACTGCTTCCCGATGAGAAGCCACTATTTCCACTGGCCTTTACCCTTGTCATCCAGCATACCACTCTTTTACCCACTCCACTCTCCAGGTAACTATACCTGTGATGTCACCCACTATGGATGTGACGGCTCTGAACACAGTAGCTTACTATACAGCTATCATGCTCTTGGATCATTAGAACAGTAAACATAATTGAAACATGAGAGAATATAACTGTGATGTGGAATCTACAAAGTGCATGCAGGTATTGTCATACTGACTTTTGGGTAGTCAACATGTACATATGGGACTCCAACAAACACCAACATCCCCTGGCACATTCAACTACACCTGAAAGAGGAAGGCAGAACGTCAAGATCAACATGCTGTTAGTGTTGTTACATATGATACATACTGTCAAATGTACAAAATGCATTCTAAAACTGCAATACCTGGTATGTCTTCTGCCTGTCAACACTACTCAAAAACATTAGTCTACAATTGTCTACCTAGTATGTTCACCTTGTGCATCAGACCGTATGAACATGTCCCTGCACTAATGGTGTGGATGACAGGGATGCAGTACAGGCATCATCATATTTACAGGGTGATAATGTTTGCCAGAGGCCTAGGCTGTGCCATTGAATTACATCATGTGTGTGTGTTAGGGCCTGTGATATCATTGGGAATGTGTGGATGTTATGCGTGTGTGTGTTGAGGTGCCCTACATTTGTTTCCAGTGTGTGTGTATGCATGCACACAGGTCTGGCATGTGGCTGGCCTACACAGGTGTAATATTGACAGCTGCAGACTGTACAAGGCAGGTTTCACAGTTCACGGTGTCCGGCCATGGCCACATGACCTGCACCTGCCAGGGGTTGCATGGGCACTACCAGGCAGAGGTCCAGATTGGGTACCGTCTGATGACACATGTCCACTGGAATCGTGTCCATGTTGGGACCATCCAGGACCACATGCACGTAGCCTGCTGTGTCCTGGTGTGGAATGCACAGCACCAGCTGCACTGCTGCTGTTACTGCCACTGTGGGAGTGGGCATGTGCAGTAGCATGTTCACGTAGACCTTCAACGGGTGATGTAACTGACCTACGTCCACATGCCTGACACCTCACTCCCACCAGATGTTCCAGCACAGACATTCTATGCTTGAGGATTGACATGCCACAGTCAAGGACTCCCACCATGTCACCCAATCATCTATCCAAAACATCTGCAAGATGATGGTGAGCATTTGCAAGTTCTTGGATGCTGTCAGTTAATGAATGGACATCAGCCCTTTAAAGTCTCAGACCTTCTCTGTTGTGCTATTCAGCACATGCCTGTGCCTCCATTACAGCCCAAAACATGCATCTGGTGACTCCAGCTGATGTGCTTGGTCTTGCAGGGGCATGTTGGCCAGTGGTGGCCCTATGAGCAGTGCTGGGCACATGCCTGTGTGGGACATCACCAGTCTGTTGACTGGGATCATGGTGTTCAGGCACACCCTCCATAGTCACCACACTTCACTGTTCCATGCTACCACCCGCCAACTGTCTTTCCTCTATGGCCGGTGGTGATGGGGTATGTACAGGCAGGGGAACTGTGTGCGAGGATGAGGGGGAGACAGGTGGAATGGCAACCAATGGCACAGATTCAGCCCCTGACAACCCTGCCTGTGCCTCAATCATACTATCATCATCACTGCTAGAGTCTGTGGGGACACTAACATCAGGTGGACCGCAGGTGGGCAACACACCTACATCAACACCTGTGAGGGGAAGACAAGAACTGTACATTATAAGTTATACCAGATACACCCAGACAGACAGAGAAATACACAGACAGACAGACAGAGACACAGACAGACAGACAGAGAAACAGAAAGATAGACACACAGACAGACACACACAGACAGACACACACACTGACACTCACTGACACTCACTGACACTCACTGACACTGACACTCACTGACTGACACTGACACTCACTGACACTCACTGACACACACTGACACAGATGCTATATGCAGGTGATATGGCAGATGTCATTCACCTTAGACAATTATAGTTTCAGCTTAGGCAATTATAGTGGTAGTTATCATACATCCCTGAGTTGCACACAACAGCATGCATGTGGTATAGCAGACAGCATACACCTTACACAATTATAGTGGTGGTTAGCATACATACCTGTATTGCACCATTTGAGTTAGTAGCCTATGCCCCATACCTGCAACACAATGCATGCACTTTGCACCGTTGCCCTGCATTGTTATGGTGTGTGCAACATACACCACATAATAGACCATTGCTGACCTTTGTACATCTGCCACTGATGCTTTGTGTTGGCCACTGCCCCTATGTGTGAGGACATGAGCAGTAGGGTATGTGAAGTGCATACTATGTTTGCCTGAGCCCTAACTTGCATATCTCCTCCAAAGCAGTACATATCTGTTCAACATTATTTCCCCTACCCCTGAGCTGAGTGTAGACAATGTGCATGTGGCTGTGCACACATTTGACATGGCTGTCCCTACTGGTGCCACAGACCAGCACAGGTTTATAGTACATGGGCTTGCTGTGTGGCATATGACCTTGCCAATCACATGTAGTATGACATGTCTTCTGCTGACTTGTTGAATGACATGCATACATGTGTACCACAATGGTGTCCTTTCCAATCTACAGTATGGTAATTGTGTACCAATGCAGGGACGTGTTATACTAACATGGGCCTTCAGCTGATGCAATGTTGTCTGTCCACCCTACACATATGCAGGAACATACAAACATTGAGCTGATGTGCATAGCCATTGCAGGGCATCATGTGGCTTCACAATTGCTATACAGTGTGAGCTACTGACACAGTTCATAGCCATGACTATGTTCACATACAATACATATCTAATGTGGAATGTGACCCACGTCACTGAGGTGTATACACAATAAACCCTAATGTGGAATGTGTAACACAGGTCACAGAAGGGTATATGGATGACACCCCTGCACACCTGCAACCATATTACTGATACCTGACAACTATGCCCACACATGGTTAACTTACAAGTACTCTATGCCCCACATGCCATCTGTGTACCTCACACACATGAGAAGCAGGCATGACAGTGATGTCTGACACCAGCAAGGTGAATGTATTGTATCTGTGGCTTGATGTGGATGTATGTGTATGTTGTGCAACACATGTATGTATTTGGATATTGTATAGGTGAATGCTTCCATGTTGTGACACACTCCAGATGTTCAAGACATGTCATGTGGTGGTTTCATGTTATGTCTGCACAAGTTGTGCACAGGCCTGTATAATGTTTAGTGTTTCACATCTGCAATATCACTATTACACAAAGGCCATAGTTGCATTGTGTCGAGCCAGTGTACAACAGGGTGTACACACATGTACATCACTTCTACTGTGTGTGTTGCTTCATGTCTCTGGCCATCGTCCATGGCCATGTGTACACATGTTCAGTCCAATGGTTGTGATGGCCATCTTATTTCACATGTCAGTGTTATCCCATATGACATACACCCATAGATGTCATATGCTCCACTGAGGACAGGGTTATGCAGACAAAGGGTGGTATCTATGGGATGTGAGGCATGTTTTGCAGGATAGTTAAGCAGTGTTGCCATCAGCCCACTGCATGTCATGGACATGTCTGATAGTACATGACATTGTGTGACATTCATATCAAGGGTATACTCCACAAGGGTGTATCCTGTTGGCCGGGCATACTCCAGCTCCAACACATTTAGAGTGTGTGCACACATATGCTCTCTGTACAGTACTGTTCATATTCCCAACATGTGTAATGCTGATATGTGGTACCTATCCCTACAGTGGAACACACCTCCACCATTGTATTCACTGTTGTCCACACATCTGGCAATGACAGTTTGGAAGGTTTAGTGTAGGTGTTTCATATAGCCTTCAATTGCTTCATATAGGTAAACAGTGTGATGCATTGCAGGTCTGACCAGTGTCCATTAACAGGACCACCATACATTATGTGTACGTGTGTTATGGCAGATAGCATGCAATTAATATGTTCCGTGCATTATCAAACCTGGCAAATAATAACAATCTCACCTGACACACGCTGCTGTCACTGCAAAATGCCAGAGGTACCTAAACAGGAGGGTCACAGCAGTAAGATCATTATCCACACCTGTGTGATAGCTACAGGGTGCATTGTCCATGTTAGCATATAAGCCAGTACAATACACTATACTATGGAGTATGCACATCTGTGCACACATAGAGTAGCAGACTATAGTATGTGGCAATTGTGCATACATTCCTTGCATATGATGTTACATTACATATTGTACAGTAACACATGTAACTATGTGATATATAGTTGTGTTTTTGTGCAGTAGTGACTTACCAGGCAACTCCAGGCTCGGTGGTTGAGAGACACCCAAATCCACAATACCAGCTAAAGCTTGTGAATGGAGGTCTGCAGGTGTCCCCAGGTTGGCCAGTAGCTCCTCGGTACGTGTGAGTGGGGGCTGGGTGAGTGGCCCCCCCATTTGTTTCACCTTGTTCCCTATCAATTACATTAGCAAGTGGTTTCACCCATCTTATCAGGTCAGTGCAGTGTCGGCGCACCTGCTTATAGGTGCGATTGTGACCGCCAACATCATTTACCCTCCTGCAGAGTTCCTCCCACAGGGCATCCCACTGCTGTGCATTCTGTGGCACATGGCTGAAGAGTGTCATGTTGCTGTCGAGGAGGTATGGGATGAGGACCTCATCCTCCAAGCGGCTGTATGGTGGCAGTCTGCTATGTGGCATACCTGGAAGACATAACAATGGAGACAGGTCACAGTAACTCACAGAGAAGTACAGCAGTACAGCTGAACATACATGTGTATCACATTTATTAAGATTACAAATATGTCTTTGTAAATCTACATGACACTAACACCACTGACATGTATAAGTCACACACATTTGACAGCTACTGGTGATGTGATGTTATCACCATATATATGTGTGTGTCATTTGATGACATTGCTCATACACCATGTGGATGTTGTCTTGACGTGGGCATGTCTGTTTGCCTGTAGTGGTGTCTTTACCTATCAGCACATGCCTGGATGTGTTTACATTAATGCAGTTGACCTTAATGTTGTCTATATGCCACATATATAGTCATACATAGCCATTAGGGACATGACCTGTGACCCTGCAGACTTGCAAGCATGTATGTGTTTTGCCATATACATCTGCATGGCACTGTGAGCTGTGTAGCATCCTGCTATGTATTGCCTGTGTTACACTTCTGTAACACATGGGACAATAGCTAGCCTGATGGTATTTGCAGGGTTGGATATCAACTATAGCATGTATGGTCATAGTGATCTAGTAGGCTATATGCCCTGGGACATTTATGAGCTTAGGCAGACAGGTTACCTAGCTGTAGGCAACAGAAAGGTAAGTTTCAGTGGCCATTTCAAGCAGTGCCACAGAACTGATTCACATGGTTATTGATATATTTGGCATGAGTCATCACACCATGTCACAGAGAGGGGAGATGTGCAGCTTCGCTGGACAGGGATGCATAGTATGGCAAGAGTATGTTAAGTGTATGGGACAGGGATCTATCAGGCATGTTGTGATCCTTGTACTAGAAAGGTGGAATTCCATGATGTATGTGTTTATTTGGGATCAGGATGTGTTAAGTGTAGCATGCCCAACACCTCTGGGTTGTACATGGCTTTATTCAGGGTGGGCTGCATGCTACTTAGTGCAGCTAGGGATTGTGAAGGGCAGTGTAGGCCATCTACATATGGGCAATAACCCTTAAAGCTAATATGTCATCTTTTATGGGTCACATGGGTGTTGAGTATGGCTGAGCAGTTATATCTATATTCCTGGATGGCACCCTGTCATGATTAGGGGTGCCACATATGACTACCTGTCTTTTGCGGTGATGTAACTATCAAAGGGAAGTACTGTTCAGCTGCATCCCATACACACAGTTGCCATTATATTGACCGCTGCCTAGGTGGCAGTTAATGGCTACAGGGTTTGTATCATAGTGGATGACAATGCAATACTTAGCTGTCAGATTGTGGCCATACATCACACACCACACATCTGACACACTAAGGCCCTTCTATATGTTGAACACAGCACACAATGAGTCAACTATTGCTCCTAGTTCATAGTCATTTGCAAACATCAATAGACTGATGCCTTCTGTGTTAGTCTATGTGGTATAGATAACAAAGAGGGGGGAGTACCAGTAATAACCCCTGTATTACTGTGGCTGGCACTGGTTTGATGTGTGTGTATTCGTCAGACACCTTCTGTAGTGTGGGTTCTGCCAGCAGTCCAGTTGCCAACCACTCCTGTGACATAGGAATATACACCTAGTTTAGTGAGTGTAGCTGGAACACAGTATGGGTGATGGTTGTCCTATGACCTGGCAAGGTCATGATATGCAGTGCGAATCAACCCTACTGTCATCTACATCTGTACCGAGTACATCAATTATATTGACCATGGTTCATGGCCATACAGACCAGACTCAGCAGGGTAGTTGTGCACTATGTCCCATTATCAATGGTGTCTCCCCCTTTGTGGGGTGTGATAACTGTTGTTGTGCACCATTCGGTGTGTACACAGCCTGACATGGAGCTATGATTGAACATGATGTGTATGTGGATAGCTGAATGTTCTTACATTTGTGTAGGATACACCCTGGGATGTTGACAGGTCCCATGAAAGCTGTATGTATGGTTTTAGCGAGTGCAGCTTGTACCTGCATAGTCGTTAGTACAGGGGCCCTGTACTGTATATGAATATATTACTAAGTGTACCTGTTGGGGGTGGGGGAGAGGTGTGAGTGGGTTTAGGTTCTCAGAGACCCTATCTGGATGAATGGGTGGTATTTCTGTAGGTGCAGTACTTTCCATGCCTTAGTGCTGTGCAGCACAGCAGGTCTTGTTGTTGCCCTTACGATTAATGACACAGCTATAGAATGCTCTGTGCTTGGCCTCATAATATGTGGCTGATTAGTTTCACAGTAGCTTTGCGTGGTTTTATATGGTGTATCTGCATCTTACTGAGGCTGACCAGGGATCACCTACACTCATGTGTGTTCACTCTTGCAACAGTTACTACCTTCTGTGGTACAATTTAAAGCATGGTACCACCAGTTTGCCTACTTGTTTGTGTTGGGTTGAATCCTGGTTCTGTTTCAATGGTACAATCACTGCACATATGTGACTGCTTAAGATTCATTTGTGTAGGATTCAGCATTTGCACATGCATTGTCCATCTGCATGGGTGCCATGGCACTCACCACTCTGCTCTTAGGAAATATAACATTGGCATTGAAGACTAACTATGTGTAGCATACTGTTAACCCTGTTTGTGTGAGTACTGTGATCCAGGTCAGTGAGGTCGATGGAATCCAACATGCATTGAGCGCAGGTGTTGGTACATGAGGAGTCTTCCCAGTTCATAATGGAATAGTTGCGAGTAGCCATTATTATGGTTCTGTCTCAGACCTAATCTTCCCCATTACAGCACATTATGACAGTTGGGAAGTCCGCAGCCTGGTGGGTGATCTGTCTCAAAGTGCATTTTGAATTCCACTTTGGCACAAAGGTAGTTGCTCGGCATAATGCATCTGATGTTATGCAAGTGCAATTAGCGTGGGGATGTACATATCCTTCAGGAATATAGACACACCTGCAGCCCATGTGTTCCAATAAAGGATAATGGGAAAGAGGTGAGGTATGTGTTATAACATGGTCATGCAGGTGTGCTCTTCGGAGTATTGAAACATGTCTCTGCCACTGCACAGATATATTCTCCATTTTAGGGATTGACATATGTGTGTCCATATAGTGTTTCTGACATGTATCATTGTGTAGTGAGGCCCGCAGTTTATTGCTTGGCTGTCCCTGTAACAGCAGTGGATCCTCACTTGAACCGTGCATAATGAAGGCACTATTGGGGAAGCATGAGCTCTAGGCAGTATCCAGATTCCCAGGGGTGACAGGTACAGGCCCTGTCTGGCAAAGCATCATGGTCTGTCAACCATGTTATCCCAGGACGACAGATACTGGATACCCTGTGACATGCACCACTACACTAAACAATACAATCCTTTTGTCCCTGTACTGCAGTATCATTCTGGCCAATGGCAGAATGCTACCCAGGCTTTGGGACATACCTGCATTGGCTACAAGACCTGAAAGTTCCTACATGTGTTTCCATGCAGTCCAGGCTACTGCATCACAGGTCCTGCACAACAACATGGAATATGCCAGAGCCATGTGTATAGTTCAAAAGGTGGTCTGAGTGTATGAGTATGTGGCTAATCATGGCAGACAGGCAGCTGACAGTATGTATGCCCTCGTATAGATCGGTGTGTAA
>NC_056737.1:539200364-539390364 GCF_019279795.1 Protopterus annectens
GTGTAGTCTCAAGACCATGAAACATCTGTACACCTCAGATGGCTTAGTGGTACGTCCCATGACTATAGTGTACATGGTCCAGGGTTCGACACCTGTGATGCTTTACAAATGTTTTTTACTCCAGAATAAGACTCATTTAAGCAGTTGTAAGCATGTTTAAAAGTGTTTATGTGACATTATAGCAGCAGTTAAACACAGTTAAACAAACTTTGTAGCGTATAACCTGTGCGTGCAAACACGGCCACATCCGCTAACTACTCGGATATATACATGTCAGTGATGTAACATTTCACTATGTGCTGACATAACATTACATTCTTTGTTGACTGTACTCTCCTGCACACATGGGTTTATATGGGTGATTCAAATGTTTATTATACAGATGATTACTACCTATATATGCAAGCTGTGGTTAAGGTATACTTTTGCACTTGATAAACATCCCTGCTTTTATCGGGATTGTAACCTTGAATGCACAGATACTATGTGGATGCTGTAACCATTACACTGTTGACATTAACATTGCTTCTGCCTATTTCCTATTTAGATGATTTCTGTGTGTAAGCTAGGCTAAGCAAAGGGCGGGAGCCCCCAAACTCACTCAGCTTCATGTACTCCTGAAATAACAACATATAACAAATGTACTGTGAGACAATACATTACATTCCTAACTACATTAGGCATAGCCCCTAACTGACACACTTCAAGGGGAACCTTGTTGTGTGAATGGGTAACAATCTATACACCCCTGGGATCATGTGTCCCAGAACCATGCAACCAGGGCATGGAGGAGCCTGTCCATTCTGATAGCTGTAAGACCTATTGGGGGAATTGAATGGTGTTGAATTGCCACATTAACATGCCCTCTTTAGATTACTAAGTGCCCCTATCACCCTATACAACCCCAGTCTTCACCAACTTCCAGTAACTCTGCCTGGAATTGCTTCATTGGCTATGCTTGACAGAGGCTCAGTTACTTCATCAATGGTGCAGGGAAGGTCAACACACTGTAGCTATGGTTCTAATTGCCCTTGGGCAGATAGGTAGTAGGCTATTTGTGAACCTCTAATGTGCAGGCCATCACAGCCATAATATGTGAATAAACAGACCTTCAGATCACAATATACAGTGAGAACTCACCATGTAGTCAGGAAACAGTTGAGTACAGCAAGAACATAGAGAACACTGATACTTAGTCACTCCAAAAGCCTATCTTTGAAGCTAGAAGACTTGTATCAGTTTAAGGCTTTCTATTGCTTACCAGTAGGTTACCTACAAGGGAAAGGAAAAACAAGCACAGATGGGGAACATGCATGCAATGATACCACACCGGCCTATTGGTCAGCCTTATGCTTTGGAATACTGGCCAAGGCTATTGGCGCTCCCATGGTGCCTTATTTAGGAGAGTCTCGAAGGTGAATATCAGCTCCGTAAACAGCACAATAGCAGATTCAATGAGGATTATGCTACTCAACACCAGGGGTTGTGATCACAACATGCATGCACTCACAGGATGGACAACATCAACATCTGTGCATTAACTGAACTCTGTCTTAAGGCTCCTGAGAGCACACCAGCACTATCAGACTACAGCCCATACCACACATTCCAGCCACAGAACATGGACTGACAGACATGGAGGGGCTGTATCCATATTCATCAGGGGTACCCACACCTCCAGGTTAGTGAGGCAGCATGATACCTCTGTGATCATCCATGTACATCTAACATCAGCCACAACTGTAATATGGAATGTGGCCTGCTACGGATCACCATCCATTACCCAGGAGCTCCACTCCACCTACCTGGAGAACACGATAGTCCTAACACACATCCTGGCATTGGTCGATGTCAACTACCATACCATTAACTAGGAAATGTACTCCGGTACTCACTTCCAGGACCAGCGCTTTCTGGAATGCATCACCTCATATGCCCTGTATCAGGTGGTAACCTCCCTAATGTGGGGTGGAAACTACTAGATGTGGACATCACCAATATGGGCAACAGGTGCACCACAGCAGAGGTTAACTGGTCACTGGTTAGATCTGACCATGAACTATTCACTGTTTCCACACCCTAGCATCTCCCCCACCCACGGATACCACAGTGTATACCTTTCCTACAGCTAAATTTACACTACTAGTGACAGGGGTGGGGGGGGTTCACAGCCCGTGCGCTAAGGGGAAACACTGCTCAAGATACCGACAGATTTACAAATGCAGTCTATAAGCACCTACATGGATGTATGGATCATGCCATAACTGGTAAACCAAGACTCACTCCTCCTAGACAAGGGCACTGGTCTGGTGGGCCTCTGCAATAAACAGGCTATACTACAGAAGTAGGACAGTGTTCCAGACACACAGCAAATCCTATGAAGGGCAGGCATTCGTGACCACTATTATTATGATACGTAGGTCCCTCATGACATCATCCAAGGCTAACATCAGCAGGAGAATATGCAAGGATTCGAAAGATAACCACAAAGCCTTCTTTGACTATGTCAAGGATCTACGTGGTGACACACAGATTTGCACTGTGCCGGTGAAATATAGCACAAAATATGCTGACCCTACTGATATCGCCAACATCCTTGCAGATAAATTCGGTGCATACTTCACCCCCAAAAGAGCCCACAACACTACCCAAAAGGTACAGTATCCCAACCATCAGAGACACACAGGGGGAAATGGCCTTCTCTAACAGAAGAACACAGCATCAATGGAGGCAGATGTTGGCCCAGACTGCATCTTGCAAACTGTACAAGACAACCTGCCCCCCACCTAATTAAGCATTCCTACCTCAGCCTCTCCACAGGCTACATGCCCATACAATGGTGCATGGCAACGGTTATTCCACTCCATCAAGGTGAAATCACAACTGACCATGGTAACTACCACCCCATAAGCCTGACTAGCCTGGTCTGCAATAGTACTCATTAACATGACATTGATAACCTTCAAACACGTGACCCAACCCAGGTCAGCTTGGTTGAGTGCAGTTCATGCCTACTGAACCTGTTTGACATCTTACATACAGTCACCAAGAAGTTAGATGATGAGGGAGGTGGTTCACACATACTACCTGGACCTCACCAAGGCTTTTGACACCATGCCCTACTCAGGTATTATTGATAAACACACCAGCCTGTACATTCACCCATACATCACAGGTTGGGTTGCCAATGGGCTTACACACAGAACCCACATGGTACTACTAGCGGTCTCCAGGTCCAACTCTTAAACAGTCATGACTGGTGTCCCACAGGACTCAGTCCTGGGAGCCCTACTGTTTGGCATATACGTCTCAGATGTACAGGCAAATACAGGTGGACTATGGCAGACCATGTTTGGCAATGACTGCAAACTGGGAGCCATGATTGATAGTCCAGATGACATGGACATCCTTCAAGGAGCCTCACAGAGAACATTACAGGGTGCCAATGACATGGCCTCCAGCCAAGTGCCACTAACTGCATGGTCATTCCATTGTGGAATTGGCACCCACATATTGACACATGAGTGGCAGCCACTTTAATACAGATGAGATAATGGGGTATCTGGGGACTAAGGTAGATATTGATCTCCCCTTTGATAATCATATCTCCACAGTAGTTAGGACATCCCTCTATGTAGGCCATTTGATTACTAAAGGATTCCCATCTAGACATACTGGGGTTATAGTGCCCCTTTATTCATCACTCATCAGTCTCATCATAGGGTTTAATAACCCATGTGGGATGTACATCAGAGGACACGTCCAACAGCTGGGGGGTCCACGAATGTACCTCATCAAGGGGAATAATGGCCTCCGACATATGGCCTATGCAGCTGGACTGAATAAACTCCTGCTTTACTCAGTGGCATCTCGTTTACCCAGAGATGATCTCCGCTGGCCAACACAGTCATGTCAAACTCAGGCTTGATGGATATGCTCCACCTATGGGAATCCATATCACAGTGAGCCATACACTGTAGTGAGCTGACCTTGCCACAACAATAACCAGAAGATGCTGGAGGGACATCTTCCTGTCACAGACACTCCTCATACTTTGAAACAACATCCCTAACTACATTATACAGAGCCCTTCGCTAACACTCTGCAAGAGAAACCTTGAAGGGTGGATGGGGAACAGTAGATGCACCCCAGGGATCCCACCATTGGCTCAGCTCCACAGAGGGATGGTTAATGAATCAATGGGGTGGCAAAAGCTGACACATTTTGGCTGGCCTTATGAATAGCCTCTGGCAGTTGGCCAAGTACCTACCTATGAATATATACATACAGTATCTGTATATGCTGATAGTTTAATTTACTGTTCAGGTGTTGACTTACCTTGTGCCAATGGCTGTTGTGTGTGCAATAGTTAAGGGCTGCCTATGTTGGATGCACACAGTAGACTGCCTATACATGACAATTTACAGGTAGTCTTGTGTGTGTGCCATCCATTTTTACTGTGTGTGCAGGTAGAGAAAGGTGTCAGTCCCTAGGTGCCTACACTGTCAGTGTGTGTGCTATATGTTCCCTCTTTGCCAAGGCATGGGCATACTGGGCATGCCTCCGTCTGGCTTCTGGGGCTGGCTCAGGGTGTTTGTGGTCTGAGTACCTCTGTGCCTGTGGGGCCCTTGGCAATGGTGGTGGGCTGTGAGGGCCTTCACCATTCTGTTCCTGCTGCAGCTGTTTCCGCAGGACCATATTGTGTAGCATGGCACACACTATGAAGATGTGGGCACACGTGCCTGGAGAGTACTGCAAGGCTCCACCAGATATGTCCAAGCAATGGAACCATGATTTCTGCATCCCAAACACATGCTCTATGATGATTCTGGTTTGTGCGTGTGCCTCATTATGGCATTCCTGCATGGGTGTGTGTGCATTTCTGATGGGAGTCATCATCTACGGTTCCAGTGCATAGCCAGCATCCCCCACCAGGTGGCTATTTGGGATTTCCCCCCTGGCAAATAACTGATACAGCTGTGAGGCATGCCAGATGTGGGAGTCGTGAAAGATCCCAGGGCTGCCAGCACACACATTCATGATAATGCCCTGGGCATTGCACATGACCTGGCAGTTGATGGAGGGGTATCTGTTGCGGTTTCTCTAGCGCCTACCCTGCTCACCAGGTGGTGACTTGATGTGTATGTGCGTGCAGTCTATTGCACCCAGTACCTCCCGGTATTCTGCCACATGGTGGAAGAGACGCATATTGCTGGCCAACTCCTCCTGCATTCGTGGGAAGTATATGTGCTCATTGGTATGTGGTAACATGGCATCCAGGAACTGGTGTAGTACCCTGGATGCTGATGCCTGTGAGATCCCCATGATATCCCCAGTTGGTCTTTGAAAGGTACCTGTAGCTAGTATTTTCAGGCTTACACATACCATTGTATCCACTGGGATGGGTTCCCCTCTCTTTGTTCTGGCTCTGAGGTGTGGCTGGCACAGCTCCACAAGTTGCTGTAGGGTGTCCTTGTTCACCCTGTAATGCTGTACTATCTCCAGATCATGTAGCCCCTGGTAGGTTACCCTGGGTCTGAACACTCTTCTCCTCCTCCTCTGGTGCCTCTGGTGGTCATGTGCATCATCCTGCACACCACTTCAGTCTCCAACACATGCTGGTGGATCAAAGCTATGGCAGCCCCTAACATGTACATAATAAAAGTTCCCCATCTGTGTACACCACTGGTGCAGAGTGTATGGGAATACACAAAAGTGTGTGAGGTGCTTTCACACTTTATGGTATTGTGCTATGGATGCTGCTGATGTAAGTGAGTGTGTATGAGCTATTACAGCTGCTGCGTGTCTTAATTTTGGGTTTTGCAATGAGTACTTCAAGTGTGGGGCCTTTACTGTGGAGATCTACTTGCCTGCCTTGATTAATCTATTGCCCTTTAAATCACTTTTAGACCTGGATCCCCTCCCATTATCAGGCATGCATCCACCTGCCGTCTTTCTTGTTTTGTACTTTCCCTACCCAGTCATGGCGAAATGTGCCTTGTAGCTGATATACTGCATATCGGCTTTGCTCTGCTTTGACACTTTGCTGTTTTCTTTTCAGTACAGCCCCTTCCCTTCCCTGTTCTGCAGGTAGCTGCTTGCAGCCTTATTAGCTGTAGGCTCCTAGGTGTTAATTAGTCATTTGTACTCCAATTTCACTGCTGCAGCATTTCCTTATTTCTTTCCTATATCCTTCCTGTTTCAGCTGCAGTGCATGCTGCACATACCCATTTACTGTGTTTACACGCGTCTTCATCTCCATTCACATGCATACTCGGTTACCTTGTGTACTCTCAGCTAAGCATAGCTATGGACAATTTGACACACCCCTATCCGGCAGCTTTGCCTAGTTAGGGGCAGACTGGTTTAGCAATGCTCCAATGTGCTTACAGCAATGGCGACCCACCCCTCTCTTGATGTTATCTTTATCTCAAGGGCTCACCTCGGTGTTATAATGCTACACTTTGAGGTGCATCCTTACACCAGCGGGGAATTTGTGATTCACTATTACTCCTCTTATTTGCATGGTATTGCCTATTAATTCCTAGCTACTGTGCATAGCACTGTCACTGCCCCTTAGCAACCCTTGTGCCATGAGTATGGTGTAGCATGCCTGCCATTGACTATTGTGGTGAAATCGTGATATGTGTTTCATTGCGGTTTTATTCTATATTTTTATATATTCCTTGCGATCCCCTTTGTGCACCGCTGCCCTGCGCTTCCACGTCACGTTAGTGCGACTATATATATTAAGTGTTAATTTTATATTTTGTACATTTTTTTTATGCCAATGGCTATATATTTAGCCATTGGCATATATTAACAATATAATACATGTGCTTGGTCGGCTGTCATGGCTCCGATTTTATGTTTGCAAAAATGTAAACCGTTTTCTACGGTTTACATTTCTGCATGTTTACACTATGTCTGCACCACTTCCTGAATCACTACATATCTTCATTTGCATGCTACACTGCTGCACATAGGGGAATTAGCATACAAGGTTCAGGAGTTGTGCGGGTGTAGCATACGCAGGTAGTGCACTTGGGAACAGCTCATACCTGAATCGCTCGGTTGCCATCTTTGGTGTTAGAATGTCAACGCTATGCCTGCACCTGGCGCAAGCTTCATGAATCCCGGGGATAATCTTTTCTTTGATTGAGCGACTGTAATACTCCATTCATTATTTCAAAAACATCAATTATTAAAACATCATTGCTTTGAAGTTTTGTTAACACATTCTAAATAATAGTTCATGCATCTGCACAAACCCCAGGTATGTTAATGTCAAGTCATCATTGAAAAACAATTCAAGAATTTCAGATTTGAATTTTTGGCTCAAAAAGTACAATTTTATTGGCTCACAATTTTTTATTATCTGCTCAATTGTGGGTATCAAAATGAGCCATCGAGTTGGCACATGGCATAACATTTCAGGTCACTCTACTTCTAGCCATTCAAACAATTCTTTTAGTTGAACGACTGTTTTTGTTGATGAATTAAATTAATTATTTTTATAATGATTGACTCTATATCAAAAGTTAAAGTTTGCTCAGCGTTTTTAGCAGTACTGTGTAGTATGTAACAATTACACCGAATTCCATTTATATTTGAATTAAAGTCTTTTAATTCCTTAAAGAAACTTTGTTTTTTACCAATATTTATGTTAGCATTGTCAGTGCAGAAAGCTGTTAGTATTTTTAAATTATTATCTTTTAAAGCCATTGTTATTGAATCTGCTATACTAACTGATGTCTTGCTTTCCATTGAGTAAAAGCTTAATAATTTTGTTTGAATGCCCTGTTCTTTGTTAAAATACCATACAATTAATAGGATGGTTTTTATACTGCTTTTATTTGAGGCTTTGGAACTAACAGAAAATGGCAGGTCATCTTGCAATTCTTTCCCAGAAATTCTTTTTGATTTAGGTGCAAGCATGTGCATAGTAATTTTTGTTGCTTTAGTTCTGCCACAACTATATTTTTTCGATATTGTTGAATCTGAGAATAAACAAGAAAAGGGTGATCCTGCACACTCACTGGAAATGTAACTGTGGGAATGCTTCACAGTGTGGAAACAAAAGGTTGTTTCTGCAGCAATAATATTATCTTCTTCCTTCAGTATTTTTCTCATTAAAAATGTTATTTTTGTGGACGTTGAAACTGCTGAAATATTCTTGATGTGTGCAATAGATTTCATATGTCATTTGATGTCATTTTCACCACTATGTCCAACTGAAAACGACATGTTATTGCACATCGAACATACACCATATCATTCTCGTAACAAGGAATATTTTTCCGTCCAATCAGTAATTTCATGAGCCTTATTATTTTCTTTGACAGAATATTGTCATCTTCGGAACTACTCATCTATAATGATGAAAAGTTTTTACATGTTAAAGTATTTTATTTTTAATAGAATATAGAAATCAGCAGTGATGGAATCTAGTTTAAAATTATTTTAGCTTGTGAACTGCTTGCTAATTAACTGGTCCATTATATGTGACACAATATAATGTTAGCATATTAGACACCATCTGGAGCAATCATAAATGAAAACATTCAGACCCTAACTGGTGCTTTATGAGTTTGCTAGAATTTATTTTTTCAACATAGTATCACATAGGAAATAACACTACATTACAGCCACCTAATTTGTACAAATCTGGAATGTCCTCCCTGACCAATATCTGAGGAATCCCTCTAGGACCCTTTGAGATATTCAATGTCCAGAGCAGATAGACATGAACTCTAGGTAGTAAAATAAAATACAAGACCAGGAAAAGTAAAAAAAAAAAAAAAAAAAACAACCCCGACAGGGCACTTATCTGGTGTTGCTAAATATTCAGTACAGTAACAAGGTGTCCAAACCAACTGGAAAAAACAATGTTCGACCTGGAAGCAAAAGAAGTTCTAAGTAGTTGCATCTGTACATCCCTCTTATGCCCTACGCTCTGGAGCATACATGTGATGTACAGATAATGCATACAAGATGTTTTGAGCCATTTTCATACTGGCTGAGCATCAGGTTGTCCAAGGTGGGACATCCCTTCTATGAAGAATATTGCAACAGTGATACTTTAGGAGATTAGTATTTCTGCTTTGTAAAGAATGCATATCATTTGATGAAATCCATGTTTTAAAAAGAAAATGTGCTAAGTACTGTCTAGACCACTCTCATAATTTCTCACAACGATCCCAGACATCACACTTGTTAAGTACTATAATTTAATGAAAGTAGCGCATCAGGCTCTTATTTGCATAGCCATTCAGTCAAACTCAGAAATCATAGTCATCATTTAAAGCACCAGAAATGCAACTTAATAACACACATACAAGTAGCAGTACAAATTGGGTGGTAGTATGTTTGTGCAGGGAAAGAGCAGGTGCACATTACTGCCATCTTAGATATCTTTGGCTTCCACATGCACACTAGCAGTGACCCACCATGCATAGCTAATGTGACTCATTTGCAGAGAATGCTATGTAATCACAATTTGCCTGTTCAGTGGATCCATCACAGTTTGGAGCGGTGACTGAGAACAAAGCTGTACCTTGATCAAGATTGTGTCCACCCACATATGGTATTCCTCAATGGTGTTTGCCTTACTGTAGGGTACAGTGTAGCAGAAGCAATGTTCTGGTAAACTTCTGCCACCCTAAGGGAATCTGGTATTTAGTAAGAATGGATACTTATATTTTTAAAAATGCTACCAGTTTACTACTTATAATATGCCTACTTCATGATGATCATCAGTGGTCTACTTAGTTTAGAATTAAGTGACCATTTGAAAGGAATTGTATAAATGAGATGCAAGTCAATCCCAAAAGTTTGTGACTCTACTGACTACTAAACACACAAGCAGGAAGGAAGCCAACTTATTAATCAACAAAAAGAAAAAAATCCCTAAAGAGGTGTATGGCATTTATAGTTACAAAATACCATTATAGTCAGATAAAATGTTAATGAAAATGTATAGACAAGACCCCAACAATACATCTGAACATATTTTAGGTAGATTAAACAGTACCAGAAATCTAGTCTCAATAAGTATGAATGTATTACACTGGTATAGTCAATTACTACTACTTGACCTTAAATGATAAAGACTTGTTAATAACGACACTTAGTTCTTAGTGTGATGCTGTTTATACAATAAAAATACTATAATTGTACTAAATAAAAATTATATTTGTTTTGCACTTCACTTCTGATTACTTTTTCTGTGAGTCACTATAATTATTTCCTATTTTATGTCAAGAGTCTTTTATTGTATACATTATTGTCAAGTATTACTAATTTTGGCACTTTTTTAAAATCCATTAATATTAAGTGCACAGCATGACTACAATGCAGTATGTATTAACTGTGATGTGAAATGCAAAGTTAAGATGTAGCAAGAGTAGATGCAGCCATGAGATATAGTTTTCCACATTTGAGAGCAGTAGCTAAAATCTGAAGAAGGGAGTACTAATAAATACATTTTTCCTGTACATATTTTAAAAAACGCATTAAGAATTGTTGGCTTTTATATGTCTTCCAAGTCAAGGAAGTTGTTTATCAATCTATACCAACACAAAGAGGCATTTTTACAACAACCTGAGAGAGCAGGCAATAGGCATGTAGTTGACAATTCTGGTATCATCAATAGGTTTTAATGGTTTTCAAATATTATAAGCAGTTTGGAATGGATTCAGGTTCAAGTGACTGGGTCACTGAACAAAAGCACATTAACTATTAAAAAAAATGAAGAGCACATAAATGGACACTGTGTGACCTATACTCCTTCACAAAATGTAATCAATATACTGCCATGTCCTGTCATAACTAAGCATTCAAGTAAGAATCATTTTAAAACACCTACCCACTGAAAACATTACAGTAACTTAAGAAGTTTGTATTAAATGTCACTGTGGCTGTAAAGGGCAAACTGTATTTTGCATTTATTCTGTTTGCAAGGAGGGCTGGTATCCCCTTAAACCTCCAAAGTGTGAGGGAGGGGTCTTCTTAACAAACAGAATTAATGGAAAATACAGTTTGCCACACACTTGTTTTGGTAGAATGGGAGTAAATACCCCGAAGTATGAGCACATCATTCTAAAATGTCATGCAATTGGCATGATAACCCAGTTTTCAAAACAATTTAGAAAGGGGGATTAGATGTTGAAAAATTATGTATGCAAGCCAGATTGTAAATTATGATCACAATAAGATGTAGGAGTTTAGTTGGTTAGCAGGTCAGTCACTACATATTCCAGCATTGCTGATATCATAGTTCTCTACTTCTTGCCTCTACAGTAAATTTAACATGAGTCTTTTGCTGCAAGAAATTATTTATTATATATATGTTAACAGTGTAAATGGGTTACTTCACAGTCCTTATTCAGCCATGATTTAGACTACAAAAGCAAGTGTAAATATATGCATATATTTGCAATTTGCCATAAAAATATTTAATACAGCTAGCCAACTAACATGCTTCTGGAAGGAAAGTGGAAGACCTAAACAAGACACATGCAGACATAGAAATAACATGCAAATGCAATGTAAAGCACTTGACAGGAGGCCAGAACCGAAGACCTTGGATGTAAAACAAATGTCACCAAGTCACTGTAAAAGAAATGTCAAAGCCAAAAAAATATGAGGGAGAAAGGTTCCTATATTAGCAACACTTTTTAATTAATATTACTCATTTACAGAGATTAAAAGAATAAAATGAGTGGTTATGTAACACAGTTTATGTAAGTATTTATTAAGTACAGAATAAGCAGTGTGTAACTCTATCTGCCATTAGTTAGGGACTTATAGCCTCACTGTTCTATCAAAAAAACAGACTCTACAGGAAAAAGATTACATTTCTGAGGTAAAATCAGGTACAATTAATAACTGTGAACACTGCCTAAGACTAGCTTGTTGTGTACCACACTGCCACAGAACAATATACTTGGGCAATGTGTTCATTCAGTAACTCACACATACAAATGTAAAGACATTACACTCTACCTTTCCTTATTGTATAAAGTCTTGCAAGAATAAACACAGGGTCATAGAATGTGCTAATACTTAGTGTAATATAATTTGAGCATGTCATTATAGATGCTTTACACCGTCACCAGGGTAACTGCTTTCACTGTGTGTCAGAAGTTAGAGGTTAGAGGTTGCAACTCCACTTTAATTTTTTATGTCCAACTTTTGTTTCAGTATATAGAAGTTAACACTCTTTTTCCATTTATCTGACATCATAGTTTGGATCTACTGATAAAGATGGTATCGACAGCTGCCGGTAAACAGAGGATTCCTAAAGTGGCTAAGGTATAAAAAGTTATACTTAAAAGTTATCAGTATCTGCCTGATGATGGAAAGTAGGATGATTATCAAGAAACAACTTAGTTAACAAGCATCTGAACACTTGACAGCTTTAGGGTGTTGTGGGATTTATTTATTTATTTACCTTTTGTTGTTGTAGTACCTTATCCAGCTGTGCTGTTGTCAAGTGTGAAGTGTAGCCACAATGTGGCTTGAACACAGTAAATGCAGATACCTACCTTGTTAGTTGAAAAGTTTTTCAGTATCGGTCAGAGTCAGAATTCAGAAACACACACTTCACTCAGTCAGAGCATGGCACGAACATGTAGCCACAAACAGCATGATGAGAGATGTATGGCTACATGAGTGCACACAATGTACAGGAAGTCACAAACACAAACTCTTGTTTCAGAGCCAGATCGGGACCTTAAGGGAGGGAGCTGATGGCCATTAAATCACTAACTTCATTTTGGATCTGGATTTTCAGAGGTAATGTGGGACCCAGTATTTATCTGTTGAACTCGGGACAGTTCCACTTAAATAGGGATGTCTGGCAACCTGGACTGGCATAACTGGTATGGTATGTCAGAGTAATAACTTTATTGTACTTAATTTAATATTTAGTTTATACTGGTTGTGTGATTTTTCTCATATAAATTGACTTAAAATCTCTTTGAATTCTGTGGTAACTGATTATGATTAGCCTTTTCTTTTAGAAAAATGTTTTCATTTGCATCTGAAAATGGATTCCTTAAATGAGTATGCCATTAATAATTAGCTAAAGCACAAGTGTCTTGTACAGTGTATTAAATGCTATGTATGTTTATAGGTAGCACCTGATAACACTGGCGATCTGTGTTCCTCATGTGAAAAGCGGGATGATTTGCTTACCATTATTAGCAGTAAATCTAGACTTCCTGGTGACAATTGCACTTGTGCAACTGGCACAGCTTGGAGAACTGCTGTTACATATATTAATGACTGGACTGATGAAATAAAACAAATATTAGACAAAGCATAAATCGAACACATTTAGGAAAGGAAGTATCTTCTCTCACTAAAGATCACTCATCCCCTATAAAACATGAAGTTTCAGATGACAACTTGGAATTCAGGACACAAGTATTCATTCTGAGGTTTCTGAGCATTTAGAAAAAAAAGAATGGAAGACACAACAAATAACAAGGAAAAAAGAAAATGACTAATGTCTGAAAAAATGACACTGCTTTGTCATGTAACACACAGATTATAGAGAATGACAATGTTGCTGTATCAGAAAACCTTCAGTCTACTGAAAAATACATCATTTTCCAAAAGAGAAGGTTGAAAAAAGAAGCAAGGGACAGGTGAAAAGGAAGAAATCAGAACTGAACTTGGAAGGATTAAAGATCATTACTGTAAGAAAACAGACACAGCCAAAATGGCTTATGCTGTGGGAGTACAAAGCCAGCTGAACAAGAACTATATTTTTGCAAATGCAGTAAAAATGAAAAGAGTGGGATTAATAAAACTAATGATGATGCAGATCATTCCTTTGTAACAATCAATAGAGCAGATATCACTGATTTAGAAGCTAGATATTCTTTAGATCTGCTCAGAAATGATATACTTGTAATAGGAGATTCGATTAGTAAACAAAATGAAACTTTTCAAAGAAGCTAATGAACATCAAATGGTGTAATGCTTGCCAGGACCAAAATACAGGATATAAGAAAGGCCTTAGAGCACCTTAATATAAGGAAGCGTGGAGCTGTTTTTATTCATATTGGTACATATGGGCTCACCTGACTGCTAGTAAGGAACTTGCAGCTCTCTTAGGTAGCATAACATGCATACGTATTAGGACATATTTTTCAAAAATCGCATAGAGAAAGGAGAGTCAGGTCACAGTGAATGAAACAATGCCCCATTCGGGATGTATCTCACCCGACATCTGCAGCAATTGGAGAGACCCCAAAAGTTCCTCACCAAAAGGATAAAGGGACTCCAAAATCTGTCATATGCTGCCAGATTGAAGAAACTCCAGCTCTATTCAGTCGCATACCGTCTGCTCAGAGGTGACATGTGCCTGACATACAAGGCCATGTCCAACCCGGAATTAATGGACATGCTCCACCTCAAAAAATCCAAATCCACCAAAACCACTAGAGCAAGCGACTTAAACCTTAGCATGGATATAAATAGGACGTGCTGGAGGGATAGATTTATCACTCAGAGACTCCCTATGCTGTGGAATAAAATCCCGGTCCATGTGAGGCAGAGCACCTCGCTGACTCTGTTCAAGAGAAATCTAGACCTGTGGATGGGAGATCGTAGGTTTACCCCAGGAATCATCTCTGTGTCACTGCTGGACAGAGGCACAACAAACTAATGGGCACAGTATTTTTTCATATAAGGGGTGGCGTAAGCCACAAAAATTTGGGCTAGGCTTATAAATGCCTTAGGGCAGATAGCCTAGTATAAACCTATGAACCTATGAACCTAAACAATTTTGTAGTTAAATGCCTACTTGAAAAAATGGTCTGTTTTAAAAAAAATGGATGAATAGAGCAACCAAGCCTAAATCTGGCACGTTTAGACAGAATGGTAAACACTTGTCAAGACCAAGGAAGAGAATTTTTGCAGCAGATATATTGCAGTATTTGACAAACACAAGACAGGATTCTTGTCAGGTTGAAAATTTAACAGTTCACATACAGCAAAATTAATGTATCTCTGATAGTTGTTATTGCTAAGAGAATTAGTAATCAAGTTATTTTTACTGGAACATTTGCAATGCTCTCACAGGATTGATGTTGTACATTGTTAAAGAGCAATGACTGGAAACCAGTTCTTTCAGGATAAAAATGTTTTACTGTAACAGACATTCTAACAAAAAAAAAAACAGGTGGACATGATACCATTATTGTAGCTTGTGTAATTGTGATAATAAAGATAATTCTGGAACATGTAACTATTGTTGGAGTGTATAGATCATCAAAGTCAAGTACTGATGACCTAGTGTAATTCATACATTTCTTGCATGAAACCCAGGAAAGATGAAGAAGAAGAATATTGGCTTGGGACTTAAATTTACCAAGAACAGGCTGTAATAATATTGATTTGACAACATCAGTAAGAAAATTATTTACAGTGCTTGGTCAGGAACAAGAATTGCTTTAGATGGTAAAAAAGCCTACCTGCCAGGGAGCAGAACGTACTGGACATTTTGCTCCTAAGGAAATGACTGTTACTTCATGACATGTTTTACCACCGCTGTTGTTCAGTGGTCATGGGCTTATAAAGGTTATATTGTTGCTAGATAATTTTGCCAAACTGAACTCTAAACCAATACATAGAAGATTAGTAACATATTATAAGGAAGCAAAACAGTCTCTATGTTATACTAATTGGAGTGATGTGTTCAGTAGAAAAGCTGCAGAAGAAATGTGGCAAGTTTTGATAGAGAAATTGTTTGAATGCAAAAAAAAATATCATCACGCTCTAGGCACACAATGTCAATGGGATAAATTTCCATAGGAATAAGATACTTCATTAAGGTGAGAGAAAAAAATGTAAGAAATGGAAAAGAGGTTGAACTATAACTTTGAAAACTGAAATAAGTAGGCTGGACAGACAAATTAAGCATAATCTGAGAAAAAATTAAGAACAATTTGAAGAAAATGTATACAAATATATTGAGAAGAACAGAAAACCATTTTATAGATACATAAGATGTGGTAAGAGTAAATACATACAAATTGATAAACTGAAGGTAGATTCTAAAATTTATTCTCAGACACAACACATTATACATATATTTACAAAATCTTATGCAAAGCAGTTTGGCTCCACAAACAAGATGATAAATTGTCTTAGCAACATTCAGGTAACCTGAGATACTGAAATCAAATTAGATTATGTTGGAAAAGAACTACACGAGGTGGACCCAAACAAAGGACAGGGAGTTGATGGAATTGATAATAATGACCTGAGAACATTTTGGCATGAATTTAGAGTACCATTATATTTGTTATTCACTAGGTCATTTAAATATGGAGACATTCTTCAAGATTGGACACATGTACTTGTTAAACCTACCTTTAAGTAAAACAGGAGTAGGACAGACACAGAGTTATACAAACCATAAATTTACTTTTATGCTGTGGAAAAATAATGGAGAATGCTATTTTATATAAATTATTGTTAAAACTGGAAAGGTTGAGATTTAAATCATATATTAACATGCATATGTTAAAAATAAATTTACAACCACCTATATCATGATGTTTTATAACAGTATAATAACAGATAAAAATGAAAAATTGTGCTTTGATGTAATTTGTATAGACTTAACTTCAGCATTTGATAGCAACATACACAAAACACTGATCAATGCATAAGAACAACTAGGTATTGATGTAGTCTTGATAAGATAACTAGTTGCTTGGTTTATAAATAGGACATGAATTGGACAGATGAAATGCTAGGTTACAGTCAGGGTGTCCCACAGGGTTCTGTCCTAGGCCTATACTTGTTTAGGGTGTATCTTTCAGCTCTATCTTTTTCATCTGAGATGTTCTACAGTCTGCATGCAGATGACTTGAAAATGAATAAACTGATTACATATGTACAAACAGGGCATGTCTGCAAAAGAACTTGATGAAATTGACCATTTAGACATAGGAGAATAATATGCTGATTAATACATCAAAAACTAAGCATATGGGGTTTGGGGGACATAGATTGAAAGATGAATATTTAATTCAGTACATAGTGATTGAAACTGTATATTCATTTAAGGACTGGGTATATGGGCAGATCCATCTTTGAGTTTTTTCTCATCATATGAACCAATTGGTTAAAGATAGTAATATAACTATAGGTTGTATAAAAAGATTTAGAAAGTCTAGGAAATGAGAAATGATGAAATCTTTGCTTGTTAGTTACATTAGAACCAAACCTGAGTATGGAATAACAATATGGAAGACTTATAAGGAAACAAGCATGAGTACATTGGAACAAGTACAGTAGAACTGTACCAAGGGCATCCATGGTTGTGAAAATGTAAGTTATTACGAAGGACTAAAATACCTGAATTTGTGAAGTGTTTCATACAGACATTTAATAGGAGACCTTATTCAGGTATATAGAGTATTTACAGACAACTACCTCTGGGAATGTTTGGGTTATCTAAAGGTAGCAGGGAATCATCAGGCAACCTATGTAGAGGATTATATAGGAATGAGAGTTTCTCTGAGAGAGTAGTTGATGCAGGGAATAGACTACCAAATTATATTAAAGTAAGCACTCGTTTCGATATTTTTAAGAACAACCTGGATACTTTATTACAGGAATAACTGTTCTGGTATATGGGCAAGCTATAAGGGCATTACTGCCCAAGAATGAAATATTTGTATGTATATAAGTAAATACGACTGACACTTTTTCTGTAGTCTTGTTAATGTTTGGGTATTCTGTCCCAAAAAATTAACACATTTTATTTTCAGTTAGCTCAGTCCCATTGCTGCTTAATTGCTGCTGTTTCTGCAATAATTTGTAAATAACATTGTTCATATATGCTGTGGTATTCACCTAGCCATTCTTGCTGCTTGTTTAAACATGTAAATGGTCAGCTCACACACTCCACAGTTGCCAGTTCTGTAGTCATCACACACTGCCCATTTTGACTGCAGAAACATTGTTTTTCTCATTTTCCAGCTGTATAATCTGAAATGTTTTTATCACACCTATAGGCAAGCATGCATCTTTGCCAAATATATTGGATTGCTTTAAGTGTGATAGAAAAACAACTATTCGAAAAAGCTGATTATTCACTTTAATTTTCTTCACACAGTTGATCCAAATGATCCACAGACTTTATGCCAAGAATATGACCTTGTTGATAAAAAATACATTTTTAAAATAGATTTTAGGCATTACACTATAATTGTGAAGTTTAAAGACAGCAGATTTCCTATTTATTTATAACATTTTTAAACACACTTTTAGGAAACCTTCTGACATTTCTTTCAAGATACAGTGGATATAAAAAGTGTACACACCCCTGTTAAAATGCTAGGTTATTGTGATATAAAAAATGAGACCACAATAAATCATTTCAAACCTTTTCCAACCTTTAATGTGACCTATAACTTGTACAATTCAATTGAAAAACAAACAAATCTGTTAGGGGAAAAATTATAAAAAATAAAAAACGTACAATACGCTGGTTGCAAAGTGTGCACACTCTTAAACTAATACTTTGTTGTGTGTGCACGCCCTTAAACTAATACTTTGTTGAAGCACCTTTTGATTTAATTACAGCATTAAATCTTCTTGGGTACACCTGCCATCAGTTAGAGACTGATTAACCCAAATAAAGTTCATCTGTCCTAGTAGGATTTTCCTGACATTTACTCAGTTGCCTGCTACAGCAAAAGCCATGGTTTGCAGAGAGCTTACAAAGCATAAAAGGGATCCAATTGTTGAAAGGTATCAGTCAGGAGAAGGGTATAAAAAAATTCCACAGGACTGGATATACCATGAAACACAGTGAAGACAGTCATCAAAAAGTGGAGAAAATATGGAACAACACTGATGTTGCAAAGAACTGGATGTCCCTCCAAAATTGATGAAAAGACAAAACAAAAACTCTCAGAGAGGCTCCCAAGAAACCTACAGCAACACTGAAGTAAGCAACACGGAGCTGCAGTAATTTCTGGCAAGTACTGGTTGTGTACTACATTTGACAACAATCTCCCGTATTCTCCATATGTCTGGACTATGGGGTAGGGTTGCAAGATGGAAGCCTTTTCTTACACTGAAAAACATCTAGGCCCAGCTAAAATTTGCAAAACAATACATCAAGTCTCCTAAAAGCATGTGGGAAAATGTGTTATGGTCTGATGAGACCAAGGTTGAACTTTTTGGCCACAATTCCAAAAGGTAGGTTTGGCGCAAAAACAACATTTTGCATCACCAAAAGAACACCGTTCCTACGGTGAAGCATGGTGGTGGCAGTATCATGTTTTGAGTTTGCTTTTCTTCAGCTGGAACTGGGGCTTTAGTCAAGGTGGAGGGAATTATGAACAGTTCCAAATACCAGTCACTTTTGGCCCAAAACCTTCAGGCATCTGCTAGAAAGCTGAAGATGAAGTGGAATTTCACCTTTCAACATGACAATGACCCCAAGCATACATCCAAATCAACAAAAGAATGGTTTCACCAAAAGAAAATTAAAGTTTTGGAATGGCCCAGCCAGAGCTCAGACCTAAATCTAATAGAAAATCTGTGGGTGACCTGAAGAGGGCTGTGCACAAGAGATGCCCTCGTAGTCTGACAGGTTTGGAGCGCTTTTGCAAGGAAGAATGGGCAAATATTGTCAAGTCAAGATGTGCCATGCTGATAGACTTCTACTCAGGAAGACTGAATGCTGTAATTAAATCAAAAGGTGCTTCAATAAAATATTAGTTTAAGGGTGTGCACACTTATGCAACCGGCTTTTTGTACGTTTCTTTATTTTTTATATTTTTCCCCTAACAGATTTGGTTGTTTTTTAGTTGAATTGTACAGGTTATAGGTCACATTAAAGGTGGGAAACATTTTGAAATTATTTATTGTGGTCTCATTTTTTATATCAGAAAAAATGGCATTTTAACAGGGGTGTGTAAACTTTTTATATCCACTGTATATAAGCAGGCCATGTGTAACACAATATTTTTTCACACTATTCCTGAGTTTCAGCAACATGTCTAAATCAGCCACTGAATGGACTTGATGGGGTTGAGTAGCACAATGTGGCTCAGAGGCAATTATCAATTAAATAGGGACCATTTATTATAACAGATCTGGTCACAGAAATAACAGTGCCAATGAATACAAGAGGGCACAGCAGGTGCAATTAAGGAATTTGTGAACAGCAGTAGCTTGTACGCAACATGCATGCAAGTTTATGAGTGGATATGTGCAAAGTTGCAATGCTGCAAGAATTGCTGAGAGCCATAATGTGTTTTCCAGCAAAGTCTCTGCCTGTTTAATTCACATATAACTGAGGAGAAAGAGTAAATTAATCGAGTCAGAAAGGATTAAGGGCAAGCAGAGGAATATAGAGGGCACATGGAAGGAAAGCATGAGGGAGTAGGGCGTTTTTTTTGTGGTACATACCCATATTTATTTCTTTTCATAAAGGATCAATGGGGGAAGGATGTAAAGGGAATATGGGGCAAGAAAGGAAGGTGTAGGGAAGGAAGCAGGAGCAGCAAAACAAATACTAAACACAAAGACCAATAGAGAAGATGCTGACACAAATGGAGGGATCAGAGTGGATAGACATATACTGACAGAGGGAAGGCAGTTGTTTCTGGTGAGGACTGGACTAAAACTGGGGAAGGAGGTCACATACAAGGAAGATGGACACCATGAGGGAATAGGGTGGGGTGATTGCTCACTGTCATGCTGTCCCAGGCAGGACCAAGACCAACAGTGTCAACAAAGGGTGTAACAACACCCTCACCTGGAGATCTACTACCAAAGGCCACCAAGAAACCCTCCAGGTCATCTCCCACCAGATGACCTATATTACTATGCAGGGACACATCAAGCAGGTAGAGACCCAACAAGAAAGTGTAGGACAATACAGAAGGGAAACAACATATTTATTTGTGGCTAATACTCCATAAAATAGTAACAAAAATGGAGAAAAATAAAACAGAAAACATCAAACAAAAATATAAAGGAGGGATAGTGAGAAAGAGAGACACATTATGTGGGATATAGAGGAAGAAGCATTTGTCAGTCATTGCCACTAGTATAGAATATCCAGGCCAACATGATCACGGTGCCAGTGTATGATGTACTAAAGACAGACTATACAGTGGTGGTACCATGGGCATCTGTCATCATATGGTGAACAAGTAAGTACCATGATGCAGGCTAGGCTTTACTACAATTAGTTCTAGAAGTAATATGCCTTGAGTATATATGTATACATTTCATAGGCATGGACATTTTTCAGGACAGTGCATGTCAAATATTTGAAAATGTAAACAATCATTGAAGGACTGCCAGGGCTGTGGCAATACACACAATATGCCAGTGTGCCAGCAACCCTGGATATGTAGCAGCACCTTGCATCAGACATGATGAAAGGGCATGCTGTGACAGGCATGTGTCTGCCATCATGAAGGTATGGAAATAACTACCACACATGTTTTATGGGGAATAGATCCCATGCCAACATGTACAGAGAATGTGTGTCCAGAGGTATATGGTGTTACCACTTGGTGTTACAAGTACTAGAACATATGTATACTTTAGGTTAATAAAGTGCTATGTCATCTACATCTGGCTATTGTATGACAGTTATCTAACTTACCCCTGTGTCTGGACAGACACTTCATATGCCTGTGACACTGGAGTTTGTTCTTTTCTATCTCCTCAGGAGCTGAAAACAATACAGAAAATGAAAAGGCACATGAAAATATGTCTTGCAGTGGCCCTTGTAATTATGCAGTAAAGAACAGTAAACTGGACCTGTTATGAAAACTTACTGTATATCCTAGGAGCACTCTCCCTGACCTCTTCTTCCCAGTGGTATTAAGGTCACTGTAATGGTGCCTGCACTACTCATCATAGTGGTTGATATCAGTTCCATCAGTCGTTTCCCTGTCAAGGCAGTACCAGGTATCTACCTTGTACTAGAGATCCTTCCAGTGGCTCTGTACATAAGGTACAGAAATATTTTAGACTGTGCAGAACACCACCTGGGAGCCATGCCACCCTAAGACCTTCCTGAAACCATATCCACTTCACAGATCAAGGTTCACAGGAGAATGGTGGCTGACCTGTGGCAATGCAAATTTCTAATGCTGAAATATGATGTGCAACAGCAGGCATCTGGGTTTGTGTGACATGTCATGCTGACATCATATATTGGCATGTATACAAATGGTGTAACAGGATGGAATTAGGGTAAGAACAGTTTGATGGCATGGTGTGATAACACAACAGCACTCACATTTGCTTTCTGTTTTACTATTTATTTTATCTTTGAGAAATAATGATATAGAACATCTGCAAATCAACATGTCATCCACTTATAATAGGACCTGAAGTTGATGCAGATCAAGTGGGAGTTTGTTTATGAAAATGTAGAAGTGTAGACAGGCCAGTAAAGCACCTTGGGGGTACACAAAATATGCATGAGCAGGTTAAGAGATGGAAGAGTCAGTGTTTCACTTGGAAACATTGTGTTGCCTGTGGACTGATTCCAGTGTACAACAGGTGAGTTAGTAGGATGCAGTACTTGACCATAACAAAGACCCGAGCTAAATCAATGAAGATGGCATCTGTCCTTTATCAGTGTTGCAGAGAATGTGGCTATTTAGGGTTCCTAGACCAGTCAGAGTGCTTCTCCAGGGCCAGAAACCATGATGTTTATAAGAGAGTAAGCTAGGGTCCACTTGTCTTTAACAGTCATCTCCTATGGTACCCATGGCTGTGGCAGAAGCAGGGGTGGTGGGTGCCAGGTTCAATGCCATGCCTAACTGTGCAGACCTGGAATTGCTTAGTTGGGGTTTAAGGTGAACATGGTTTTGTTCTCTGATTAAGGCATTGTTTTTTGAAAAGTTGATTAAAAAGATTCTGGTGCATATATTGACTACTGTGCAGTACATCCAAGACTTCTTGCTGTGTGCTTGAATTGGGAGGGCCCTTCTGACATGCATCTGTAGCTAGCACTTTGTGAGTAATAAAGGGGTTGTTAATGACATGCTCATAGATTTCCTCCATTAGGCAGCAACCTACTGCAAGCAGTACATATACTAAGGCTAAGGGTCTTTCAGAAGTGGATTAAGATCAAGGAAGTTGCATACCTGGGTTTGCATTGACACTATATGGCATGGGCAGGGTGGGAAACATAAGATGGCAATCAAGTGCAGTGGAGGACCAACTAGAAGTGCAATATTTCTAGGAACAGACCGGATACAGGAAAACACAATTTGACCCATCCACGGTTGTGGTGGAGGCTTTATGTGTGCTGCTCTGGACCACTGAACCACAGAACACCTGACACACTTCAGATAGCCATGGGCTTTGGAAATAACTTTTTTGCAGTATATGCTGCTGCTGCATGGGAAGTGTCAGGGACATGTATACAATGTCATATTGACTGCTACTAAATGACAGGCACTTGTAGAGTTGGCATGCATCTGTTCATTGTTGAGACATATGAAAATCCATACAAAAAGAGGACTTCATAATAGGGTACTCAGATGTGGATGGTACTGTATAATACTGTGACAGGTGTGTAGCCTTACATTTATGGCTAAACATGCCTGAGAGGGAGAGAGAGAGATGAAGGAGAAGTTCTTCAAGACACCATACTGCAGACCCACTGTGAACATGGTTGACAGATGTTCCTTACTGATAAGAAGGAGCAGGTCTTTAGGCATTGTTTCTGGTGGGACCTTGCAGAACAGTGGAATGTAGTCAGTAGTCATAATTGCAAATGTGACCAAGTATAATGTAGGGTCATAGGTATGACTGCTCATGCACATAACTAGGCAGATCACTTGGCAGGGGATCTGAATGAAACTGGTGGTAGTTCACCCAAGTGGTCATCATTAAATGGCATAGAAGACTCATTGGATCTCTACCTGAGGGGCATAACAGGCATGTCATTCCTGAAGGAGAACTCAAACTTGGTGCAGAACTTTACTGAGCACCTCAAGTGACAGTTGGTGATATCCCCAGGTGAATGTTGCCTAAAGTGTATAACATGGAATGTAATCTGCCTGACACAGATGCATAACCTTAAATGAGTATGATAATTGTGTCACTACAGGCATGGCAGGCATCAGTAGCAATATCAGACTCTTGATCATATGTGCCCTATAATTTAGCATGCCACTCTACTTTGTAGCAGTACCATCACTAGAATGCAGGTGTTTGAAAAGCTGCATTACTACATTCAGTTGTATTGATGTACCTTCACAGGCTACTTCAGTGTCATACTTCTTCACTGTGGATATTGGCATATCTGATAGCAAGGAACTGTCTTGAGTCTGATAATGATGGCTGTCTCAGGCTGGTGCAGTCTGGGAACATACTGGCAGTATCAGACATGGGTAATATGACAAGTATAGCACATATGCCTTCCATAGACATATCTCTTTTGCCTGTGCAACCTATCTCTCAGTCCTGGGGTACTACAAAATTACAGGAGTTGGCTGACACATCAGCACAGGATATGCCCTCCTTCCCATGGTCAAATTATCCTTGGTTGCTTGCAAAGCAGAGGTCCCACTTCCCTCCTGTGCTGAGTAGCTCCATGGCCACCACACAGCGTATGCACTGGGCATCAAATGGACATGGGTGGACTCCACTGCAGCAATAGTAGAGCTGACTGGTGTAGTACATGGTCTGAATGATGACAGCTGAAAGGACCTGGTCCATTTATGCCACATTTCTGAAAACCACAGCAAAAAGTTTGTGTACGGCAGGTGTCTCTGTGCTACAGCACATTATTGGCATTGCTTCATGTGTTTGTTGATTCATATGTTCATAGGCAAATATTAGGTTATCAGTCTGCAGACTATTACAAGCCTAGCCAATAATCAGAGGTCAGAATCAAATCCAGTATCTATGAGGTAAAGATCCTAACCATTATGCCAACCATCCCATATGATCTTCTTCCATCATTGGACGGCAAGGACATTGTCTGGGTCCAGTAATGTTGCTACATCCATGTTTATATCCAGTGTTAAGGGCACTGTGGGATGCCATGGACACAGACACGGATGCCAAATTTACTTGCACTCCATCTTCTGCACTTGTTGTGGAGCTTGCCAGTAGCTATCACTGCAGAGGGTGTCCCTGTGGACAGAGATATACACAGTCAGTGCCCATAACTCCTGTGAGTTCCATAGACCTGTCTCTCACTTCCCAGCATAGTGAGGCACTATCTGTGAGAGTTATGCCCATGCATGCACACATGTCCACCATCACCACCCACCTCTGCCAAGCACACCAAACAGGAGACAGCAGTCCTTCCCTGACCAATATCTATGGTTCACTACAATAAATGGACCAATACATACACACTCACCCACACCATTTGCCTCCAACAAACAATGCCCATCATTGACATCTGTCATTGTCACACTCCCCACCTGTGCATATGTTGACAACTGTGACCTGACACTCAATGGGCTGTTGCCAAGGTAGTCTGTGCACAATACATAATGTGGCCAGCCCATGCATGTAGTAGCCTGGTTGAAGTATTGTATGCATCATGGATATTATTTATTTTGTCTAATGTGGCCCATAATTGTGAACCAAATGATTCATGGATTGCTGCATCAACCATGAGCTTGCACAATCATTTCTTATAACCAGGTCCTCAACAGGCACCTCTGATTACAATGTGACTTCTTCCTGAATATCCATATCTTGCTTTATTTTCTTGTGTTCTAATACATTGTGTAAAATTGCATGCACAGCAAAAATGTTGCTACATGTTTCAGGATCATACTGCAGGGTGTCATCCGAGACATCCAGACAGAGGAAGTGGATCATCATCCATCCACACGTGTTTGATAATGTTTCAGGTCTGTGGCATACTGGTGCTATAAGGATTCATTGCCATAGTCTGTGTGTTTCTTATTGCTGTTATTAACCTTTGCTTCAGGGTGTGCCTGGCATCATCAGTAAGATGTCCTGGGAGAATGTTATGGCATGGCTTGCTGATATAAGTTAGAAATTTTCCAGTTGTGGGAATCATGAGCTGTTACGTCTGGTTAATATCCCACTGGACTGCCACCAATATGTGACATCCTCCACTTAAAACCTGAGTCAATAATTAAAGAGCCTCAATCCTCACTACTGACTCCATTGTGGGAGCGTCATGGAAAACACCAGAGCACAGAGCACACAAGAGTAAAATTCCACAATTTCCCTAAAGAGCACAACAGGAACATGCTCTATTTCCTGGGACTGGACTATATGCTTCAGTCCACCCCAAATGTAATCTCTTATTATACACTTCAGAGCAATGTGTTCCAGTTTAAGACCTCTGACTCACTCTCACTCAAAAGAAATTTAAATCTCACACACTCAAACACTTATGGGAAGCCTGACACAGATTTCTAGTTGTGTTCCCACCCCAGTACAAATGGTAAATGCTGACACCAGAGTCAGACAGGTCTACATGCCCTTCAAAGGTGATCAATCATTAAAAATTAAATATCAAAATAAATGATAGTATAACCAGAAGTAGCCAGGCATTTGAGATGACTTGGGGAGTATCAGTCAGGTATAAGCAATCTCTAATCTCTAAAGAATACACTGATTGTCCATCTACAATGTAGAGTAATTAAAAACATTTAATAGTAAGTAAAATGATTAAGTAGAATATAAATCAATAATTTTCAATAAACACCAGAATTCAATCACCAGAAATATAAAAATAAACTGTAGGATAGAAGTCCATCATTTTAGAAAAAATAAATAACTAAACTTTCCTAATCTAACTAGACAATACTGTCCCTAATCTAATCTAAAACATAACGGCAAGGCAAAGGCAAGCTTACAGTTTTTGGTGAGTCCTTTTTCTTGGGTATCCACTGCACAGCACTGTGACTGAATGCAACTCTTCACTAACTGCCCTTCAACTGACTTCGGCAGTCTCTTTTATAATCCCGGTAAACAGTTTCAACTATCTTACTTTAAAAATAACAATCAGCTGTTTAAAAAAGTACTTTTTGTTGTCAATCATCTGTTCAAATAATCACCTTGCAACCAGGAACATTCTAACAACATCACCTACTGATCAGCTAATTCTCCACAGACAGTTTCCACTTTAGAATTTCCCTCACAAACATGTGAAATTAGAAATGTATCAAAACACTGACAGATTCATTAAACATTTTGTATAAACACGGAAATACTCAACATTTTAAAAACTTATTTACATTTTCACAATTAGACATGCTGGCATACAAGTTAATCTGATAATATACACAAATCTCCTGCCAGACACTTTAACACAGATAACAGTGTTTTAATTTTCTTTACATGTTTCAGGATCATACTGCAGGATGTCATCGGATACATCCAGACAGAGGAAGTGGATCATCATCCATCCACATGTGTTTGACAATGTTTCATGTCTATGGCATATCGGCGCTATAAGGATTCATTGCCATAGTCTGTGTGTTTCTTATTGCTGTTATTAACCTTTGCTTCAAGATATGCCTGGCATCATCAGTAAGATGTCCTAGGAGAATGCTGTGGCATGGCTTGCTTATAAAAATTAGAAATTTGCCAGAAGTGGGAATCATGAGCAATTCCAGGATGGTACACTGACAGATTGTGTATTATACCCTGTCCATTGTAGAGCACCTGGCGCTTATCAGAGTGGAATCCTTTACTGTTGATATACTGTCATCCCTGTTCTTTAAATGAGGCCTTGATGGCAATGTGAATGCAGTCAATGTCTCTCAGTACATCAGTCAAATTGGCTACTTCATAAAGTGCATGCATGGTGTTGCTTCACTCCTCTGTAGTGCATAGAAACCACATATGTGGTGACTGGAATAGTGGTTTACATGTTTGCCTCACAGACAAGATATGCAGGGGTTAATTCTCACCAAGGGAGATTGTCTAGGCTTAAAATGGCCACCAAGGGCAGTTAGCCTAGTACTTATCTATGTACCTATGAACCTAAGCCTCTATATATGCTGTAGCATGCTATTGAAAATCTAATGTAGTAGCTCTGAGGATGATGCTTGAGATACAACCCTCACCCTCGTGTCCCCCAATGTTCACCGGAAGGTTCTTTTAGCCAGTATTCTCAAATATAGCCATACTTTCATGTCCACAGGGTTAGATATTCCATACACAAACCTGCAAATGATGACAACACATCTCTGTCATCTCCTGTTTGGTACGTCTAATCACAACAGTAGCAGTCTATTTTTTTCTCTGACATGGATGGAATGAAATTTTAGGCATGTTTGGATGACTCAGTGGTGTTTCGGGTAAAGACACACACCTCTGCAGTTTGCGAATAAAGGGATTCTTGCATGCTAAACTAAATGTACTGATATAGACCAAAAACTGAGCATAAAAAGGGAGGAAAACAAGATATCTGTTTAATGAAGCAGCAGGGACTGGAGAAAATGAATTTTCAGCTTATCAATACAGTGTCACTGAAAAGCAGCATAAGATATAAATATAACAAAATGAATACAGTAATATATAGCCATGCCATGCAGACTAAATGCGCTGAGCATAATCTGCAGGAAACTATTGACATGATAATTAAAATTATACCTAGCAGTATATGCTAATAGTTTAAAGTCCATAAATATCTGACTGGTAAAGGTGTGGTAAGATGGCAGTGGCTAGCTGTCTAGCCAAGTCTGTCTATAAAATTGCTTTTTTGCAGCAGGATAATTACTTTTATATTAAGCATTAAGTAAGCCTTATTATGGGTGTCTTATTATAGCTTTGTATACTAGACTAATGACCACTAGAGCTCTTATAACCTTAGCTGTACAACTCATATGTGACACACAAATTTGACTTATACGGGGGGGGGGGGGGTGATTTACTGAATGCCTCTGTTCTTCAGAGACATAAGTGCCAGACCAAGGGTGAATTTCTGATTACCCATCCATTTGACGCAGTTATGCTTTAATAAGGATAGGGAGGAAATGTGCTTCAAAATGATGGTGAACCTTTTCCAGAGAATGGGAATTCTCTAAAAAAATATAGCTGTCTCTCTGATGTGTCTTATGTCACAAGCAAAATGTAGGTCTTTAAATCTAGCAGTTCTGATGCTGTTTGCTGTGTGTGTGTGTGTGTGTGTGTGTGTGTGTGTGTGTGTGTGTGTGTGTGTGTGTGTGTGTGTGTGTGTGTGTGTTTGTGTGCGTGTGTGCAAATGGTTCATCAAAACAGGGACTAGAGTTGCCTTGTTGCCAGGTAAAAATCACCTCTCAGAAGTCTGTATGATAGCGAGCAAAGAGACAAGGCTTTGATGTGATCAGTGTAGGACATTGTGATTACTCCCTGTATTCTTTTTGGAAAGAATCTTTGTGGGCATTCCAGTTGCATGTGTGTGGTCAGGTACATACTGAAGGTGGCATTATACTGTATAATTGGTCTGATGAGGGCCAGATACAGTGTTATGATGACCTCTCTGGACCTAGATGCCATGACCTTGCTTAGCAGTTGAGAAACATTGAAGATTTTTCTTACTACCTTGGACACATATGAGTTGAATGCTAGGTTACTATCTGTATGAGTTTCCAGACCCCTGAGTAGTGAATCAACATTTAGGGGTGTTTTATTGATGACATAGTTACCTGGGGTGGCCAACTTCCCCAAAAGTACTATAATGTATTCCTTGGTACTGAGTTTTAAACTATAGATTTGGTTCTAAGAATTTGTCTGTTTTAGACCTCCCTGAAATGTGATCTCATGTTGCAGGGATTCAATGACTGCTCCCAGTTTGCAATCATCTGTAAACTTGGATAGCCAGAGGCCTTTGACATTGACATTGACATTCACTTTGACATCCAAGAAGTAGATGCCAAAGAGGAGTGGGGCTAGCACAGAGCCCTGGAGGAATCCACTGATGACCTGCCTCTTTGTGGTGGTGGCCTGACTTATTCTAACCTCCTGACTCCTATTAGTAAGCCAGCAAGCTATCCAGCATGTTATAAATGCATTTATACCAAGTTCCATAACTTTGCTGAAAATGCCCAAGTTGGGGATTGTATCAAATGCTTTAGCCAGATCTAGGTAGGCTGCATGCACTGTTTTCCCCTTGTCCATCGCCTTAGTGACTTTTTCAAAAAAAGTCCACCAGATTCAGTATTCATAACCTTCCTTTGACAAAGCAAAAATTGGAATGGATCCAGTGTCTGGAGGTCTCTTATGTCCTTGTTGATAACTGTCCAAATAGATTAGCATGCCATTCATTTCTCTCTTGCTGGACATTCATTTTTTATTCCAAAGCTTGTCACAACTGTTTTCTGTGTTATTATACTGATGCTGTGAATACTATCCTGGCATATTTGTTAACCTGGCTATTTTTGTTATGGTTTTATTTTTCTGATTCTGGTTGGTCTATATGGGTGCTTATCCTGCCTACAAGCTCTTTAACTTTATCTGCTGGAGTATGTTTGCCTTACTGCTGTCGTAGTCTGCTATAGGGCATGAGTGGGAGACCTTGACTCTGTCTGGTTGTAGTCTGGACCTGGGATTCAATGGAACTAGCAGTGCCTGTCTGTTGCTGCTACATTATGTTGCTTTGAATTTGACTGCAATATCACTGACACTGATCCATTTCATATTTATTAAAGCTCTTGTGGGTCTGGATGGTTTGAATTTTTTCCTTCACTGGACCTATTGCTCTATTGATTTATTGTGGAGTTATGACTTTACTTTGACTATGATTTGAAATCGGAACTTGTTTGAGCAGATGCCTGCTTAAATGAAACCCTATTGGGAGTTTTATGCCTTGATGTAATCTATAAAGTAAGGTCAGTATTTTCAGAGATTTCTGTCACATTCATTGCACAATTGTTTCCTCTGCAGTTGTGCTCAAATGCTGGATTCATCAGAACATCTGTTTGGACAATGACTCACATAAGAGAGATTCTTGCCATTGTAGTTACTGGCTAAAAGAATGGCCTAATACATACACATTTCTGTTAAACCTGTGACTACCCCTAACATGATTTCATGGTCTCTGTTGCTGAACTGCAGAATCTTTCTACAAGCAGTTACTCTTATCATGCCATTTTTCTGTTTCTGAACCACTACACAATATTGTTTACCCTCATTTACATTTTCCATGACATTTATTGTGATAATGTTGCTAATTTCTATCTCATTTTTCATTCAGTTGCACAATATGCAGGTTGCAGTATTTTGCAGCCCAGAGTGGTCGCACTACATTTGTCTGAATCACCCACACTCTGCGTGTGGACAGTCGTTATGCTATTTCACCCACTGCATTGCACTATTTGCTTCTGAATCCCTGGGTCTATCTTTGCCTTTTTCTTACACAGCGTATTGCATTTCTGATGCACTCATGAGCATTCCTGCCTTTTGTATCACAATTAGTCTCCAGAATATAAATACTTTTCTCCTGCACCTTTTCTTTTCTTTCAAAACTCTTTATTCTGTAATACATAACAGCAAGCTACTCCAAATATTCCTCAAACTTTTTTTTTGCCTTACATTGCCTGTTTTCATGCTTGCAAGCAGACAAAGTTCACATGCTGTAATTCATTGTTGCTTGCTTACTAGCAGGAACCTTCATACACATTGTTTTATATGAGCATGTGTCATAACTTTTGTTTCATTTATGCTCTTATAAGTCATAGGCTTTATTTTCTTCTTGTTCTTGGATGCCTTACACACTTGTCAGTCATCAATTAAAAATTTTAACAGCAAACGTTATAGTTCAATGGCAAGGCTTTTGGTCTGTTATTATTACTGCCTTACTTTGCTGCTGCTACTATATCATCCAGACTATAGCTGGTTTCTAACCTACACTATGCCTTTTAATTTTACAGATCTGAAATGTACTTGTGCTTATCTTTCTACAATTTGACTGTTACTACTGCATTATCCACAACATCATTTTCTTTTTCTTTTTCTTTTTGTAAGGAACGTCCTCCTAATGGTCCATCCCTTTTGCCTCAGAAACTTTCTATTGACACCTTTATCTCTTTCTTGTAGGAGAAAATACATCTGCACAACATGGTCTCTCATGGTGGATCCTAGCTGCTTAAGTCTGCTGGCTGTCCTAGTGACTAGCCTTTGAATTTGGCAAAACATAAAATATGAACCAAGTTACTGTCTTGTATCAGTCAATCAGAAAGGGCAGATTTCTGGTATTTGGGATGCAATAGTCCATTTGAAGGCTCTGTATTCCAGTGCTAGGTCCATCTGTGGCAAACTCAGAATTAACCTAGACCTGCTTAATAATATTGACCTGGATTTTGTTAAGAATACTGACTGGATGGAAATCATAATCTTTGTTTGGTGGCTGCAGTGCTCCACAGGTTCTTATTAATTAAGTGCTTGAGGAAGGAAAGATTTGGGTGGGGTAATAATTTGCTATCATTCTATGCAGCATCTGACCAGTGTTTCTGACTAGGAGTTCCAATTTTATTTAAATAGTAGAAAGCTCTGAGCCCTTCTATATCTACTATATACTCAATAGTGTGTGGAAATTCATTCAAGACTTCATGAACTCCCTGCTCATTGTGCATTTAAGTTCACTATAATGGATAGTACAGAGTAACTTCAGTACCCCGATCAGTGAGAATTTTGTGGCTCTGGCTTAGGGGTTTTGGGAGATTTTGGCTTTGCTCATAGTACTTCTTCTGCTAACCATCACCTTAAATATATTATTCACTTGATGTCCCAGCCTGATGTGTCTGTGTCTGTCTTAGTGGTGGAATCAGTCTCATGGTCTCAGAATGGTTTTGCTTGATTCAAAGCAAACAACCCCATTTACATTTACAGTTCTTCAATTTTTAATTGTTTAAATGCAGGAAATTGATTACTGTAACTGTTCATTAGTTTGCACCCGAGTTTCACCGGCTCCTTTTAGAGTTTAATGCAGTCAGTCTAGATGAACTTCTTGGAGTCATTTATACATATTGGATATCTGCTCCATACTTGTTTTAATCATATTATCCATAGCCCATTCTCCTGATCCCAGGATTAATGCCAAAGTTCATGGCCTATGGAGGTTGTGGAAGAGACTTGAGCTTACATGGAGGTACACTGGCCTCTGATGTCAGGCTTAGGCTTCATGAGCACTTTTTATTAAGTTATTATCTCCAGTGAAAAGGCAATATTCTTGACTAGAAGGATTTTCACTGCATTAGACTGACTAGCCATGCTTTCTGAGTAGTGTTCAGACTGTGTAATATAAACTGCCTATACACCCACAGAGCACCTTCCACCAAGAAATGTAAGCTGACCACTTAACTTCTTTGCAGCTAAGCTCACACCATGAAAGACAGCTTCATCATTACCAAGAAACCTCTCTTTCCATTTTCTACATGGGGTCAGGATGTCTCATCAGCTGTTGCCAGCTCGCTCGATTCAATGCCAGACTTCTGCCTTCCTAAACAGTCATGCATGACTGTTACAAAAAACTCTCTGAACTGCCATAAATCCCTGCATAACTTGATGGATTGCCATCTGGCTCACAGACAGGACCCAAGAAGTCAGGATCAGTGAGACCACCTCCACCAAAAAAACAGTTAGCAGTGGGAGTATTCCAAGACTCCATGTTGGGAGTGCTGGTGTTTGGCATCTACTTCTCGGAAGTCAAAGCTAATATCAAAGGATTCTGGCTCACCAAGTTTGCAGATGACTATACATTGGGAGATATCATAGATTACCCCCCACTGCACCAACATCCTGTAAGAGGGTCTAGCACAAAAAATATGACTGATGCAAAAGTCACAGATTAAAACTCAATGCAAAGAAATACATTATAGTATCTGTCAGGAAATCATCCACTGAAGATAATTACTTCATTGATAAAACACCGCTAAGAGTTGACCCAGTAGTTAGGGATCTGGGAACATATGTAGACAGTAATCTGGTGTTTGACCAACACATAGCCAAGATAGTAAGAAAATCACTCAACTCATAAGCAAGGGTATGATACCCAGGTCCAAGGAAGTAATAGTATCACTCTACTCAGCCCTTATCAGGCCTGTCACTGAATGCAATTGTCCCTTTGGTGTGTACCTAACCAGACACTTGTAACAGTTGGAACACCCTCAAAGCTTCCTCACTAGGAGAATCCAGGTATGAATACCCTGTCCTACACAGACCATCTTAGGATCCTATCTCTTATGCAGACTCCTACAGTTTACTGAGAGGAGATCTATGCTTAGCATATAAGGCATCCTCAGATCCAGTTCTGATGGCTGTCTTGCATATCCACAAGACAAACAACACAGAAACACTAAATTTAAGGACCTGAACTTTGCCTGTGATATAAATAGAACCTGTTGATGGGAAAAATATGTGTCTCAAAGAATCCCTGCACTATGGAATAAGGTCCACATTTATGTGAAGGAGAGTTCATCTTGGACCCTACTCAAAGGAAACCTTGATCACTGGATGAGAAATCACAAATTAACCCCAGTCTGGCCCCCATGTCTCTGATATACAGAGGACATTATGACTAAATTAAACCCCAACTAACACACCCTCACACACATAAATCTTAGCTACCTCTTTATAACATACCCCACCATATAGGTATCCAAGGAGCTAAGCTTATAAAGACTGTGGTGATCGTTAGCCTAGTATAAACTTGTGAACCTACGAATATAATACATTTCTTGCTGAACATTTAATAGACGTCCTTTCTCCCAAAATAAGTTTACTAGGAGCATATGGTATCTACATGGATTCTCTGTCCTGAGTCTGGTGTGAGATTTATTTTTTGTATTTCCAGTAACTACCTCCCGAGTTTTAGATAATATTCCCTATGTGTGGTTTGGCCCAGTGGCAAATGAGATTTTTTTTTTTCATACCCTTATCTGCTGGATTCATTTATGGATCAAAATTTTCATTATTATTTACATTATTGGATCTTTTCATCTGCATCAAAGGATGCAATGATGACCCATGCACTGAAAAACTCTATTTTTTTGTTACCACAAGAGAATTTTGACATATGTCTAACCAACTGTTGATCAGTTGGGCTATTGGAAAGACTGTGTAATCATCCCTTACCTCGTCTTGGTTCAGCTTTCATCTAACTGTGGTATTATAAGGCAGTATTAGTCTTAAAGGGCTTGCATACTAACACCCAGAATATTCACAGTGGGTAGAGTTTGCAGATAATTCTTCCTGTCACCTCAATGACTTTAAATTTTTGTGTTCAGTAAGTTGTCAGCAATATATATAACTCTCTACCAAATTGTCGGGACTCACAATGCTGAGTCCCTTAACACTGAAAAGAAAGAACAAAAATACAAAAGAAAAAAGTGAATATCAAGTGCTGATCTTCTCAGTTAAACTAGATTTTTAAGGGGCATAAGCCCCCAGCGTCCCTGATAGGAGGAGCAAACCATCCATATCCCCAAACCATTATACACTGACTTTAAGGTCACCATAACTCAGAGAAAAGGAAATATTCCAAGAAGTGGCAGTCTTGGACTTAGTATATGTAAGTTTGGATTTTCAGTCATTTGCTCTCCAAATTCTGGGATATGAAAGTATGCAGCAGGTACAAAAACTTGTGAAAACTGGGGAAAATGGGACCCTTTACAGAAATCAGCAAGACTTAATCATTGTTGTTAGTTTTATTGTATATGAGCTGCACTTTATTATTTTTCTTTCTGAATTCTTAATGGAATATTAATGGTTAACTGGTTTGTTAAACATGTTTATATCTATATGTATCTATATATGTGAACCCATCATTCAAGGTAAAGTACTTCAGTGTCATGGCTGTGCAGACATTTCATTCCTTCTGAAATGTGTACTGTGAAATCTAGTGGTAATACTTTCATATGCATCAACACCTGGATAAACAGTAATCATCTGAAGTTTACAATTCTAAGGCAATGACAAGAGGATTTAAATTCTGGTGATATTCATTTCAGTAAAGGGGTTGCAAAAGATAGAAAAAGTGGAAAGATATGTGAAATTTATATTTTTCTTTCAGTAGTGATGCAGTTGTACATATAGTATAATAGAATTGTTTTCACTCAGACACATACCCACACACACAATCAGATACACATGCACACTCACATGCATGCACATATACACCAAGCATAATACTTGCTGTTAACAATTGCATTATCTTATATGCAATGGAAATTTGTGTGATCTAACCAGCAATGATCTGGGAGGAAAACAATCTGTATAAATTTCAAAACTTATAACTTTTAGAAAATGCTGAGCCAGGACTTTTCTCTTTGTTTGAACTATGGCCTTAATTGACTTTATGAAACTCGCAGCAGTAAAGCAGTCCTGAATGGACGACATTGGTAGAGAGAGTACAGCCTGAATTTCTTGAAGTAGTGAGTTCAAATTTCTGTATTTTGCTAGAGATTCACTTGCAACTGCTGAATGATTATATAAAACAGTGGTAGTTTATTACAGTAATCTTTGGTTAATGATGGGAATAATTTGAATTAGCTGTAGTTAGTGTTAGTTTATTGCCATCTATTTATTCAAAACATTTAATTTTATTCTTCCCTGTGTAAACATGTACTTGTTTGTATTTTGATTTGTCTTTCTTAATGCCCAATTTCTATTAAGCAGTATTGTTATTATTCAATTATGAAATCTTATGGATGGTTGTTTATTTATAAATTCATAAAGGTAATGGCACAGTACTGGTGCATCATAACATTGTCATCTACCTTTTGAAGAGAGACTGTCAGTCATATTAATTGAATGACTATATCATGTTTGTTTCATTTTAAGAATGAACAGTAACTATGCACTTGGTGTGTGAAGTGGTGGCAACAGCAGTGAGGAATGAGAAACTGCTCTCCTATCTGTTGCATGCATATTTTTAAACTGAGCTTATATATCTTTCAGATTTTTTTTCACCAAAGAGTGTGTGAACTTTTGCAAACATAATGTAAATATATAGTAGTGCTGGGGTGCCTTCTGTGTGGAGTCTGCATGTCCTCCCTGTGGTCACATGGGTTTCCTCCGGGTGCTCCGGTTTTCTCCCACATCCCAAAGACATGCTGTAGGTGGATTGGACACTCTGAATTGACCCTAGGTGTGAGTGTGTGTGTGTGTGTGTGTGTGTGTGTGTGTGTGTGTGTGTGTGTGTGTGTGTGTGTGTGTGTGTGTGTGTGTGTGCCTTCTGTGGAAGGATGGGCGCCGGGCTGGCAACTCGACACTGTAAAACTACACTGCCAATCATGAGCAGACAGGTGATCCACTGTGGCGACCCCTAACCGGGAAAAGCCGAAAGAAGAAGAAGAAGAAGAATGTAAATATATAGTAGTATGCATTGCTCAACAGTTACTTATTTATTTATTGACATTTGATTACTGGAGGACATCTGACTGGGTAGAAGCCCATTTTCAGTGAAGGCCTGGGGAGAAAAGATTGAAATTATTACAAAGTATTTTAAAAACAATGCGCCAGATTCACGAAGGCTTGCACGGAGTCTAAGAGTAGTGTAAGACTCCAGATAGCCAATATGTCTGCCGAGCAATCCAGGAACAGCTGGCAGGGGTGTGCACGAGAGCTCCTAAAATGGCTCTTGCACGGACAGTGTTAGGTTATGCAAATTACCTCATTTGCTGCTGAAAGCTATGCAAATGAGGTAAATTTGCGATCCAGGAAACACTAACCTGTCCGAGTAATAGTAGTGTTATTTGCAGAAATGTACTCGGTTGGTAACTGAGTACCGTTCTGCAAATAGCACAACGGAGCAATGACAGCTCCAAATAAATGATGCACCCAGTTGAGGAAGCATGCCAATGGCCAAATATAAGGCCATTGGCATTTATATGTGTTGCAAAATAATTAAAAAAATAATTTTTTTGTTCCCCAATCTCCGATGTTTATGTGTAGCGCAGCATCGCGCAAACGTGCGGCGCTCTAAAAACTACCCAAAAAAGCCATAGATAGGCATTTTATCACAAATATCCATCTGCCATGCAAGTGAATGGCAGGCTGAAGATAACATGGCTACTGAGCAGTGGTTGCTAAGGGGGAAAGCTCAGTGTGAGAGATGTAACCAAGCATTAGTAGGCAATCCTATGCAAATGAGTATAAGGATAGTGAATCCCAATTTTCCCTGCCATGTGAACCATGTCCCTAGAGTGTAAGAGTAGGATTAGGGGAGTAACAGAGTAGTAGATAGGTGACATCATGAGGGGGGTATGTATCAAAGACTGTAAGCTTATTGGAGCGGAGTGGCATGTGTTTGCTGTGAGTTACACAGGACTGGAAGAGGCGTGTCTACAGGTGTTTGAACTGAAACCAAGAAACCGAAGGCGTACACTGTGGCTACAACCAAAGTTTCTTGCAAAGATGCTAACACTGTGTGCACGCCTGTACACCCATCTATGCCTGTGTGCGCATGTGTGCATCCGTGTAAGGTTGTGTAAGGCTGTGTAAGCCTGTGTGCATGGATGTGCACCCGTCTAAGCCTGTGTAAGCCTGTGTAAGGCTATGTGCATGCATGTGCACTCATTTGCACGTGTTTGTGCTTGTTTGCGCGACGCCGGCCCCTGTGGAAACAGAAAGGGAAAAGGAAGGAAAAGTAGTAGTAGGAAGTTAACCAAGGAGAACTAGCAGAGCTGCCAGGTGAAATCAATCAGAATCAGCCAATTACACAGGCAGTACACTAGCCCAGCCCAGCACTTAAAACTCTGCAAACAACATTCCCCCATGTTTTACTCAGAAACACTGCAACACTGCAGTATACAAATAGAAGTGAAAACTTAAAAAGCTTAACTGAGAAAAAACATGTTAGGGGCTGCCATTGCTATTATAAGGCAACATGTGCAAGATGCTGAGGGTGGTGCCATTGCGGATGTTGCTGAGCAACCCACAGTGAGGAGACGGAAAAGAGTGTACAGACCCAGGGTATCCTACCAGGGGCTACATGAGCTGGAGATTGTGGAGTGCTATAGAGCGGACAGAGAGCTCCTGCAGCAAATTGTTGAGCTGTGCAGGCCACACCTCACACACAGAACCAACAGAGGGGAACCCATCCCAGTGGAAACCAAGGTATGTGCTGGCCTAAGAATACTAGTAACAGGTACCTTCCAGAGACCAACTGGTGATATGATGGGGATTTCACAGGCATCAGCATCCAGGGTACTGCACCAGTTCCTGAATGCCATGTCAGCACATGTCGGTGATCATGTATATTTCCCCAATTCCCATGAGGTATTGGCCAGCAATATGCGTCTCTTACAGCAGATAGCGGAATACCCTGAGGTAGGGGGTGCAATTGACTGCACGCACATACACATCAAAGCACCAGCCAGTGAGCGGGGTAGGGCCTACATCAACCGTAAGGGCTTCCACTCCATCAACTGCCAGGTCGTGTGTGATGCCCAGGGCATAATACTGAATGTGTGTGCTGGCTGCCCTGGAAGCTACCACGATTCCCATATCTGGCATGTGACGCAGCTGTACCAGACATTTGCCAATGGGGACATCCCTGACGGTCACCTAGTGGGGGATACTGGATACGCACTGGAGCCGTGGCTGATGACACCCATCAGAAATGCACACACACTCCTGAAGAAGAACTACATAATGAGGCACACGCACAAACACGAAATGTAATCGAGCATGTGTTTGGGATGCTCAAGTCATGGTTCTGGTGCCTGGACACATCTGGTGGAGCCTTGCAGTACTCACCAACTACATGTACCCAAATTGTCATGGTATGTGCCATGCTACACAATATGATCCTGCGAAAACAGCTGCAGCAGGAACAGCATAGGGCAGGGCCAAACAACCCCCCACCATTGCCAAGGCCTGCACAGGCACAGCGTGACTTGAAGGAGGAACAGCCTGAGTCTGCCCCAGTAGGCAGAAGGAGGTGTGCCCAGTATGCCTTTGCCTTGGCAAAGAGGCAATGCATAGCACATACACTGGCTCAGTAGGAACCCTGGAAATGATACCTCTCTGTGACTCGCAAATAAAATAAGACATAAGTACATAGCAGTGCAGGCATAACAAATATGTATAAGTGTCAGGTGAAACCCTCATCCTATGTACACCCACAGTAACAATCAAGTGTACCCCTGGGTAGAAATGTACAAAGAATAGCTTTCCCCCCTGTATGTAGAAATGTTGATAAGTCTATGCAAAGTGTCTCATGGAAGCCCTGCAGGCACAGCATAATCCCAGTTGATCTATGACACAAAGGTGAGCCCTGCTGTAAATATACAGCTTGACTTTCCATACACATATAGTATAAATGTCTATACTGGGCGTGCTCACACACTCCAACAAATGTACTGGATTTCATTCAGCATCACACTGAAAGGACATACTGGGCATGCTCACACACTTAGAAAATGAAGCAAATGTCAGGCCACTACATACTGAAAGGTCATACTGGGCATGCTTACACACTTATGCCAAATACGGAGGTGATAATAAGGGATCTATGGACAAATGTGGATAGACATCTCTACTTCCAGAAACACATTCACAAAGTTGTCAGAAAATCATGCTATCTGTTCACATAAACTGCCAAGGTCTGTGCATGTAGGTCAAAGGAGGTTCCCAGTACTCATCAGTCATCAGACCCGTCAGAGAGTACCACACCACACCACACATGCGATGAATCAGACTAGGCACATTCAACAGCCAGAAAGACCACTGAAGTACCCTAACAAGAGGATTACTGGCCTCAAACAGTTGCCCCATGCAACAAGACTGAATGTAAACTAATCTGTGCTCTGTTGCATACTGTCTACTCAGGAGATTTCTGCCCAACAGACAGGTCCATGTCATGGCTACACTCAGATCTGTACTGAGTTACAGCTCAATGGCACTAAATATACAGACCAACTGATATTGACAACATCCTGGCAGATAAGATCACTTATAACTGTACCCCCCTCTCACCCATGAAAGAGCACACCTCTATAATGGAAGACTGCAAAGTTGTTGTCATCATGGCTGCACAGGTAAAAAACACTCTCCAAAGCCAGTATCACAGCAGCCATGGGACCAGATAACTTCACAGGCTGTGTTCCACACAAACCGCAGAACGAACAGGCACTACACTGACGTACAATGTGCAGTCATAGCCTCACCTCATGCTTTGTGCCTGTTGAATGGTGTACAGTGACGGTTATCCCACTACACAAGGGTGGAGACACCACGGACCCCAGGAGCTAGTGCCTCATTAGCTTGACGAGCCTGCTCTTCAAGGCCATGGAATGTATCATCATACAACATGTAAACAATTACATTTGTAATCCCCAAACCCTGGACCACAAACATGTTGGGTTTGTAAAATGCAGATCATGTCACCTAAACCTGATAGATGACATTGAAGCAGTAAACAGAACCATCAACAAGGGTAAGGTGGTTCACACAGCCTATGTTGATCCTGCCACAGCTTACACCACCCCACACTCTGGAAATATAGATAAACCCACTAAACTAGGTATAAATTGCTATGTCACAAGATAGGTTGCCAACAGGCTTACTGACAGAACACACACTGTGAAAGTAGCAGACTCCAAGTATGACTTTGGACCAGTGATGAGTGCAGTACCACAAGGTCCAGTCCTGTGTCTTGTCCTGTTTAGTATCTACTTCCCTGAAGTAAACTTTAACATGGAAGGTCTGTGGCTACAGAAGTTACCAGAGGACTACAAACTAGGAGCCATAATTGTAAACACTAAAGATGTGGACATCCTACAAAAGGGCCTCACTGAGACAAATGGCTGTTGTCAAAGCCATGGGCTCTAGCTCAGTGGCAAAAGGTGCATTGTCATCCCCTTTATTAAAACCTCTGTAGCCAAGAACTACAACATAGACAGTAGTATACTTAACACTGACAGTGTGACAAGGGACCTTGGGTCACAGGTGTACACTGGACACAAGCGTGATAATCACATCCCCATAGTAGTCAGAAAACCCTGCTATGTGGCACACCACATCACAAAATGTGTCTCATGCAGGATAGAAGAGAACATTGTTCCCCACTACTCATCACTCGCTAGAACTATAATAGAGTACAACGCCACTTTTGCTATGTACCTCACAAGACAACTACAACAACTGTAAAGCCTGCAGGAATAACTCACAAAGAGCATTAGCTGCCAGAAATACATGCCATACACAGACCATCTCAAAATGCTTCATCTGTACTCCCTTGCATATCACCTACTCAGATGTGTTAACTGCCTAACATACAAAGCTATGTCAAACACAGAGCTGTTGGACATGCTCCACGTAAAACACTCACAATCCCTCTGACCTTTGGACCCAAAACCATGAGTGAAATACAAAAGGAAGGGGTGTACCCATTTACCGTATGGATACCCACACCTTCAGGTTAGTGGCACAGCATGAGGCCTTGGAGACCATGCAAGTGCAACTAACATTGGGCAAAGCTGCTCATCAGATTGTAGCCTGCTACAGATCACCTACCTTGTCACAGGAACCTCACTCAGTATTCCTAAGAACAGTGGAAGATATAGAGGTCCTATCAAACACCATTATATGAGGTGATTACAACTACCCAAACAGTGATTGGGAGAATTACTTGTGTACAATGTCCTTTGCCCAATGTTTCCTAGAGTTTAAAAGCTCTAACACCCTGGAACAGCTGGTCACCATGCCCACTAGAGGTGACACCATACTGGACATGATCATCACCAACATGGGATACCTGTGTTCCACAACAGAGATAAAGCCCTTGCTGGTAATATCAGATCATAAAGTAATCACACTGGACATCCACATCCCGCCCCCTCACCCAGTCAATGAAACCACCGTGAAGACATTTTCAAAAGCAAACTGCACACATCCCAAGACAAAAATGGAAAGTTCAAAAGACCTCTTGCTGTAGGATAATGGTATACAATGTGCCAAATCAGTTACAAGTGAATCCTATGAGCATCTACAGGGATGCATTGATCGAGGCATCACAAATAAAACCAAGATGCACTTCTCCAAAAATAAGAAAACAATCTGGTGGTTGTTGCCCATAAATAAGCTAGACAACAGAAGGAGGAAACTAACACCTGATAGAGCCAACTTCACTAAAGGAAAGGCATCACTGATCATTATAAGGAAGAAGTAATGATTGCTCATAAAATAATTCAAGGACACTTTCAAAAGACAAATTGCCAAGGACTTTAAGAATGACAACCACAAAGCCTGAGATAGCTATACCACACATGTAGGTGTCCACTTCCAAATATGCTGTCAGCTACTGACAAATGGCAAGGAATACACTGAACCAACTTTCATTGCCCACATCCTGGGGGACAAGTTCAGTGCAAATTTCCCCCCATCACCCCCAAAAGGGCCTATGTCCATCACAGAAGGATGTAGAGCCCCAGACATCATGGAAATGCAAGTAAGGACAGGCCTCTCCAAAGCCAAGAACACAGCATCAATGGGACTGGATGGTGTCCCAGGCTGCGTCATACGCTAGGCCCAAAAGGAACCACACCCCCACCTACATTCACTGGCCAGACTCAATCGTACCACAGGGTATGTACCCAAAGAATGGCATACACCAACAGTCATCCAGCTCCACAAAGGGGGTGCCACAACAGAACCTGGAAACCATTGCCCTATACGTCTACTCAGCCTGGTCTACAAAGCTATTGAGCAAATTGTCATGGAACCCATAAACAGTGACATTGGGGACCTCCAGACACTGGACTCTACATAACTCTGCCTTGTTAAAGGCAGACCCTGCCTCCTAAACATAGTTGACTTACTACAAACAGTTACCAAGGACATAGATGGAGGTGATAGTAGTCCACACAGCCCACCTAGAACTCACTAAGGACTTTTTACACCATTCCGCACTCTGTCATCATGGACATGCTTACCAGCCTGAACATCAACAGCTATCTCACAGGATGTGTGGCCAAGTGGCTCACAGATCAAACACACATGTTCAGCATTGCAGGTGTCATGTCTGACTCTAAGACAGTCACAAATGGCATCCCACAGGTCCTGGCCCTGGGACCCCACCTGTTCAGTAGACACTGCTCAGAGGTACAGGCAAGCATGGGAGGAGTATGGCTGAACAGTTTTGCAGATGACTGCTAACTGTGGTCCATAATCAACTCTATGGCTGACACACACATCCTCCAGAAGGGGCTGACAGAGTCAGATACCTGGTGTCAAAACAATGCCCCAAGAAGAATGGCAAAGAATGCATAGTTATCCCCTTTGGCTAAAACAAAGTGCAAAAAAATTACCACATAGGTGGTACTCCAGTATGTATGGAGAAAGTCATGACGGCCCTAGGGACACAGTTAGATAGTACACTCTTCTTTGATGATCACATGGCCAAAGTGTTTAGACATTCCTTCTATGTAGCCCACCCAATGTCACCAAATGTAACCCACTTTGTCTAGTTTGATGATGTCCTCAACCTACAAATATACCTGTGGAAAGTAGAGCTTGCAGTAATGTGTATAGCGTGTCATGTACATGCGTACTACTGTAATTTCATAAACCAGTTAGGTAGGGGTTTGAATCCTGCACTTGACAAGTGTGTGTTATCTCCTTGGAGAGGAGCAACCTTTTTGGAGAGTACTCATACACCTTAAAAGTGGTATACTAATCTTTGGCAGGTCTGATGATGTCATCATCCTTCAAATATACCTGTGGAAAAGAAAACTCACAGTAATGTGTATAGTGCGTCGTGTAAATGTGTACTCCTGTAATATCATAAACCAGATAGGTATGGGTTTGAATACTACACTTGCCAAGTGTGTGTGCCTGTTTGTGTGTGATCACCTTGGAGAGGAGCAACCTTTTTGGAGAGTGCTCATACACCTTAAAAGTGGTATACTAATCTTTGTCAGGTCTGATGATGTCACCATCCTTCAAATATACCTGTGGAAAACAGAACTCACAGTAATGTGTATAGTGCATTGTGTAAATGCGTACTCCTGTAGTATCATAAACCAGTTAGGTAGGGGTTTGAATCCTGCACTTGACAAGTGTTTGGGTGTGATTTCCTTAGAGACGAGCAACCTTTTTGGAGAGTACTCATACACCTTAAAAGTGGTATACTAATCTTTGTCAGGTCTGATGATGTCACCATCCTTCAAACATACCTGTGGAAATAAAGGCTCGCAGTAATGTGTATAGTGTATCGTGTAAATGCGTACCCATGTAGTATCATAAACTAGTTAGGTCGGGGTTTGAATACTGCACATGACACCTGTGTTTGTGTGTAATAACCTTGGAGAGGAGAAACTTTTTTGTAGAGTAGTAGAACACCTTAAAAGTGGTATACTTATCTTTGTCAGGTCTGATGATGTCACCATCTTACAAATATACCTGTTGAAAAAAGACATCCCAGTAATGTGTATAGCATGATGTGTTAATTCATACTGCTCTAGTATCACAAAGTAGTTAGGTAGAGGTTTGAATCCTGCATCTGTGTGGCACTTTTGGTCAATGTGTAGTGGGTTTTGCTTTTACTACTGTATGACATGTCAGTATGCATTGCGCGTGAGGTAGCTGTGTGGCAAATACATATATGTACATGTTACCTCAATTATTGCATGTGTGTAAACCCTGCTTTCTCCCAGGACACAACTGTCATCTTTGCCAGACTGTGCTGCTGCTTCCCAGACCTTAGGTCACATCTGTATGCTTGTGACAAGGCCAGCCACTGCAGTGATCCCTGGCCTAGGTCATCTGTGTCACACACACTCATTACGGTTACTATTGAATTGTGTGAGTGAGGGTTTATGGCCGAGGTATATGTTAGACCATTTCTAACGCAGAAAAGTCTGTCAGTGATGACTATTCATTATAGGTGTACAACAACCTTTGTGGATATGCATGCAAACCCCTTATTGCTTATGTGATCCACCGAGGTGCTTCAAAATACCTTAGGAAATGTGATTATCAAAGGAGAGATGACATAACACTTGGTTGCATGTACACATCAGTACCTGTTCATCATGTTGGTGGCTACTACCTATGTGGTACTGTGGGGATACTATGTTCCGTAAAGGTGGATGAATATGCTTAGTTTGGATAACAGCTTTACAGCATGGGTTTGACAATAGTTATCTGTCTGTATGGTACCCTTGTGGAGGATGTGTGTGTCATCTGGAGAATGCATTATAGGCCACAGTATGCATTACCAGATGTGGACGGACATATCCCTACTGTGATTGCTTGTACCTAAGAGAGCTATATGCCAAACAGGAGTGGTCTCAGTAATGGGTGCAAGTGAATACCACTGGTTACTGGCATAGTATAGTACCTGAAGGATGCAAAATTTGCTGTGTGTCCTACAGCTGTGTGTCAGTTATGAAGACATCATCTAACGATTGGTTATGGCCAGGCTGTTGAAGTTATGTATACTACCAGAATGCAGAACAATGACATATAGTAACAGTATCACCCACAGCACAGTGTCAAACCATGTCATACACACATGTGTAGTCAGGTTCCAAAATGTGTGTAGTACAATGCATACTGGCCACCAATAGAAACTATGTAGTGTTACTGTGTAATACAGGGCATGTCACCCTGCCCATGTGTCCACTATGCACGTACATGCAGACAGTGCACCTCCACCATGTTCACAGATGTACACCTGCAAATCTGTGCTACACACATCCCACACATACTGTCCACTCTCTAACACATGCTGCCAATACTGCACACATCAGCGAAGTGGCACGTGGGCAGACAATACACTATTTTAACTAACACTGGTGTACAGAATACTACAATGACAATCATAGCTTTAATGCATCATGCCTGCTCAGCTACACCTTCAAGCATATCATTACACTCTACTGCTGACAACATGATAACATTGCTGTACTGCTATAAAGTCATCCTGTGCATCAGCACCATGGTAGCCTGTTCCTGCATCGATGTTACAGATGACAGGAGGTGGCACAGGTTTCACCATATGCACAGGGTGTGTTGTTGGTTTGCCAGAGGCCTACAGTGAGCCATCCAATCGACATGTATGTGTGTGTGTGAGGGGCAAGAGTACTGCTATGGGCCAATGCTGATGTAATGTGTGCGGGTATGTGTTAGCTCTAGGTGTCTGGTTCTTGTGTGTGTGTGTCTGCATGCACACAGTTCTACCATGTGGCTGCCATATACGGGTATTTGTGGGACAGCCACAGACTGTACCTGCCAGGCTTTACAGATCACCGTCTCTGGCTATGGATACGGTACCTGTGCCTGTCAGGGGTGCTACTGACACTATCAGGTACTAAGCCAGACTGGGTACTATCCCCAGAGGTAGATGGATGTACACTGGACCCAGGTCCCTGCTGGGACTGTCCAGAGCCAAGTGCACGTGGTCTTCTAGGACGTTCTATTGACAGCCCACCCCCAACATTGCTGGGGCTGGTACTGGCACTACAGAAGCAGCTGTGACTTGAGGGACGTCCATGGTGACTGCCAGCTGCTGATGTTGCTGGCATATGTCCACATCGATGACTCAGCCGTACCACACTGTCCTGACACATGGACATGACATTGCGGAGGACATCTAATGTCTCTCCCCAACGTCTATCTGTGACCTCAGTGTAATGACGGATGGCACCTGCTAGGTCATGGATACTGTCAATTACGGCGGTATGTGCCCTCTGTGCCCTTAGTCCCTGTCTGGTGTACCGTTCCATATGTGCCTGTGCCTCCATGACAGCCTGGAACATGCGTGACATTGTCAGACCTGTGGCACATCTGCCAGTGGCATGATGAGCAGCAGTGCTCCGGCGAGAACCCCTGGACATCTGCCTATGTGGTACCCTTCCAGACAGCTGGGTATGGCTGCTGTGTCAGGCCAATGCTGACTGTTTGCTGTCCCTCAGCTAAGGGCATTGGTGATGGATTTATTGGCAGTATGACTGTGTGCATGGATGGGGTGGACACTTGTGTACTGTCGATTGGCAGCCCAATGACAGACCCTGGCAAACATGCCTGTGCCTCAACACACCTATCATCATCATCATCACTATTTTGCTCAGTGACATTGGCTTCCCCGCTGCATTGAACAAGCCCAAAGTCAGCACCTGTGATAGAAAGACAGGAAACACATTTTACGACATGTACATGATGTCGGCACACATGCACACATGAAAACATGCACACATGCACACATGCACACATGAACACATGCACACATGAACACATGCACACATGCACACATGAACACATGCACACATGAAAACATGCACACATGAACACATGCACACATGAACACATGAACACATGCACACATGAACACGAACACATGCACACATGCACACATGAACACATGAACACATGCACACATGCACACATGAACACATGCACACATGTACGCATGCACACATGAACACATGAACACATGCACACATGAACACATGAACACATGCACACATGCACACATGAACACATGAACACATGAACACATGCACACATGAACACATGCACACAAATGCACTCCTCACTAAAACAGACACACACACACACACACACACACACACACACACACACACACACACACACACACACACACACACACACACACACACACACACACACACACCACCAGCAATCCGGAACATACTTAATAGCGGGTGAGGGTGGGGTACAGTATCACAAGGCAAACAGTTATATCACACATGTTAGCATGCAGGATGTGTGTTGCTCAACAGCATGCAGTGTGAGTGTAGACAGCCCTTGCTAATAACAGTATACATGGCTTTGATGCATGTGTGTTGTTGTTCAGTGATCGGTCTCACCCTGGAATGCAATGTGTACATGGACACAACATTGCTGTGCAAGTATTAAAAGCTCTGCAATGTCTTGTGCACCATCACTCACAGGTATACATGCCATGGCTGGATGTGTATCTGTGTGTCACATAGATATCCATTTCTGATTAGTGCGCCTGTGTCTTTAGCAGATGATTGTGGACACAGGTTTAGCACATGCATGCTATGTATACACACAGGATGAGTGGTGCATAAATACCTGATGGAATACCATTGCTCAACATATCCATTGTACAGTGGTTATGATGAGTGTAGGACATATTGTGGACATGCCAGTGCCAGCCATGACATGGCATGCTACAACACAACTGCAACGTTAAACTTCACACATACACAGTGTGTGTCATGTGACCTATACACTCAATAGAATTACATGACATGTATGTGTCACTTTGTACAAATGGTGATTGCTAAGCATAATGTGTATTGGTGCATATGTTTGCACACAGACAACACTGAGGTGCATAGCAGTTAATGCTATGTGTCGTACTGTGGTCACTGTAACTGGATGGGGTGTAGTACCATGAGCCATCATCATGCAGCATCATGTGGTCACTCAAGGCTACTGATGTGTGCCAGACTGGGACATACCATGCTGTACCAGAACTGCAGTACCATGGCTACATTCACCATTTCACAGCCAGTTGTTACATCTGTTTGTATGGTGCTCAATAGGGGGCATTGCCTAACATGAATGTGTTATGTGTTGAAGAGTGTCGCACAGCCACATGAGAGGCTTCTACCCCTCAGGTATATCATGTGTGCTGTGTGGATGACATTTGGGATACTGGAGTGTGACCTTACAGCGGGTGTCTGAATACGCCATGTGTAGCATGTTAACGGGTACTGTGTATGACAATGTTGTGTATGTTGTGTGCATGTGTATTGACTCTGCCTATCCAACGTCCACTACAGTGTTGCCACAATTGTGTGGGATGCTCTGTGTATTGTATGTGTTTTAGGCAGCTACCCACGTTGCTGGGATGTGCATAGTCTCACAGCAAACATGCACAGCATGCATAATGCATAGGTGTGATACATGTACATGGCCTACACCTCACCTATGACATGCACATATAATTAGCAATTTTAAATGTAGAACACACTCACCAGCATGGGTCTGCTGCCTTGATGTCACACCAGAGGGACCTACAAGGATATGAGACAGTTTGTCAGTGGCAACAACTGTGGCATTGCTACTGTGTGTTTGCAATGTTACAGTAGTACAACGGTTGACAGTCACAGGCCTACAGATCATATTCCTAATTATTAGTATTGCACAACACTAGGCACCACATCTTCTAACTACACAGTACACATCTCACATAAGCATGCTATAACAATAGAGGTAACAGTAGTCTACAGCTATGCCATGTTACCTGCACATTCTGTGTGAACTTGTTGTGTGGCTCCAGCCTCCATGATGATACATGTTAGTTGTTGTTGTTGTTGTTGGCCAGGAGCCACCTGGCTCAGGAGCAGCTCCTCCACTCTGGTGAGGGGGGGGGTGGATGGCTACCCCACCACCTGTGGCAAGCTGTTGTCCACAGATATCAGACGCACACTGCTGGACATGTCTAATTAAATCACTGCAGTGATGGCGTACCTGCTCATATGTCTGGTTATGCATGCCTATGTAATTTACTCTACGGACAAGATCTTGCCACAGTGCAGTCCACTCATGCTGGTCCTGGCTGGTTCTGTTGAAGAGCAGGGCATAGTGCTGCACCAGACTTGTTGTTATTATTTCCTCCTCTGCTGGGCTATAGCTGGGGTTACGATGGTGGGACATGGCAGTGGAAGACAATGAAACAATATGTGTGAGCAAGTCATGCGGCACACTTAACATTCTAAAGTACAGATATCAATAAACTGCCATATATTGCAACCTATTGGCTGTCACAGGATACACACTTTCAATAACACATATCAGTGCTCAGCCCACAACTGCCTGACAGTGCCTGGCACACCCTATATATCGAACCATGTTTTGCACAGCAACAAAGATAAACCAGTATGTAAGACTATTAACAGTACATGGCACACTGTATGTGACACAATGCACCACCTAGCCACAGGAGGTATATATCAAGCTAATGCATCAAGAAATATGTAATCCATTGCAATGATCGTACAGTCCAGTTACAGTATTACCAGTATACCACACTAGTCGTTGATGGCAAACCCCTGCCTAACAAATGTGCACATTCGTTAATATAGGTGGCATACTGCTGTATTACACTATACATGTTGCTAGATATGCACCTATATCCTGTAACACACATATGACCGAGGCCATGGTACAGGCATACCCACACACACATCAGACATACATACCAGACACAAAGGTATGGCAACCCAGATTACCTTTACCTGTGTACCATACAGTACTGTGTGTCAGTAGTTACGAGAACTTATGCCTGAGGTATGTAATCTGTGAGGACTACAGGGAACACACATAACAGTGGTTCCAAGAAATGTGGACATACACCATACTGTGCTGTTTAGGCATACAGCTTCAGGTAGTACTACAGTTCATACAGGAGTTGTATTCACCAGCAGTAACACTCAAAAAGCATACATTTACTGCTTTAGCCTACAATGAGACACCCCAGTCGACACCAAGGGACTACGACAGACCATATGGCGTACTGCTTTTTCTGCCTAGCAATTGCATACACATCTTGTGCTGGGATCACAGCTAGGACACATAATACCATTACAGAAAGAGTTTCCCAGTAAGTTAAAACACATATACAGAACACTGACACATTCACCAACACATTCACCATCACATTCAGTCAACCTCACATAGCAATTATTACGAGTACATGCAGGTGTGTATCGCTTCATAGGTAGGTAATAGGCTATTGGACCTAGGGCCTATAGAGGTCTAGACATATGCTACCCTGGCCTTTGACACACAGGCAATTACATTTCATGTGGCTCTGACAAGCAGAGCCACAGAGGTGATTCCAGGGGTGTATTTCCTATATCCCATACAATCATCAGGATTATTTCTGACGACTGCTAATTAGGAGCTTTATTTGCTATTGATATGTGGTTTATTCCAGAGTATGGGATGTCTCTGAGATAGGAATCTATTCCTCCAGCATGTGCTGTTTATTGAGGTCACAAGGTTTAGGTCCCCTAGGGCATGTAGCTCATAGGGATTGTGATCTGTTTATGTGGAGCATGTCCAACAGCTGTGGGTTTGACATAGCTTTGTATGTTAGGCAGAGGTCACCTCTGGATAGGCGGTATGCTACACAGTCTAGATGTGTGTTTGTGAGACGGTCTGCATACAGCATTTGTTTGAGGCTGGTATTACTCTTTGTGAGGTATGTCTGTGTTGTTTCCAGTTGCTGTAGATGTCTTGTGAGGTACATACCACATGGGGCATTGTACTCTATAATGGGCTTTATGTGTGATGAGTAGAGGGGAACACTGACCTATATTTCCCTGGATGATGCACCTTTTGTGATGACGTGTACCATGTAGACAGATGACATGAGTAGTGTGGCACTGTGATTATCAGAGGGGAGACTACTGTCCACCTGTGTTCCATGGTTTCTCTTCACACCTTCAGGTTTTTAGTAGACTACCACCTATGTGTTAGTTAATGGGTACAGAGTTTTTGCAAGAAGGGATGCCAATGCAGTGTCAACATTGAACTTGAGTCCATGGCTTTATCACCAGGCATCTGTTTCAGAAAATATGTCCCTGTCCCTCTCCCCATCTCTCTCTCTCTCTCTCTCTATATATATATATATATATATATATATATATATATATATATACACACACATACATACAAACATCCATTGGTGTACATATAGATATACATATAGGCACATATACAGTCCACCTTTCATGGTGGGGATATCACTTATGTGAAGGTTGTGAGGTATGCAGTTATGTCATAATATTGCACAGTGTTGTGCAGAATGCATTGAAGGTGTTCTCAGCCCCTGTAGCTTTAGCAGGCCTCACTGGCTGCAACCCTGCAAACCTGACGAATCATACACACAGCGTTTAACCACCACATATCATATACCAGCACTGTATGCTGTCTTGTTTGCCACACACTACAACCTACATAGAAATGTGCACATAACAACCTTCAACAACATATATATGTCCACCCTTCACAAACAGTTGCAGTATGTCCCTTGCTCTATGCACATGTACAGATGCTAATATATCTGACACAGCCAGATCTCTCTATATGTGTGTGCCATACACACACAAGGTCCACACTGTTGTAAGTTTGTGTACCTCACAGCTGACCTGTTGGTCCTTGCTGCAACATGAACAGGTGTCACATGTGAGCACACAGTAATATTAGAGGGTGTATATATAGCTGCAAATGCTAGATTAGCATACTAGCCTGGTACAGCTGTTGCCAGTGCTAAGCAACACATTAATATGACTATCATGCATTTGTTACTCTGTCACATCCATGTTTATGTAACTGTATGCGCTACTCCTCCAAACAGACATTGTACACACTACTATACAGAACACAGATAACATGGATCAGATGTTTGACATTTAATGCTGAACTACATATGTCACAGTCATATTCCACTGCACATAGCTACACACTGATTTCTCCATGCCTGTAGTTATGCAGGGCATCTGTGCATAGATACGTACTGCTGCCACATATGGATGATTCAAACTATGTAGAGTACTCTTCATAAACATCTACTACATGCCAGTAAATACATAGCTGTTACATACCTTTCCTTTGTATGTGTTTGTAATTTTCATTTCTGTGTGTTTACTGATAGATGTATTTAATATATCTCAGTAATGTTTTTAGATATATTTCTCTTTTTTCACGAACAATTTTTTTTCAATATATTATTTTTTTTCAATATATTATTTTTTTACAATATATTTTTTCAATATATTTTTTTTCAAATATATTTTTTTCAATATATATCTTATTTTTAATATATTTGTTAGTTTATATATATATATATATATATATATATATATATATATATATATATATATGTATATATATATATATATTCAAATTTATTATTTTTCAATATTTCTTTTTGTCTATGTATTTTTTTTTCAATATATTCTTTTCTTCTTTCTTTTTTTCTTTCAATAATATAACTTATTTTGATATATATATATATTATTTTTTTTATTATTCTGCAGCTGTTGTTTGCATCTGTGTCTCTCTCTCTCTAGCTCTCTCTCTCTCTCCCTACCTAGCTGCAATGAAATAATTACATGCGTGGACAGCAAGTACAGCCTGCTTTTATGGGTATCTGCACATGTGCATGTGATGGCCTCTACACCAATTGGTGGCCACCATTTGGCAATTGCATGCAGCCTGCTGTGTGGTACTTGCAGTACTCACTGTCATAGCAACCCAATGCTATAAATTGCTAAGTCAGGTAGGCGTAGCCCTTTCAGCTTTCCGAAGTGGGGAGCATGCTTGTTTGCTGTGGACACCGTTGTGTAAGTCAGAAGGTTGGTATAGTTCTTATGACTGATGCTAGGGTTGTAGCCAGTGATTTGAATGTTGTACTTAGACCTGAATGTTGCCACTTCCAGTACACAGCTGACAGTGTAGATTTTTACTCACCCCTACAAATGCTAACACAAGATACATGGGAGTATGTAGTTTCTTTTCTACTTATACAATTTGCTGCCATACATACATAGCTATTGAGATGTTTTCATTTGGCACATGAACTGTTTGTGAACTGCTATACTGTGGATATTAATGTACTCACTTCTGCACAGTTTGTGTTGCTTTTTGTTGACATTAGCACAGGATGCTCATGAAAACTGGACAATTCCAGTACTGAGTATGCCTACCTACATTCTTGCTGGACCTTGAACACACAGGTATTTTGTACATTTGGGTGGGGATTGTCCTGCTATGATACTGTGTGGGGGTTGTAAAGTGCTGCTGTAACATTATTTACTGCTAGAATGTCTGGTTCTGTTATCACAGTCATGTAATGCAATTCCACAACAACTGCTGGTAAAGTTCCACAGAACAGGTTTTGTGTTATGGCATTCCTATCTTTCTTTTACATTCACTCATTCTGATGTATGATATATATATATATATATATATATATATATATATATATATATATATATATATATATATATATATACATATATATATATTTCAGCAACAACCTGCTGTATCTCTGCTGTGGCTTAGTGGTACTTCATGCAGTCTAGTGTGTCTGGGGTTCGAGACGGACAGAGGTATTTTATTTTGCTGCTGAGCAGAACAAGGGCCCTGACATACAGAGTGACTAAGGCACTTTTATGCAGTACTAAGCGGGTTTGCACGACGCTTAGCAATAGTTATCTAAGTCCACACAAGTGCACACTTGCGCAAACCTGCTAACTACTGCTTAAAAGTGCTTACTCCCGCTAACCCCCGTGCTCATTTCTTTGAAAGAAAAGAAAATGGGGAGATAGGAAAGTGGTGAAAAAGGGGCACAAAGAGGGTAAGACAGTAGGGAAAACAGCTTGGGATGTGCAGGATGGGTGTAGGGAAGGTCCATAGCTTCCCATTTTTTTAACAGCAACAGCTGTGCATATACTAATAATTTTGATGGAAATTTGAAACCTTCCATCCCTGAGAGAGGGGTGAGGACAATGAAGTATGTTGTACTGCCAATTAAATTTCAGTTTATGTGTCCAGCAGACATGTGTGTAAAATGGGCAGCTATGTATGGGGTGTAATTTTTTTGTGGGAGCAGATTGCCCATTTTTTTTCAGGTGAGAGTGGAATGTGGGGTCGGGGAAGTAGGTATATTTGGGGAGGTAGGTTGGGGAGGTAAACAGACAAGACAAACAAGATGCATACAGGGGCGGAATATGATACATGGGGTGGGTGAACACCATTGACGGGGAAGGGTGTTTGGACATCGCAAGCCCATGAGCCGATAGATGGCAACAGTGGAACTGAGATCCCCACCCATGGGCAGTCACCACTGCACCTTCACAGCCTGGAGGGTGGCTGTGCTGGGGGCTGCGTAGGAGGGGCAGGCTCACCCGTGAGTCACGCCACTCTTGCCTCGAGCTGGCATAGAGGATCAGCGACTGAACGCTCAATCTCCCTATGCACCACAGCTCAGACCGTTCGGAGGGTGATAGGTGGCCCTCCTCCGGCCACGCTTGCATGGGGAGGATGAGCCCCATCCCCTGCAGCTCTTCCACCCGAAGGTGGCACAGGACCAATGGAGGAGGAGGTCCTGGGCTGGGCATCGGACCTGCTGGTGTCAGGTGCCATCGCCAGCTGAGGTGGGACAGGTGGGTCCGCTGGGACCGGCCTTCCCATACATTCTGTGTTTAGGAGGATTTAATGACAATATGGATTAGTAATAGCCAACAGCATTCCAATTTAGTTGTAACAGCATACAGTAGTATTCCCATTAACCCAACACACCAGAGTTCCAACAGTTGAACAGTAAGCATAACACATGCATATATAGAACAACAGTGGACATTCCAACAGCATGCAGGATTGATTGGTGGCAACAGGCCACCAAGATTGTGGTATGTGAACAGGGCACATGCATCAATGTAAATGCAGATATTTATAAAACAATAGGACATGAGTCCCAACAAATGTTATGAGATTAGACATACCCATTGAGGTGTGGAATTGCATTGTTTAGGCACATACAGTAGGTTGTAAAAAGATACCTCCATTAACAACTTATATATACTTGTAGTTTACACTACATTCCTATTGACTGCAGTTATATATCCCCTACATGTATTATTACACTGGGCAATGTCTGTTAAATTGTAAAGTTCTTGATATACCTGACCTGTATCAGACATACAAACTGTCCTGGATGCAGATGTTACTGCTACATATTTATATATTTAATTTATATTTAAATATCTACATGTCTGTATGTATTCAGGTGACATTATCAGGTATATGTTGACAGCCCCCTACATTTCTAGCAGCACACTGACATTTCTGGGGAACAGAATAACAAGCTATTCATGTGCCAGATTAACCTGTACATGCCGGCCATGAACCGACAGTTGAGGACTGTATATATGCTTAACAGCTACTGGCACTCCCTTCGTCCACTTTATATGGGCCTACCCATGTGTGGGCTGACTGCGCTTTCTGCAACAGTACTATTTCTATAATGCAAGGGTACAACAACATATCGAAGAAGTGACACGGACACACTCCAGGAATTATACCTTTATTAATTACATTACACACTTTTCTAGTGGCTCTCTCATTTATTTGATATATCAGTGCATGCAGAGGTCTTTTATTCAAGACATATTATACCTTTATTAATGGGTTACAACATCTTTTCATACTGTCTCACTTATTTTATATAACAGTACATGCAGAGAAGTTATTCAACACTCATTATACCTTTATTAATGGGTTACAACACTCTTTTTCAGGCTCTCTCACTTCTTTTATATGACAACACATGCAGAATAATTGCTAACCTGCCTGGTGGCACAGCTTTAGCAGCCTATCTGTATAGGCTTGCTGATTCGCAGCATGGACACCTGCAGCTGTGAAGTAAATGAAGGGATACTGAGACATATCTTCTTATTTTTTGTATTGGAACAAGTCAAAAGGGAAATGAGGGGTGGTTTATGGGAGGAATGGCTCGAGTATAAGGAACTCTGGTGGCAAATTATTTTGGAAGCCACCAAAACGCCAGGATTAAACGAGCACATATCATTGTCCTCTGTTCTAAAATTAAGAGCAGCGAAAATATAGATTGTCATGGTCTTAATGTCATTTGAACAATAGATGGCGCTATATCTTCTGATGTTGCAAATGGTAAAAGAAAAATGAGCACATAATGAAGAGAATGAAACATATGTTTATTTTAAATATTTATTTAATTTTTATATTCTGAATGAATGAGAATTACAATGAATATTTAACCAATATTTGATGATTCCTAACATATTTTGAACAAGTTAAAATGAATTCTAGATTAAGTGTACATTCTTTACGTAACTTGAAGGGTGTTTTTAATATTTATGAGCTACATTGGTTTTATTAGTTGAATTAAGATGCAAACCATGTCATTGGTTAATTTGAATTTAATTGCCTTATATAATTGTTAATTCAATTTAATTAAGTTATCTGATGAAGTCCTACTTTTAGTGTGGACGAAAACGCATGGTTATTTAAGAGCGTTCATGTTTTGTGTTTTATTTGTGGAACTACATTAAAATCTTCAGACCTCTGCTGGTGTGTACGCCTTTCTGTCTTTGAGGATATTTTCTGGATATTGAGACATACCTATCCATAACATGGACTACTATAGCAATTCTTACATACTTCATTCCATGGTTACATACTCAGTAGTGGGGCATTTTCCATTTGACTGGCCTCCTGTATCCACTGGTTCAGTCGGTCCTCCTTGCATCTCTTCAGGTCTGAGAAGTGGTGTCTGACCTGCTCATCAGTCCAAGGGATGCCTGTGGCACTGGTGAGATCATGTGCTAGACAGTTCCAGGCATCCGCTTTGTACTCAGTGTCCTGAAACTGGCCCTGCAGGAATCTTGCATCATGATGATGGACGAGGAGCCAAACCATTACTTTTGACTCCTTAATGCCCCACCGTTGCGCTCAAAAATGAGAGCCCTCTCCAACACTGGCCATACTGTCTGCAGATGGGAGCTACAACCATTTATGGCAATTATTCCTGCCTAGGGAGCTTAAATATGCCTCATTTCCCAGACTTATTTGTGATTGGCCGGTTTTGAAAATTCTCAGCTAAGAGCAGTCCTGCTTAGCAATGGGTAAACTTCCATTGATATATATGAGTGTGTTGGAAATGCATCCATATTTAAAGCTGTCATGGCTTAGTGGTTTAGTACTGTGATTATGGTGCACAGTATCCCAGATACGAGGCCTGTCATTGCTTTTTATTTTACTACTGGCTAGACCGGCTTGGAGGTGTGGCTGTGTTTAGCCGACTTTGCTCAACTTTGCCCAGTGTTACTCGACATTGCTCTACATTGCTCTACACTGCCCGACGTTGCCCAACGTTGCGCTAGTTAGCATGGTGCACAGCTCCACGTGAACATGTTTTGTTTGCGGTAGTTGGCACGATGCACAGATCCACGCAAAACTATTGCGCTAGTTAAAGCAGTGCTCAGCAATGAGCAATTGTGCTTAACTGTGCTTAATACTAGTAAACTTTGCTTAGTAATGCTTCACATTGCTTAAGATATGTTACTTATGCATTTATCAGTATGCATGACCATTCCGCATTCTTATATATATGTTAAATATTGTTCACTACCACATAGGCCATTTCAATGCATTTTACTGAGATTTAATAGGTAAATGTCAGGAATTCTATTTATGCACACATTTCTGACAGAAAATAGGTAGGGGAGTGGCGGGACTCGAACCGGGAATGCCTCCTCTTTGTGCGAGGGCTGTACCACTACGCTATTGTTATTTAGCTGAATTTGTATATAAATAGTTTATTATCCTCTTTGATGTCTACACTGCTACCTGTAGCTAAGCAATGGGCAAACCCGTGCATACACATGCAAATACGGGCAGCTATATAGGGAATAATAAAAAAAAAGGAACCTTTACATTTTAAACTTGTACAGGGATTTAGAATGTGGGGGAGTGTAGTGTTGGATATGTGAACATTTGAGCAGACTCGCTCATTTCAGTTGACATTTGCAGTTTAGGCACTTGCAGGGGCGTGGATATTTGGACTGCTCGGCAGTCTGACACGCCCCCTGCAGTCGTGCACACTCCGTGTAAGCCTTAGAGTTGAGTCAGCGTGCCCTCATGAATATGCATGACTCGCTGACATCATACTCTTACACTGCAGTTTCTGTGTAAGACTTAGTTAGTCTTACATGGAGAATTAGTGAATCCTGGCCAATAATTTCACAATGTTCAAAATAAAGCAAAAACATCTGCAGTTTAAATAATTATAACAAATTAGACATAATATAAAAACACTGGTTTAGAACTGATACAAGGTATATGCCAATTTAATATTTAGAGAAATTTTAGACATTTTGTAGAGAAATTAAAGGTATGTTAGTGTAATACAAATTGTAATTGCGATATGAAATGAGGGAAAAACAGGCTTATTGTATATTTATAGAGGACATCAGGAAAGAGAATAAGATACAGGTCAGGAAGTAAGTGAAGAAGGGAGAGTATGGAGGTATAAGGAAAGAAAATACACTTGTTCATATTTAGGGATATAGTTCATCCTAGTTTTGAGCAAGATCAATGCCAGATTTTAGATAGGAAGTCTTTCAGAGTGGTTTTGAAAGATAGGAAGGAGGGTATAGACCTGATGGATACAGATAAGAAGCTCCAGGCCTTAGCAACCTTGTACAAGTATAAACAATGCGCAGCAGATTTGTCAGGTTTGTAGACAGACAGGAGTTTTTAGTCACTGGATCGCAAGGTTTTGAGCAAGATCCGAGCCAGATTTTAGATAGGAGGTCATTAAGAGTGGTTTTGAAAGATAGGAAGGAGGGTATAGACCTGATGGATACAGGTAAGGAGCTCCAGGCTTTAGCAACCTTGTACACGTATAGACAATTCACAGCAGATTTGTCAGGTTTGTAGACAGACAGGAGTTTTTAGTCACTGGATCGCAGTGACCAACTGGTAACATAGTTGTGTAGAATGATTTTTAGTACTGCACAGGCAGATTGATGCTGGATAATTTTATAGGTGGTAAAAAGTTGTGTGTATGTTAGTTGATGTGGTAGTGCTAACCATTTAAGGCTTTTCAGTGCTATACAGTGGTAAGTTGTGAAAAGGGGTATGTATTGCAGATTTAGCAGCTTTGTTGTACATTGTTCAAGTTTTAATTTTTCTGAAGCCTGGAGGTTAGTAAGGATGGGAGTGTCATAAAGAAGAGTTGGGGGGAGATAGGTAGTGGCAAGTGTAGTTTTAATTGCATCAGTGAAAAAGATTTTGTCTCTGTAAACCATCCCTGGTTTTTGATGAGTTTTTCTTATGATTTGTACATTCAGGTCAAATGTAAAATCATCATCCACTATCACCCCTAATAGTTTGCTATGAGAAGTGACTTCAATGGTTGTATTATCGAGAGAGAGGATTGTAAATTTTATTTTGTCATGAGAGAGGGTGTTGGGGAAAAAAGTAGTAGTTTGGTCTTTTTTGCATTGTGCATGAGTTGAGAGTTATTAAACTATGTTTCAGTGGCTGTTAAAGCTCCCTGAGTAAGTTTTTGGAGGTGTACTATGTTGACAGATGTGCAAATGAGAGTGGAATTATCTGCATATTGTATTAGGGTGGCCTCGTGTGTGGAAGTTGGTGAAAATGTTAAAGAAGAGGGAACCAAGAATAGAACCTTGTGGTACACCGATGGTGAATGGAAGGTTTAAGAGGACTTTTTTCTGTGGACATTTCACTAGCCAATAAAATGAGCTTTGAGGCATATGCTAACATTTCAGAAGCAATGAAACATAACTGACTAAAGATTGTAAACTAAAGGGATCCTCCCTCACATGCACGTGAGTGCGCGCACACTCACACACACCCACACACACACACACACACACACACACACACACACACACACACACGCACATGCACACGCACACGCATACACACACACACACACACACACACACACACACACACACACACACACACACACACACACACACACACACACACACACACACACACACACACTGGTATGAACAAGGATGAGTTAATAAATGCCTTGTGTACAGTCACAGTTCTGTCCACTGAAGGTCTAAATACTCTGGCAGTGGCTGTAGGTATGCAGTCTGCAGCTAAAGGATCACTGAATATGCCCACCTGATTGTCAGGTTAAATTAAAGAAGTTAGAGCCTGAGTTAGGGGAGAACTCCCATGAAGCATCAAAGAGAAATATACAGCTTGAAGCTGCAAATGAAAGGAAGACACAGCATGAAGCCACAGAGGAGGAAAGCAACATCAACTGGAGTTATTGTACTGAAAATGACTGTTGCTTCCACACCAAATGCATATAAGCAGCAGGAGTACAAACTTAACCCCAAAATCCAAGGTTAATACTGCATAGTTTTTCATTATGAAGATAAAGATGGATTTGATATCTTTATCTCGGAATGTGATTGTGCATGCAGCCAGCTCCAAACAGACCAGTGGCAATGGGTGAGATGTTATTCATTTGTCTGTACAAATAAAGCAATGTATTCCGGCCAAACATGTTTAACTCCAGTTGTCTTAACTACAGTCAAATAAAGAGTACTCTTTCTGAATGTCTTACGTTCACACCTGAAGCTGACAAAAAAAGTTTAGCATGCATAAGAGATCATCAGAAAGTATTGTCAGTGATTTCACTGTGGGAATAACCTAACTAATTTCTAGTGTGGGTGAGTGGATTACTATATTTGAAATGGTGGATGGCCCTATGATAAACTCAGTACCTTGCCAGAGGATATGAGAATCTGGCTGACAGACTGAGCACATATCTTTGCTGAACAGATGGATAAAAGAGTGAATTCTATTTAGTAAGCAGGGCTTAAATGCACAAGAGGGATATATTTAGCACTACACATGGGTATAAGAGAGCCCATATCACAGTCTAGACCATCACTGAAAATTCTATGGACAAAGAGGGAAACCACTGATACTAGTAGAAGTCAAGGTCCTGTTGTTAGATATTTGCAGTAGAATAAAGAGGTTAATGTACAGTCCAGTTGTCCACAGTAAAAGTTTTAGGAACAAAAGTCACATTAGGGAGATAACAGAGATAGCACCACACTAGTTGTGGGTTGTCTTAAAAAGGAAGCTGCTCTAAATTATCACAAAGGCCTGTACCCTACATGGTTACTGGATAAAAAATATTGATAAAATGATACTGCATCAGATATAATTGTTGTCAAGCCTATAGCTGTTAGAAAGGAGGATTATTTTCCTGGGCAGTGCACTCCAGTTAGGGTCGTAGGAGAACAACCTTTCAGACACCACTGGCTAGGGATTACTTGGCTTAATAAAGGGGCTGGGAAGCAAGCTGGTGACTGTGATAGATGATATATGGAGAAATGTTGTGATAGGAAATTAATCTGATTATACACTGCATTATCTACATGCAGTTATACACAGTCAGGCTTTGAGTCAAGCACATGGGAAAGCAAGAAGAGGGAAGACTTAACCTGCATCCACACCTGAAATAGAAGATGCTGACATTGCTACTTTAGGAAAAGAGTTTGTTGGTATCACAAGCAGGAATCCAAGCCACAGATGTCAAAAGGTAATGTTCTTCCTCTGGATGGGATTACTTCAGGGCAAACAATGCTTGATGGGAGTAAGACTAAATAAGTTGCAGTTGTTAAAAGGCATTAGATTTTCAATGGAAGGAAAGTTGAAATGATCACAGAGAGAGCTATGAGAGGTGTAACTCTCAGATTCCACTTTTCAAAACATGAGAGAAGCAGACATGGGGGCTTCTGACTTCAAAGGCCAAGATTAGTCTGCATAGCGATATACTCGGTTATAATGACACATGAGGGTAATGTAAAGAGAATGAACTCCTGAAGGATAGATAGAAGGTGAATTGATATAGCAGCTGGTAGTCCAGTGGGCCTACAATTGGGCACTTTTTGCCATTGCCTATGATACCCCTTTTTCAGACTATCTATGCATTAAATGCATAAAAGGAGAAGTATGCATAATTCTAATTGCTTGCGTATATGGAAACACATGAGAAAGTATTGTTATATATATGAGCAGTGCCAAAGGGTAGGCAAGGCAGAGTTCAAAGCTCAGGGTGCTTTGGTGCCTCTGCCTCTTGTTGACATTTTGTGGCCTCTCGGAACCAAATGCACCACACGTATGTGTGTATCTTGATGGTGGTAGATTATTCCTCTAGGTAGACTAACATAGTGGCTTTGCCCATTAGTAAGGTAGAAAATTTGTAAAACGCGCTGCTAGATTTTTTTCAGCAGGGTGGATTTCCCTGTAGAGAAAAATGTATGGGAGGTTACTTTCAGGGAAACCTGATGACCTGTTTGTGAAAATGGCGTGAGATAAAGCAGTTAAAGCTACCCTCTACTATCCAGAAACAAATGGTTTCATGGAAACATTTAACTGTAATGCAATGACCATGCTACCAGCATTCTTTCCAAGAGCATTTTAACAGGGAGTGGGATAAGTCCATGTCTCATCTTTTCTTTGTCACAGGAATCTACAAGTAGTTGCTATTTGAGCTACTTTATGATCATGGGATGAGTGGTCCCTAGAATTAATTTGCAAGGAGTAAGATTCCCACAAAGAGTCTGTTATGGAGAATGTGCTAAAGTTTATGACTAAACTATGGGAGATCATTGAGTTAGCAGAGATGCCCCAAGCAGAAACACAACAGCAACAAAAGGATTGGTATGTCTGGAAAAAAACAGAACCTGAGACCATGGTGTCTAGCAAGACAACAGTGCTTATTTCAGTTGAAAAGAATAAGCTGCAGGCAACATGAGAGTGACCCATCACTTTTGTGACTAAGTTAAATGATGTTAATTATGTGGTAGATTTTCCAGTTTAATAAGAAGACGTACAAACCAGGTTAACATGGTGAAGCCTCAGCATGAGAGAATTACACTGCTGCTCAACAGTCAGTTACAGTAGGAATCAGTCTGGAATCACATGGTAGGCCTTTTCAGTGAGACATGGCCTGACACCTCACAATAGCTATCCTCTGCACAGGAAGTCTGAGCAGTATTACAAGAGTCCTATAGATACAAGGAGCCAATGGTGAAACAAATGGGTAGAGTTAACAAAGAAAAAAAGGTGTTAAGTGGAAATAGCATAAGCATTCTTCCCTGTTAAAATGCAAAAGGTCTTCAAAGGTCTAGAACTGAGTCATATGAGGATAGGGGTGCACTTTCTACCCAAGTTAATTTTTTTGGAGGTGCCTCAAAAAATACTTGTAGTCTACAATGAGTGGAGGAGTGTCAGAAGTTGTATAAAGCCTGTTATGTTTTTTTTTTTTTTTGAAAAGAGACTGCAAACATACAAAATATAGAAAAATGTGTGAAATTTAGAACTGTTCTTTTAGTAATGATGCATCTTCATAAACTAGAATGGAACCACTTTCAAATACCCACATATTGCTTTCTGTACAAAGTTGCATTACCTTTATTTGGAATCATAAGATCATAGGAGTTTACCAGGCTATTGACCTGGAAGTCATTTCAAGCCTAGCCAGTTCATCCCAATGTAATACCATAGATATGTTAGTCAATACCCAAGATTGCACTTAGTAATGACTGCCCATGTCCAGGACAGTTGTGGACGCTATCCCTGGTAAGGATTTACAGTGCCCCATACATTCATCCAGGCTCCTCTTGAACAGTGTCATAGATGTTCTCTGCTTCACATGAATTGGCAGTCTATTCCAAAGGTGCTGCAGTCACTGGGAGAAAAATCTGTCCCTCTAGCATGTCCTATTTAAGTCACAGGCCATATTTAGGTCCCTGGAATGGATAGCCCTAGGCCTGTTCGATTTGTGGATATGCAGCAAGTTCATTAGGTTTGGGTCTGCGATTGCTCTGTAAGCCAGGCATAAGTCTCCCATAACAAGTCTAAACAATACAGAGTATAGTGACAGGGACTTTAGTCAGTCTGTGTACGGCATGTGCTGGAGTCCCTTCATCTTCTTTGTTAGAAATCTCTGAGGTACAATCGGATAATCATTACATTATTGGTGCAATCTCAGTTTCTCTTGATTATCTAGGAATAACACTATGTAAATCCACAGAAAACACAATTGAATATAATTATAAAAATATTATAAATTTAATAAATAAGCATACAAATAGATGGAGTAAAATTCTCATCACCTTTGAAGACAGGTTTCAATTAATACAAATGACACTTTTACCAAAAATACTCTACATAGCTCTAGTTCTTAACTTTTCCTATAAATATCAATACATTAAAGATATAAACAGATTACTAATGAAATTCCTGTGGTTCCCCAAAATAAACAGAATATCTTTTTTTACATCATATTAGATCTTGGGAGCAAGGAGGAATCAAATTCCCGGATATTGAAAGATATATTAATGCATCCATATTTAAGATTATTTTAAACTAGATTAATCCAAATTATCACTCTAGTTGAAATCTATTACATCTAACCTTACTAATTAATGAAAATGCCCTGTTAGAAAAACTTCCATTGAATAATTCTTCTAATACGTTCTGGTACTTCTTATGTCATATTACCCAACACAATATTGCCAAACCCACAAAATGTAATTCATTAAATCACCATTTTAATTTCTTCAGAAAATTTGTTAACTCTAATGCTGATATTAAGACCTGGTTTGAACTGTTAACCCCCTTTAAAATTACAAGGAATTTTCCTGATAAAATACATCTCAGCATTTTAGATAGTTGGGAATCCAAGAACTTTATATGTTGGTATCAATGCATAAATGACACTAAAGTTTTAGACTCTCAGTTTCTTATAAAGGAGAATGATTTACCTCCTCAAAACTGGTTAATTATACAAAGTATCTTAACTTATTCTCAAGATTTATGCATAATACTTAAAAACTCACCTTATCAAGAAACACCAAAGATGATAATGCTCACGTGTGAAACTTTACATAATAGCTTTAATACAAATAACATTATTTCAAAATTATATAATGTGTTAATTGTTTATAAGACTAATATAAATCAAAGTTACTTGAACTTTATATTCAAAGGCTGTTCTTTTAATTTCTCACATGATGAAAAACAAAAAATTCTGTTATCCATCAAGCATACTTCATGGTCTCATTACTGCAGTATTTTTGCTTGGCAATATCTCCATAGGGCATTTCTGACACCAGATAACATAGTTAAAATCAATAATAACTCCAGCGCATCCTGCTGGAGATGTACAGAACATATTAAAGCTGATTGGGCACACATTTTTTTTATGATTGTCCTAAATTAAAGGGCTGTTGAACAGCATAGAAGATTTTCTCAAAGCATTATTCACTGATTCCTTCTTATTGTCTAAATCATTAGTTCTTTTCAATGTGAATGAAGGTTACTTTTTTGAATAAGAATAATTCATATTTACTATGGTCAGTACTTGTTATCACCAGAAAATGCATCACTAGAAGATGGAAAACTAGCTGCCCACCCACTGTTGAGGATTTCTTGTCTTCAGTGAAAGACCTGGCAATCAAAGAAACTAAGACCAAAGAACTTGGAATCTAGCCCAAGACATTTGTTAATAATCCTTGGGCAAAAGTTTTAGCACTTATTGAGACTTTACAAATGGACCACAACTCTTTCTGAACTGATACTTATACTAAAGAACTTGTGTATTTTACCTGTGATCTGCAGTTTTGCTTCAGGCCTATGTGTATATTGTAAATAGCGTTTACCTTGTTTATTAATAATTTGACTTAGAATGAGAATACTGTTTGTCATTTATTGTCTTTTATTTTTCTTGGAAAACTTAATAAAATATTTTGAAAAACAAAAGAAATCTCTGAGGTCTCTCCAATTGCTACAGGTGCTTTATACAGTACTTGCCAAATGGGGTGTTATACTCAATTATGGGCAGGATTATAACCTCCTTTGCTCTCAAGGTGATGCCTTTACTAATTAAGTATGCTACGTAGAAAGCCTTCCTTACTACAGTAGACACATGGTGGTTGAACTTAAGGTTACAGTCTACTTATGATCCCAGATCCCTTACCACTTTGTGGGTTCTTAGGGTATTGTTGTTGATTTGATAGTGTGAAGGGACATTATTTTTTTCCAAAGGGAATGATAATGCATTTCCTTGCATTCAGTTTGAGACTGCGACTAACGCATTGGTCACTGGTCTGTGTGAGACCCTCCTGGAGTATACTGACATCATTTGGGGATTCAATAATTGCAGGCTGTTTGCAGTCATCCACAAACTTGGCCAGCCACATCCCCTTAGTTTTGGCCTGAACTTCTGAGAAATATATATCAAACACTAGAAAGCCCAGCACTGACCCCTGTGGCACCCTGCTGATGACAGGTCTGCTGGTTGATGTGGAGTCACCCACTTTGATAGTGTGCATCTGATTTGTGAGCCAGTTGGAAATCCATCTTACAACAGAGGGGTTTACATTCAGTTTGCCATGTTTATTGGTAATGCCTGAGTGTGGGATTGTGTTGAAAGCTTTTGCCAAGTTGAGGTATGTGTGTGCTCAAATTTGCCCACATCAATGGCCCTGGTCACATTTTTGAAGAAATCCACCAGATTTAACAGTTAGGATTTGTCCTTGACAAAGCCGAATTTGGTCAGATCCTGGGTTTGCAGGTAACCTATGTCTTTATTTATGAGGTCCATAGTGATACGTTCCATGGCCTTACAGATGATGCTGATCAGGCTTATGGGTCTGTAATTCCCTGGGTCTGTTGCTAGGCCACCTTTGTGGAGGGGAATAACTGTTGCTGTTCTCCATTTTGCAGCAGTAAAAATCTGTGTGACCTAAAAAGAAAAAAAAAAAGTCTGTTTAGATTTGAACTTGCATGAAATGGTGAGTCAGGACAATTGCAATTTCTGTTTGGACCATGGATTTAATGGATGTCATAACACCTGGAAGCATTAAAGGATCTTTACATGGATTGCAGGGAAAGGGAACTCAGCCTGCTTTTTCAGAGGTAGTGAACTCTAACTTGTAGTTTGCTTGTGCACCACTTTTAACTACTCAATGAATACAAACATGGCAGTCAGATTACAGGAATCACTAATTATTCACAAGACTAGTATAATTTAGCTTTAGATATTGTTATTCTGTCAACTGTTTAAAAACATTTATTTTTTTATTCCCTGTAAGAGCAAGTACATGTCCCTTTATGTAATTTTCTTAATTCTATAGTCTATTTTTTGTGAAATTAAGTCACAGGTATGGTTGGTAAAATTGCACTGGAAGGCACTGAGGGAAAACTCGATGAGTGAATTCCTAGTAAGTCAGTGATTACAATTCTGCTCTGCAGTTGCTCCATTTGAGACATATTTTGGTGTGCAAGGTGATGGGCATAACTGTAAGCAACTCTCAAAGTCGTGTCCCTCAAGTATCAATGGTGCAGATCATTAGACCATATCTCCTGACCATAACATAGAAATTGGTTGCATCAGATGGGAATACAGACCCATGACATCATACAGAAATTGGTAGCAGTACTGCAAATTGAGATTCACTGACAGCCACCTTAAGAACTGTAGCCATTTGATCTTAAACCCATTACTTTTTATGGTTGTGACAGACTGAAGTTTGTGAATAAGGTATGAGATATGAACATGTTCTAATATGATAGTTTGTCACTTAGGGATCAAGTGTCAGCTGTGGTCAGATCATTCAGTTTCCAAAAAACATAGCATGAGCTAAACACCTTCTTTCCCATCTGTAACAACTTCTGTCATAATGGCATCCAGAAGAAGAAGAGCACAGAGGTGAAATAATGCTGGCTAAGCACAAAACACGATGTCATAGTGAACACTGTAATACTGTGCATCTATCAGCTGTGTAGACATACATACAGAGCTTCTGACCACTGGAATCCTCTTGTGATCATAAATATGGTCCATGTGCCCTAAAATTCCAATGGAACTATCCTGTTAATCACATTACAATAGATTGTCACTAATTACTGTACATCATACATACATAATGCATGGTAGGGTGGTACACAGTATACCAGAATGCAGTACCACTGCAGGATAGCTTATGTAAAAGTGTTAATAACAGTAGACACTCTCTAGTTGTAACAGAGGACTTGCACAGTGATGTACACATATGCATTCATCACTTATATGGACAGTGCTTGAAATATAAAAAAATATAATCAACACTACTAGAGTCCATAACAAAGCTCAAGAAAATTTTACTGCAAAACTACATCACATTCAGCAATGCATTACTTAAGTATTTTGTGCCTTTCATATTCAGAAGCACAGGACATGATTGTGTTATTGATTCCTTCCTTATATGAGTATGTATCTCCCAAATAGAAAGAAACTATTTATAATGGGGTGGGGGTCTCCATTGTTAATAGAGTAAACAAGGTGATGATGGAGGCATGGATCTTAGGTGTCTGTCAGTCATGCAAATCAGTTTAATGAAGCTTAAATGTTATTGTCTGTTAAGGGCTTATATTAATGAACCTACATGCTATTATCTTTTAAGGGCTTCTGCAAAACTGGAATTGGGCCTTAGACACTTTAGCATTCACTAAAATAGTACCTGCCTATGTCATGAGTGAGGACTGCTGCTCCCATCCATGCATTTAAAAATATGGTTGGGCAACTAGTTCAGAGATCAAAGGTTTGGCTTCCCTACAGAATGGGGAGCAACATGAAAGAAAGCATACTTACATCACAGTAATTGTATGCATGCATCTACCTTAGAGAAAACAGAGACTTTAGCTGCAGCTTTAAATATTACATAATGCAATAATATAAAGCTTTAGCAGGTGAAAGTTAGAAGGCAAATCTTAGCCTCAATTTCACAAATTAGATAATTGTCTTACTGCAGAATAAAATGCAGTTAATTAACAAGACTTTAAAATAATTCCTTTCTCAGAAAAGCAGGACAAAGGGAGAAAGAAAAAAAAAGCAAGTCTGAAGATACAGGCAAATAAGACATTATTAACAGTTATGTTGTGTGTGTCTTAAAACACACTGGATGTAACAGTTTATTAAAACAGGTAATTGCTCAACTAAACAAAAAAAATGAAAAAATATTTTTATAATATTCAGTAATTGTCAAAAGTACCTTTTTGTAACTGTACAGTCTGTATTAGCAGTCCAAAAAAGCCTTTCTACCCCAAGGCTGTTCCCCTTGTAATCATAGTGGAATGTCCTGCCAGGCTGTTCCTTAAGCTTTCACAACTAACAAAATATTTTTATTTGAGGGGGTCTCAGGCTACCTAACCAGCAAACCCTACTGGGTACAAAACCGTATGAATATTGGACCATCAGATAAAGCCAGGCAAAGCCTTTTATACAAGTGCCAACAAGCAATTAGCTAGCTAATACAATGAATTGCCTAAATGAAATGCTGTGAAGATTTTAAGATACATTCTCACACTTTTAAAGGTATGCACATGTCACAACCCCCCCAATCTTTTAGTGCAAAACCATTGGTTTTGGAGTTATAGTAATGGGTTGTGGGACCTTGACAACTCACTAACATTTTTATTAACCAAGTCAAGCCTACTGAATATTGTTGGACAGATAAGGCCCAGTGGTTAAACTTCATGTTACTATCTCATTGCTTATTCTTGTTTTTTTATTGTAATGGGGCATGATCAGTTACTAGGTTGAAGTGTCTACCTAACAAATGGCTAATTTCAATGCTAAACACACAGTCTCTCTATGGATGAATACCTTTTTTCCAGCTTTGCTTAATTTACAGCTGATATAGCTCACAGAGTGCCCCTCAGATTGGATATATTGGGAAAATACTGCTCCCTAACTTACCTCTGATGCATCCTCACACAGGGTAAATTCCTTACCAAAATAAAGAGTCACTAACAGTTAATCTGAATAGGATATTCTTTTTAGCTTATTAAATACCACATTATCCCCAGGGGAACATTGTACTCTGACAGGAGCTTTCCCCTTTTTTGTGAGAACTGTCAAAGGACAGGCAATAGTTACAAAATTAGGTACAACTTTTCTGCAGCACCAACCAGTTCATGACAAACCTTCACCTGTCTTTTAGTGGAAGGTATGGGCTAACGTTTTATGGCCACGTTTTCTAGTTGTGGTCTTACACCTCTCTTCCTATAAGATATCCTAAATACTTGCCTTCTACCCCTACAATCCTCCTTACCAACCTTAGTTATAGTTTTTCTTGGACTACTTAAAGTATCATATACCCAGTGTGCTATTTCAAAGTTTATGTGACATAGACAGTCTAGCTTCCTCTCCCAAAACACTGATACAACAGCTTTCCCTACCTAATGTACTTATTTACCTTATACATTATCTGAGCAAGCCTCTCGAGAGTTCTTTTTTTTTAGTTTTCTATTCCATTTAGGAAGACATGGGTTTAAAACTCTGCATTTATCTATCTCACATTTAGAACTTAGTGCAATTTCTTCTCTCCAAGGTTACAAACTTAAATGCCATTCTTCTCCTACTTATGTCTTCTCTGTTTCTGTATTAACACATGCTGTAAGTCTGTGTGCAGCCACGTCTTGCACAAGTCTGTATTTCAGAGCTTCCTATTAGTTCACTCTTAATTTCTGCCCTAAGCAAAATGAAAGACTTTGAACCTAAGAGCCAAAGCATTCTTTAATAGCAGAGTCTGCACTTTTTCCCTTATATGCATTTAAGTATGCAGCCATTGTCACATGACACAATCACAGTCAACTGACATGTGCAAGTAATGTGTATAAGAACAGAATTAATTCCTAACAAATAATTGGAAAAGACAACAATTATAAGCAACCTTATAATTCAAATAAACATTTAAAATTAAATAGGAATATAGAAAACAAATCAAAGCAGAGCAGTTAATAAATAAGTCAAGCCATTATAGTTTTTTTGCAATCAGTCTTAACACGCTGCTTATGCAGATTCACTGAGACCAGGAGGGGAGATGACATTTATTTGCATCTACCAATATAATTCACAATACTCTAAATGAGTTATCCCAATGCACATTCAACTAGGTAACCTATGGGTGGATGAAGACTGAACTAATGAGCAGCATTTGCTCAAAGCTCAGTCTGTTGAGGATCAGAGCTCCTCCATTGGAAATTACTGTCAGTGAGTTGTGCTAGCAGTGATGCTCTTTTCAGTGATACTTTCCCCCTTTGATTGGTATATATAAGTTTGGGGGTATGGGCAGCTTGTTTGCGTTTTTATTCAGACTTGTTTTTGTGGGAGGGTGGTGCAGTTTGGGGATTCCTGTCCTCGGCAACCTGAAACTCAACCACTCTTAGCAGAAGCCATTCTACTAATTGTGTTATCTTCGTTTAAAACTAAAAATAAAAACTTTTTAAAAATCCATAAATGGCTGTGCATGTTTGCTTAAGGCATTGGTTGATGCTATTGCCTTTACATAAACTGTATGTATGATCATAAATATTTTCCCAAAGTGTGTGTTCAGTTTTCCCTATGTAGAATGCCTCATATGTTGCACAGGTTACCAGGTAAATCACTGCCCTGGACCCACAATTAACTCTGAGACTTTTAATTCAAGTTTAATTATTTCAGGTATTCTGGGATGCATATTGTGTTTAAGGGAAAGTACATACCCAGTCTTCACCCGACTCTTTCAGAATTTTCTGCTTATTCTTTCTGTTACCAACTATTACAATGCTGGGGGATGTATTTATGATCCTTGCATGACTTTTAGACCTTTCATTATTATTACACTCTCTTATTGGGGAACTAGTTTTTGGTTTTGCAATGAGTTCTTGATCAAAAGTCATGTTGAATAGATCTTCTGTACTTTCATGTGGTGTATGAGAATTACTGTTTCCTCATTCTTTATCAGAACCAGCAACGATTTCAGTTATGGAAAATAGAACTACAAGAAGTCCTATTTAGAGTGATAATGATATCATTCTCTTACTAGCTGTCTTTGAGTCCTAACCCTTGTGACCCTAATTTATGCATCAAAACTATCAGCTGAGGGATAGTAGTTGTAGTTTTATTTTTAGTTGAGGAGCTAAGTTCATTTTTTAGCTATTAACAGGATGTGTTTAATTCTTCTTTCTCTTATTTCTTCCAATCATGATTTTCTAGAATAGGACCAGCATTTGCTTTGCTAAAAGTCCTCCTGGTCTTCACTTTCTTCTACTAGTTATTTTTTTTTAATCTATGACTATTATAAGATTAGAATCTGTCTTATTAACTAAGCAATGCAGCACACCCTTCCAGAGAGATACAATTTTTGTACACTTCTCATAGATTTATCTAAAGTACATCCACACTCACTAGACATTGTTTTACCTTCTAAATGAATAACTGTTAACTTATTATAATTCAGGCATTTATTTCAGGATTTAAACATTATATACATTCTACTAAGTATTTAGTATAGAGGAGGTCATAAAGTTTAAACTTATTTAATGTGTCCTTGGCATCAAGCTGTTTAAACTACTCAGTGCACTGTACTGTATACATTCTAATTTTACCAATAATTTTGGCACAAGTTTTGTGATAAATTCAGTACTAAGTGTATTGTTTATTCCATAGCAAATAAATTAGTTAGTACATATAGGACAATAAAACAAAAATAGCAAAATAAAAACAGCATTTCCACTAGTCCTGAAAAGGATTAAAGTGTGGACAGAAAGTAATATGAGAGAAAAGCATTTCAAACAGCAGTGGGACTGCACTTCTCTATACAGTTCATTGGAAAACAATGCCTGCTACATACACACAATGTCTGTTATCCCTGCAGTGTTCCTGCTGAAGGAGGGCCTCAATAAGAAAGGCTAATTTGCCCTGTAATTGAGCTGTAACTACATATACCCACATTACTTTTTGTTTCAATGCCAACCTGTTCATAAGAGGGAAAACAAAAACAGAATAAAAAAATTGTGTTTCTCCTAGTTCTAAAAATGACTAGAGGAAGAATTCAAAATTATATCAGATGTTATACTGATTGCAATCTAAGAAAACGCATCTTTGAAAAGATACTTTGGATGATTTGGGGAAATATACATTCCAAGGACTTCAATATTTTATAGCTTACTACAGGGATATTAATATGCAATCATTTCAACCAGTGCCAGCTGGAAGGTCTTGGGGCAAAGGGAGCAATTGTTTCCCAAAAATGGCAATACCACAAGCTCTCTTGTGACAGGGTTTTGGTAAAATAGAGACGCCGTGTATTAAGATTTGTCTGCAAGAAATGTTTTAAGCAGATATCTTAAACAGGATACATGAGTTATACCTATAGAGAGGGCACTTGGTTATTTACATTTTTTTGTATATGCTAGTGGCAATGAAGTGGATAGCTTTCAAACTAGCAGGTATGACTCAGTTACAGTCCTTGTGAGGAAATGGGAAAAGTATTTATTTATTTATTAATTATTTTATTTCCATTTGTTTACTGGAAAAAGACAGCTGTACAAACTACAAACAAGTCACTTTTTAGCAGAGGCAGGGAGAAAAGCTCCAATATAAATAAAATACCCAGAAATGTAGTAGGTAGATGCATTTAATGTTAAAATTCCAAACTTTTAAATCTATAACACTTCATCAAGATTGACTGACCCTGTTTTAACCACATGTACATCCACATGGCTTGTATTTATCAGGCTGTGGATGGTAATTCATAACTGAAACTAAGCAGAAATTCCTTAAGATTCCAAGAGCAGGATAAGTTATTTCTTACACTTATTTCATTGAATTGCATTTCTGTAACACTTATAATTGTGGTATACAGATAATTTACTACATTTTGCACTGTTATAAAGCTTTTTTACTGTTTCACTGCATTTATGTACTGTTTTATACTGTTTTAACTGTATTTTTCATTGCTAGATACTGTTTCATTACTTTAATTACATGTTTAATGAGTTACTTAACTGTAAACTGCTTTTTCATACTGAGAGTTGTATTTTCTGTTTGTGAGTGCTATATCCGTGCTTTTCTGTGCATTTTTTGATTTTTTTTTTGAGGTTTCTGTGTTCTAGTCTAGTCTGTTTGCAGTTAAAGCATTCTCTAGAGTCTGCTTGCTCCTTGATCTGTTTAAACCTTTCATTTAGTGGCTACAGCTAGTTGCTGTAATAGTTTTAGTCCCCCCCCATTGTTGTGATGTTCTTATACTTAGTGGCTTTGCAGTTGCTCACCCATACTGTATATTTGATTTGGGACACTCCTCCCAGTCTAGTGTCATTAGTTCATTCAATCTAATAGAGAGAGAACATTTGTGAAGGTCAACCCACTCAAATTCTTAACCTTGAATTAACTTCTGTTCCAGCTTTCTCCATTTCCACTTTACTAAAAAAAAATTCTAAGCTTGTTTCCCTCCTTTCCTGTAAAAAGTCTAGTCCAGATATGGATTTGCTGTATCCAGGACTGTTTGTAAGCTCCTGAGCCCCCCCCCCCCAACTTAACTAAGGTTAAACTATTCCCGGCACCATAAAGTCTGCTGTTTTCCCTTACAACTAGCCAGCTTTTTAGTTTTAGCACTCAAATCGGTCTCTTTGAGCTCAGCACTTGCTCAGAACTTTTTATAAGCACTAAATAAGCTACATATTACTACAGCACTCAACTTTCCTCACTTGTCTAGAGGAAAACAGTTTTTAGTACTTAATAAATAAGCACCTATCCAGGCATGTCTAAAGGTCAGCACCTGGTGTTTTCTCCTGTCTACCTGATAAATCTGGGCAACTTGGGGCAATGCAGCAATTGCCTCATGTACACAGACAACCCTCTCCTCCTACTACCCAACACTACAGCCTGTGAGAGATGCACTTATATAGCCAAACTGGAAGCAAAGCTCTCTTCACTGAAGACTGGACTAGACGGTCAAGAGGAGAAGGTAAACACTTGCACCTCACCACACTCATCACATAGTCCCTCAAGACCTACACCACCAAAACACACACATAGAAGCACAAAACACATGCCTACATTCACAGAGGCTCTCAATAAAAATCTGCCCAAACAACCGAGACCTCCAAAGTAGAAATGCAAGCAACCTCCACCTCCCAACACAACCCAAATGACACACAGCCCATAAGGCATACTATACCCAATACTCTAGTCATAGGTGACTCTATAGTCAGGCATACTGATGTTCCACTCACCAGGCTAAACAAGGAAAAGTTACTGTCAGCTGCCTGTCATGTGCCAGGATCTGCCACATAACACATGCACTCAAGTCACTCCACAACAAGTACAAATATGACTCTGTCATTGTCCATGTTGGTGTGAATGACCTGAGATGTACCTCCCTGGACTACATGAAAAGAGACATAGAGGAGCTCTCCGATCTTGTAGCCCAGGCAGGTATGACCCTAGTCCTGAGTAGCATCCTGCCATCACCCAGAATGATACCACAGTACAAGGACAAAATGATTGACTTCAACAAGTGGCTAAGCTTCTGGTGTCATTTTAAGGGAATTCAGTATCTGTCTGCCTGGGATGACATGATCGACAGACCATGATGCTTTGCCAGAGATGGCCTGCACCTGTCGCCCTTGGGATTCCATATACTGGCAAAGGCTCTTGCCACCCCTATAGTACCTTTTTTTTAGGGAAGGTTCAAATGACAAATTCACCACCGTAATAGGTACAAGCAAGCAAAGCTGAGGGTAATGCTACTCAATGCTAGAAGTCTAAACCTCAAAATACACTCACTCGAGGCACACCTTAAAATGGAGAACATTGACATCTGTGCAGTGACAGAGGCCTGGTTCAAAGCTCCAGAGAGCATCCCTGCATTGTCAGGCTATAATTCATACCACCTCTTTCGGCCATCTAACCCGGACCGAAACACTAAAGGTGGAGGCGTGTCCATATTAATTAAGGATGTCCAGACCTTCAAGCTAGTTGCTCAGTATAATGCATCTGAGATTATCCAAGTGCAACTAACTCTGGGCAAGACCGCAATCCAAATTTTAGCTTGCTACAGATCCCCCACCATGCCCCAGGATTCCCACTCCTCTTTTCTTCATACACTGGAAAATATTAGGGTACAACCCATCACCCTAATAATGGGTGATTTCAACTACCCCACCATAAACTGGGAAAACTACTCATGTACCAACTCTTTTGCTCAACGTTTTCTGGAATTCATAAATTCCAATGCCTTTGATCAACTTATCCACACCCCCACCAGGGGCAGAAATATCCCATTCCTGGTCATTACCAACATGGGCCACTGGTGTTCCACACCAGAGGTCATGTCCTTGTTGGTCAGATCCGACCACAAGCTAATCACCCTAGAGATCCATATCCCACCCCCCACCCCCCATTAGGGAAACAACCGTAAAAAAATTCTCCAAAGCCAACTTCATGCTTCTTAAGACAGAAGTGGCAAACTTCACAACACCCATGCAGATGGACAATAGAGGTACAACTGCTGAATCCAACACAAATAAACTTTATAAGCACTTACATGAGTGCATGGATTGTGCTATCCCAAACAGAACCAAGATGCTATCCTCCAAAAAAAGGAAGCCAATCTGGTGGTCTTCTGCCATAAACAAACTCTACAACAGAAGAAAGAAACTGTTGCAAAAAGAGTAAAATCCCATGATTGGAGGAAATCCCTGGTCAGCCTCAGTAAGAAGCTGAGATCCCTCATAAAATCCTTTGAAGTTAGTTATGAAAACAAAATCTCCACGGATTCTAAAGACAACCACAAAGCATTCTATAGCTATGTCAAGAATCTCAATGGCAACACTCAGATCTGCTCTGAGTTACAGCACAATGACACTAAATATACAGAACCAACTGATACTGCCAACATCCTGGCAGATAGGTTCAGTGCTAACTTTACCCCCCTCTCACCCCTTAAAGGGCCCATCTCTATACCAGAAGAATGCAAAGTTCCTGTAATCACGGCTGCACAGGTAAAAACCTCATTCTCCAAAGCCAAGAACACAGCATCCATGGGACCTGACAACATCCCAGGCTGCATTCTACATGAACTACGGAATGAACTGGCACCCCACCTAAGTACCATGTTCAATCATAGCCTCACCTCAGGCTTTGTGCCCATTGAATGGTGCACTGCGACAGTTATGCCACAAAGGGGGAGCCACAACAGACCCCAGGAACTACCGCCCCATTAGCCTGACGAGCCTGGTCTGCAAGGCCATGGAACGTATCATCGTGGAACTCATAAACAAAGACATTGGTAATCTCAAACTCTGGACCCCACACAGTTTGAGTTTGTAAAAGGCCGATCATGTCTCTTAAACCTGATAGACTTCTTTGAAGCAGTCACCAAAGCTATAGATGAGGATAAGGTGGTTCACACAGCCTATCTAGATCTCGCCAAGGCTTTTAATACCATCCCCCACTCTGGAATTATAGATAAACTCACTAAACTAGGTATACATCCCTATGTCACAAGATGAGTTGCCAATTGGCTTACTGACAGAACCCACACTGTGAAAGTAGTAGACTCCAAATCTGACTTCAGACCAGTGACAAGTGGATTACCGCAGGGTTCAGTTCTGGGTCCTTTCCTGTTTGGTATCTACTTCTCTGCAGTACAGGCTAACACAGAAGGTCTTTGGCTAACTAAATTCACAGATGACTGCAAACTAGGAGCCATAATCGAAACTCCTAACGATGTGGACATCCTACAAAAGGACCTCACTGAGACAGATGCCTGGTGTCAAAGCTATGGCCTCATCCCCTTTGGTAAAAACTCTGTACCCATGAACTACCACATAAACGGTAGTCTACTTAACACTGAAAGTGTGATAAGAGACCTTGGGACACAGGTGGACAGTAGTCTCTCCTTTGATAATCACATCACCACAGCAGTCAGGAAATTCTTCTACATGGCACACCTCATCACAAAAGGTTTCTCATCCAGAAAAAAAAGAGGTCATTGTTCCCCTCTACTCATCACTCATTAGACCTATTATAGAGTACAATGCCCCTTTTGGTATGTACCTCACAAGATATCTACAACAACTGGAAAGGCCACAGAAATACCTCACAAAGAGGATTACTGGCCTCAAACAGATGCCCTACACAGACAGTCTCAAAAAACTCCAGCTTTACTCCATCGCATATCACCTACTCAGAGGCGATCTCTGCCTAACATACAAAGCTTTGTCAAACCCAGAGCTGTTGGACATGCTCCACTTAAAGAAATCCCAATCCCTCCGAGCTACATGCTCTAGGGACCTAAATCTTGTCATCACAATAAACAGAACACGCTGGAGGGTTAGATTCCTGTCCCAGAGACTTCCCATACTCTGGAACAGACTATTTATCTATGTCAAACAGAGCTCCTCATTAGCACTCTTCAAGAAAAATCTTGATGATTGGATGAGAAATAGGAAATTCACCCCAGGGATCACTTCTGTGGCTCTGCTTGACAGGGGCACAGGAAAATAATTTTCTTGGGTGGCGAAAGACAGGGTACCTTTTTGGCTAGGCTTATATAGGCCCTATGGTCAATAGCCTAGTACCTACCTATGAACCTAAGTTTATAAAAAAATCATAAATATTGCCACCAATATAAATTAGTAAATTAACAATTTATTATTCTCATCAGAATTAATAAGGCTGTTTCAATGGCTTGCTTTTATCAATGGCTTCTAAGAAACAACATTTGCAATATCTGGCCCAACACTGCAATATTAAAGGAAAAATTAAAAAAAGGCTGTATTGTAACAAGCTGGACAATATATCAACTGATAAGTGATATTATTTAGTAACATATTTTGCATACTTGAAAATAATTGCTCATGAAAACTAACAAAAAAAAAAAAAAACAAAACACACATTCATCAGTACCTGAAATAACAAAACAGGAGAGACTGTCCAATATTTTGTTTCCTCCAGAAGGAGGCATTTGAAAGAAATTATATTTGAAAATTGTGATGCTATACTTGTTAATATAGCCATAAACAGAGCATAAAAATAAATCCTTCATTTATAATGCTTGCATCTATATTAAAGAAAAGGCTTGCACCTGTCACCCCTAGGCTTTCGAATACTGGGCAAGGCTCTTGCTGCCCCCATAGTGCCTTTTTTAGGCAAGGCTCAAAAGTCAAACCCACCTCTGTAAACAGCACAAATAAAAAAATGAGGGTTATGCTACTCAACGCCAGGAGTTTAAATCTCAAAATGCAAGTGTTCGAAGCACTCCTCAGTATGGAGAACGTCGACATCTGTGCAGTAACTGAAACCTGGTTCAAGGCTCCACAGAGCACCCCAGCACTACCGGGCTACAACTCATACCACACATTTCAGCCACAAAACATGGACCAAAACACAAAAGGAGGGGGTGTATCTATATTCACTAAGGATACCTACACCTCCAGGTCAGTGGTGCAGCATGATACCTCCGAGATCATCCATGTGCAACTAACATCAGGCAAATCTGCAATGCAAAGTGTGGCCTGCTGCAGATCACCCTCTATGACCCAGGACCACCATTCCGCCTTTCTGGAGACACTGGAAAACATGAAGGTCCTACTGAACACCCTGATATTGGGCGATTTCAATTACCCTACCATTAACTGGGAAAACTACTCAAGTACAAACACCCAGGTCCGGCGCTTCCTGGAATTTATCAACTCAAATGGCCTGGATCAGCTGGTAAACTCCCCTACCAGAGGTGAAAACATATTGGACCTGGTCATCACCAGCATGGGTGACAGGTGTACCACACCGGAGGTCAACCCATTACTGGTTAGATCAGACCATAAACTAATCACTCTGGATGTCCAAACCATACCACCACCTCCAACCAAGGAAACCACAGTGAAAAACTTTTCTATAGCAAACTTCACCTTACTTAAGACAGAGATGGTAAGTTTCACAGCCCCCACGCTAAAGGATAACAGTGCCCAAGATGCAGGAACCTGTACAAATGCACTTTATGAGCACCTACAAGGATGCATGGATCGTGCCATCCCTAGCAAAACCAAGACTCACTCCCTTAAGAGAAGTAAACCAGTCTGGTGGACCCCTGCCATAAACAGGCAATACAATAGAAGGAGGAAACTAGTTCAGAAAAAAAGCAAATCCCAAGAAGGAAAGACATCCCTGATCAGTATCAGTAAGAAACTAAGGTCCCTCATAAAATCCTCCAAGGCTAACTTCGAAAGAAAAATAGCCAAGGATTTGAAAGATAACCACAAAGCCTTCTTTAGCTATGTCAAGAATCTAAGTGGCAACTTGCAGATATGCTCTGAGCTAGTGCAAAATAGCACAAAATATACTGAACCCACTGATATTGCCAACATCCAGGCAGATAGATTCAGTGCAAACTTCACCCCCCACTCACCCCCAAAAGGGCCCACAACAATACCGGAAAAGTGTAGTGTCCTGGAAATCACAGATTCACAGGTGAAAACAGCCCTTTCAAAAGCCAAAAGCACAGCATCAATGGGGCCAGATGGTGTCCCAGGCTGCATCTTGCACGAACTACAGAACAAACTAACCCCCCACCTAAACACACTGTTTAACCTCAGCCTCTCCGCAGGCTACATGCCCATAGAATGGTGCACAGCAATGGTTATTCCACTCCACAAAGGAGGGGCCACAACTAACCCTGGTAACTATTTCCCCATAAGCCTGACTAGCCTGGTCTGCAAGGCTATGGAGCGCATCATCATGGAACTCATAAACAAAGACATTGGGAACCTCCAAACACTTGATCCGACCCAGTTTGGCTTTGTTAAGGGCAGATCTTGCATACTAAACCTGGTTGACTTCTTCGAGTCAGTTACCAAGGCCATAGATGAGGAGAAGGTAGTTCACACAGCCTAACTTGACCTCGCCAAGGCTTTTGATACAATTCCCCACTCGGGAATTATAGAAAAACTCACCAGCCTGAACATAAACCCCTACGTCACAAGATGGGTTGCCAACTGGCTTACAGACAGAACTCACACAGTAAGAATAGCGGGCTCCAGGTCTGACTCTAAACCAGCCACAAGTGGTGTTCCACAAGGCTCGGTCCTGGGACCACTACTGTTCGGCATATACTTCTCAGAAGTACAGGCAAACACAAGAGGACTATGGCTAGCCAAGTTTGCCGATGACTTCAAACTGGGAGCCATAATTGACTCTAAAGCTGACACGGACATTCTCCAAAAGGGCCTTACTGAGACGGACACCTGGTGTCAAAGTCATGGTCTCAAGCTAAATGCCAAAAAATGCATAGTCATCCCATTTGGGAAAAACAAAACACCCATGAATTACCACATAGGTGGCAGCCTCCTTAATACAGAAGAGGTAATAAGAGGTAGTTAGGAAATCCTTCTATGTAGCCCATCTAATTACTAAAGGGTTCGCATCTAGAAATAAAGAAGTTATAGTGCCCCTCTACTCGTCACTCATCAGACCCATCATAGAGTACAATGCCCCATTTGGGATGTACCTCACAAGACACTTCCAACAGCTGAAAAGACCACAAAAGTACCTCACCAAGAGGATTACTGACCTCAAACACATGTCCTATGCAGCCCGACTGGAAAAACTCCAGCTGTACTCAGTCGCATATCACTTACTCAGCGGTGATCTCTGCCTGACTTACAAAGCCATGTCCAACTCAGAATTGATGGACATGCTCCACCTAAAGATATCCAAGTCACTGCGAGCCACTCGCTCTAGTGAGCTAAACCTCGCCACAACAATAAATAGAACATGCTGGAGGGATAGATTCCTGTCGCAGAGACTCCCCATGCTTTGGAACAAAATTCCTAACTACATTAGGCAGAGCCCCTCACTAACACTCTTCAAGAGAAACCTTGATGAGTGGATGGGTAACAGAAAGTACACCCCTGGGATCACTTCATTGGCTCTTCTTGACAGAGGCTCAGTTAATTAATCAATGGGATGGTGAAAGCTGACACACTCTGGCTAGGCTTATAAATGCCCTCGGGCAGATAGCCTAGTACCGACCTATGAACCTATGAACCTAAGAAACTGATGATTCTGAGCATCTAATAATGTACAAGAAATAACTGTGCCAGAGTTATGGACATTGTATGTCATTTATTAAGATTCATGTACTAAGTATTCTATATTTTATTTATGAAAATGGTGCGTATGAAAAATGCAAAAAGATTTAACGTGAGAACACTGGAATACTCTAATAAAATTATAAATAGGCCTGAGACTTATGCATTCCATAAATACATTATAATCATGGATAATGAGGCATTCCTTTGTTGTTCCAAGTTCCAGAGCTGGCAAAAGAAAATAAAAGAGGAAATGTTATAGCTAATTATATCAACTGCAGGAAATATGCATGTGAAACCAGTTTGAATGCTAATGTTCATTCAGGTATAAGTGTTAATGAGATAGCTTCTTTGAAGCCTTTGTTAAACATGAGGCCTTTGAAACATTAAATATTAATTGAACTGAGAATAATTAATGTATGTTATTCTATTAGTCTTTGCAGGAGGCTGTATGTATGATCTTTTATGCCAATATAATTTTTAAACAATGTTGTCAGTCCTGCTGAAGTGTGTCAGACATGAATGCTTAATTTTTTAATGTTAATCAGGTTTACTTGTTTAACTCTTTCAGCTATTCTTGTGGGGTTGTTTGTGAACTAGCAATGTGACTGACTGGCCAGTGCATTGTGAAATCTACATAAGGTTCAGGTCTTCAAAAGCAGGGACAACTGGTTTGGAAAAATATCACTGAAGGTCTTCAGCTTGGTTTGTGACCATCGTATGCACAGACTTCATAATGAGTGTTGAGCCTGATAGCAACTCAATAAGGCCAGCTGGTGCTTTCTCCAGTTGAGGCTGACACAACTTAGGGGATGCATAGTGCACACCAAAGGTAATGCATTGGAGTGCTGTTTTACCTGCCATGTGAGATGGCATAATTAAATCCTATAATGAATTAAGATGTAGTAATATACTACACACCATGTGAACAATGCTTAAACTAGTAATGAAGCAAATGCATACTGGTTTGGCATAGGTAGACAAAACTGACAACAGGTGATTGACTAAGAGTGAAATAGCAGTTCTAAACATAACTAGAAATCTAGCAGGGTTAAAAGAATAAATGATGGAGGGAACATACAAACATATGAACAAAACTAGTCAAGCCATTGGGGGGGGTACAATATCTGCTCATATACACCTTTAAAAAGGTACAAGTAAAATTTCTGGTCACCCTTTTCAAGCATTTAATAGTGCTCACTTCCCAAATTAAGGAGGGCAGTGCATTATAATTCTAGTGTAAATTTAACTCTACCCAATCCAGTTATGAAGTAGTACTTTGTTTGACCTGTAGTAGTAACTTGTTCCATAGGCTGGGAATACTATGAGTTAGGAACCTATCCATCCAATGAGTCCTATTTATTTGTGGGTGTAGATTTAGGTCCCAAGTGCAAGTGTTCATGGAGCTATTGATTTTGTGAAGGACTGGGTTGTACATGGCTTGAAAAATGAGACACAGGTAACCTCAGAGCAGCCAATAGGCCACTGATTATAAGGAGAGGCATGCCACTCTGGTGGGATAGGTGAAGTCTGAGAAGGAAGAATATAGAGGTTGGATAACTTATTTGGATCTTGAAGATTTTCTCTTAGAAATTAACTGGATCAGATAGTATTTTACACACAAGGACTCAGGTCTCTTATGACTCTATCCTTCTGAAGAAGAGTACCATTTATAACATATCAGGTGTGAGAAACCTTTTTGCTGAATCATGCTATGCTGCACTTTTTTGCCTTTACTTTGACACTGCTTTTGGTACCCCAGGTATGTTGATATTCCAGTCCTTGCAGGAAACTTTTAGTATCAGTAGAGGGGCAATTAACTGATTGCAAGTATCAGTAAATTTGGTCAACCACACTTGTGAGATATTGGCTTAGATACCTGCAAAATAATTGCCAAACATTACGGTCCCCAACATGGATCCATGTGGTACCCAACTAGTTATAATTTTACATTGAGTGAAGGTATCCTAGGATCTTTTGGATAGACAGTTTTCAATGCAGCTGAAAACATAAGGGTTTACATTATGACTGTCTAATTTTTTCAATAATACCAGATGAGGGATAGTGCCAAAAGCCTTGGTCAGGTCAAGCTTAACAGTGTGCATGGAGTGACCACTGTCCACAGTCTCTGTAATCTTTTCAAAGACGTTTACTAGATTCAGGAGACAGGACCTGCCCTTTATAAGAACCAGATGTATTGGCGTTTATATCAATTATATTTCCCATGTGTGCACATATGGGTTTGACTATGAGGAATTATTCACTTGTGTAGGTCGATAAAGGAGTAGTAACAAGTGCAGGTGGACACTAAACAGGGTAGAAGACTAGCAAGTTCTAAAAAGCTGAAATGCTGAATAGTCAGGAAATAATTATTTAGCCTACCCTGTAACCCTGTTTAGTGAAAAGAGAGGGAAGGCATATCTGTATAGTACAAGGGGTAGGAATTTCAGAAGAAAACAACTGCAGCTGAATCAGCTGCTAAAATTCTTAGTATAAATTAAAGTACTAGGAGTGATGTATATTTCTGATTTTTGTACAGTATCATTTCAATTACATTTTTTACAAAGAGCAGAATGATCTTTGCAGATAGGTAAGACACTTAACCACTTTATCTGTTTACTGATTAACTTACTTACTTACTTACGTTTGTTTACATATCACTACATACATGTTTGTTTACATATCAGTAGATACCATACTTATCTGTTTACACCTGATATTGCATTCTAACACATAAATGTCACTTTTACTATTTTTTGAAACCCACCATCACAGTGGACATGCTCCTCCTAACCTGCCTAACCCCTTTACTCGTACTCTTAATTCCCAACCTTGCTACAACTATATCTTCTCATACCCCCACACACCAATACACATCAACAACCTCCTCCAACCATCTCCTCAGTAGACAACACAGCTTCTCACATATCTCCCCCAGCTTTTCCCCTATACCCTCCCAGATTACTCAAGCCACAAGTTGGCGTCCTCACCATCTATGACACCACACTTGACACCAGTACCATCAATTATCGATAAAAAACACTTCCTGTGGTACTCAATCCTGATTACCTATCTACTGAAATGTGGAGACATACATCCTAACCCAGGCCTATTCACTAATCCTAACCACAGGATAAACCCAAAAGATTTAAACATACTTACACTGAACCTTAGAAGTATATGTAAAAAAATAACTCCACTGCATGCCTGGATTTATCAAAATAAACCTGACATACCAGCTCTTACTGAAACATGGCCACACCCCAATGTAAAAGACTCAGAAATAATACATCCAAACTTTGCAATAACCAGAAGAGATAGATCTAAAAAAAGAGGGTAGGATAGCCCTTCCATATCCCTCTACACTCAACATCACACCGTACACCAGTAATATAACCATATTTTCTAAGGCTGAGGTACTAATTTGTTTTCTGAACCTCAATGCATCAAAAAGAATTTGCATAATAGTAATATATATCCTACCAGGTCAAAATATACTAGTGCTGGAAAATATTTTATCCTGGACACCCCAAACAATAAACCTCAAAACACTAATCTTAGGAGACGTAAATATTGATTGTCAAACCATAGCTTTCATCTCCCCCACAAATAGAATAAATCTCTGTGTTTTTTCTCAGCTTATCAATACTCCAACCAGATATAGCAAAGCTCTTACCTGCCAGTCTATCCTTGACTGGATCCTAGTATCCCACCCTGCCAATTACTCCTCTTTTGGTACAGTGTCTAGCTCCCTGAGCAATCATCTGCCAGCGTATTCCCTTAGAACAAACTCCCGACAACTAAGACTGTACACTGTAAAATCAGTTAAGAACTCAACTAATTTTTGTCAGCATAAATTCAGTTATCTCCTACGTGAAATAGACTGGACACTCCTTAAACAACTAACCCTTAATGATGCTATACTATACTTTAATAGCACGTTCCTTCACATGCTTAATACCCTGGCACCCATTTGTATGAAAATAATCAAAAAGAACTCAGCACCATGGCTCTCTAAGGAATGTAAACACCTGATGAAGAAAAGCAACCTAGCTTGGATAACCTGGAAACTAAATAAAAAATTAACAAAATCATGTCAATTTCAAAGCACTATGTAACAAAGTGACAAAACTAATCAACAGAGATAAGAAGTCATACTATTCCAAGCTTCAACTTCAGCATAAAATCAACCCCAATAAATTTTGGCATTCCATATCTTCTCTACTTAACCCTGGTACAAACAGACAGCACAATACATCACCTGATACCCTCATCACAAATAGCTGACACCTTTAACAAGCACTTCATAAAATCAATATCAGACCTGCTAACAAGCACACCTTAACCTGGACCTCCCCACCCTTCAACTTGTCAGACATCAACCCTAGAAAACTACTTCTAACTCTGTCATTAATAACTCTCCTACTTAACAAAGTGCCTTACAACCCCCATTCTCATTTCAGCCCATACCCACTAACACCATTAAGAAACTACTACAAAAACTAAAACCCTGCTCCACCTCAACTGATAATCTTCCACCACAGTACCTCCAACTGGCTGCCAACTCAATCACCTACCTAGTCAGTATCCTTATAAATAGGTCTTTATCTGAATCAGAAGTATCTACCCAAGGGAGCCTGCAGGATTTTTTGCAGGGGGGGGTGCAAACCCAGAGCCCCACCCACACAGCCCCACCCCCTCCACCCACGTAGCCTCCCCCCCACCCATGCAGCCATTCCAGTGTCCCATTACTTGGATATTTCTCCCCATTTGTCATAGACACTGTTCAAATCTCTCAGTTTGCATACTGTTTTATGCTTTACTTCTACAATGATTACATATATTTGGATTTCATTTACAACTTTTATTTCAAAATTTATAGCACAAACACTGATAGACATGTACTAAGCCTAAACAAAGCAATAGTCTTACAATGAAAACTGACTTAGCATTAAAACTTCTCTACCTTTGAAACCCACATTCACTGAAACAGCATTGAAACCCACATTCAAAGAAAACGCATCTGGCCAGTGGCAGGGTAAGTTTACCTTTGGGCTGTTTTCAAATCATAGGCTCCTTGCACACATTTTTAGAATCATGCAAAGGTTCTTTGATTCACCTTCCTGACTGTATTAATTATACTATATAATAATTGAATTATATCCCTTGTATAACACAGCACAACTTGTTAGAGTATGTTTTAAATTTATAGTTCTGAACATTTTTCCTTTAAGCCATGAAACAAAGCATATGAACTAATAATGACAACCTGCCCAATTTAGAACATTTCAACCATAAAGGGCCACTCAGTGTTCTGTCATACAATCCACCAATATCAGTCAATATGCAGAATCGCTGCAGAAGTAAAGGTCATCTGAAACCAATGAAGAGGTTGTTGCTTGAAAACAACTTTATATTTCAGTGTTTCATTTACAAATTCAGTGCCTGTTGCCCTTGAAGAATAAAATTGCCTATGTTACATTAAAAGAAATGGTAAGCTGGTATATTGCAATAGGAATGGGTGGCAAGCTGAAAAACAGGTTCATAGTTATTAGGTGTCTCATCCAAAGAAGACATACTAAGGACTGCAGTACCATACCCCCTTAAAATACAAATGTACATGCTGTAGGAATAGAACCTACAGCCCTTTGCATCAAGATGCAAGTATGCTACCTGCTGTGCTAACACTGCTTTAAAATTCTATGCCACAATAATGATACCATTTGCTAAACAAAACAGTTGCACATTTTAAGCAGACCTAGCATGAGCAGCAGTAACCTTTACTTCCCTTGAAGCTCACAATTCCTTGAAAATGCACTTGAAAATAAATTCCACCTGCTAGATCTTAATAGGGCATTTCTCTCACTCTCTCTGACTCTCTGTCCCTCACACACACACACACACACACACACACACACACACACACACACACACACACACACACACACACACACACACACACACACACACACACACACACACACACACACACACACACACACACACACACACACACACACACACACACACACACACACACACACAGACACAGACCCACCTCAACTTCTTAGTGCAAAAAATCTGGACAAAGCCTAAAATAAACAGGGACAGATTATAAATATTGCTTTCATGAACTTATAAAATTGCTAGAATAACAGGATTTGTGTTGGTATGCATTTTTCTAAAGGATTTGATGTCTAAAACTATTTAGCAACTTCAATCGTTTTTAGGAGGAATATGAGATAAACATCTGGACATTCTGCAAAAACCTGTACGGCTGAGGGGTATGCTACCTACACACACACGAAGGCCCCAAACTAGGGACACATTTAGAAAGTTGCTAGAATAACAGGATTTGTGTTAGAATATATTTTCTGAAGGATATCAAGTCTGAAACTCAAATGCATGTCATTTATTTAGTAACTTTAATCTTTAGCTCATCCCAGTGATTTGTCAAAAACAGAATTTTTATGAGGAACAGACCAAAAATATAATGCAAAAATCTGGACATTCCGTGAAAATCTGTACAGATGAGAGGTATGAGTCACACACATTCATCCCCCTACCTCCTTAGAAAGTGGACATTACAACAAGTTTTTGCATTGGTATGCATTTTCTGAAAGATATGAAGTCTGAAACTCAAATGTGTGCCATTATTTTATGAGTTCAGTCCTCAATGATTTGCCAAAAAGCACAGTTTTATGAGAAAGAAACAAAAAATATGAGGCAAAAATCTGGATAATTGCATGGTATGAACCCCCCCCACACACACACACACACATTCATACTCCTACCTCCCTCTTTCTCTGTCACCGCGGTCAGTAACATTCTCACAGGGCTCTAACCCCAAATCACCAAACAATGTCTCTATTATCAGGACAAACTCTACATTAACATTTTCCTGAGACAACTTACAGAAACTAAAGACATCCTGTATTTTTAAGCAATGACTTATGCTGCATGAATGCTTCTGCCATCAAGAAAAACTCCACATTAGCATTTTCTTGGATATCAAATGCTAGTCTCTCCTCAAAAAATTAAGTAAAACTAAAATGCATTACATTTTTGTTTCAAGGCAAAACTTGTATCTCTAATGAGTATGTCTTTCTTTTGAGGAGAAAGCTTTATCAAATCACACACACACACTCACTCTGCAGAACAGGCAGAAAGCAAGAGAGGCAAAGGTCATTTGTAGACATGCATGCCAGGAACTGCAGATGCATGATACAGACAGAATCTTCATCTCAGAGTCTCAACACATAGTTATTCAATCCCATATTTCAGCTTGAGAACTACAGCCTTCATCAACTCTTTTTATTCCTCTCAAAGACTTCATTAAAGTTGAAGAAGTAGACTACACAGATGATATCTCACATGCAAATGTGACACGGAAACATGCCCACAGCTTGGGGGCATGTCTTTCTGTACAATCTGAACTGCAGTAAAGAGACTGAAACCTGGCTTGCATTTTTTTACAGCAACTTGTGCTGATGCACCTTTGGCAAGAAATAAATAAATAATAATAATATACCAATTTGTTAACCAGGTAGGCCCACTAGACACACAGTCCCTTTTCAGAAGTGATCCATTAGTAATATCTGGGTAAGTGACTTGTTTGTGGTCACACAGTAGGCAAATAAGGGCTAAGGGAGTCAAACCCTGAAAGACACGAACTAGATCATAACATAAAACCTCTGCGCCAAATGCCAGCCATAAGTTGTAAATGAAAAAGTATTTAAAAATAAAATTTCTGCTGAGCACTTCAGAAGAGAAGCCATGTATGCTTGCTTATTGCATAGCTAATGTAAGAGAAAATGACAGAGACAGGCAAACCAGCAGGTCTGGAAGCATCAGAAGTGGCATAAAAGATAAAATGTTAAGAAAATTCAGCAGTTGAACACATGCAAGAAGAAATGCTGTTTTCTTGAGTGTGGTGGGAATGATGACAGAAGCACAATAGTAAATTAAACTGCATGTACTTATGTGGGTGTGAAATGCAAACCACAGCACAATTAAGACCTGGAGAAGCAGTGGAGAAAAATAAAATGAAAAGGCATCAGTCTGAACATAGGTGGGGTCTCCAGCAATGGAATGGAAATTTGTTTTCAAGGCAAACAAACTAAACTTGGTCTTTCAGACAACTGTCTCTCTCTCTCTCACTGGAAACAGACATGGCAACAGTGTGGTATAGTTTCATTTCCCTATGTAAAAGTTTACACAACAGGTACACATATCATTGAAACTGCAGTGCAGTGTAAGGGGGCGCTGAACTCCTGAGTGTGTTGTCCTTTGTATGAGACATTAAACAGAGGCCCCATATACTTGAGTTTGTGATAGGTGCCATAGGATCTTTCACATCCACATAAACTATCAAAAAGAGTAGAGGAGGTTCCCTGATGCGCTGGCCAAAATTCCCTTAGTACTACTACCTCAGGTCTCCCCTGAAAAGAGGCTGGCTTCTAGCCTAATGAGACTGACCTGGTCAACAAAGGATAAATAAAATAAATAAATGCAGCTTAAATGACACATTAACCTACCAGAATGACTCTCTGAAATTCAGATAGTTAAATATCATTACAGAGGGCACCCCATGAATTATTTCAGCCCAATTACAGCAACTGATCACCATTATTAAGACAAAGCATGGAAGCAAACTAAAATATGGTTAAAAAGGTAAGGAAATATGCCTCCCAATTCAACTTCTTAGTCATTTTGCAAATAAATGTAAATAGCAATGGGATATCACAATAAAGACTAATGAACAGTCATCCCTCCCTTACACACACACACCACCACTTCCAGAAAGTCTGAAAAGACCAGCTACAGTGCTGGTTTGTCTGCAACATAAAGCCTGCCAAACTATGAAAGAAGCAGAGAATCTGTAAGTATTAAAAAAGCTAGAAGCTTCCCTTCAGCTGATGGAGATGATAACTATCATTAAACTGTATGATACTTCTGCCCTGGAGAAAATGGTTGATGTTGCCAATTAGCAATGCTTGTAGACTACAAAACAGACGAGCATGTTTTCTTCCATGTGCAGGTCCTATTATTCCTTGGCTTAGTGAGGGATCCAAAGACCCATATTAGAAGACAGAGAAGCAAAAGAAAAACAAGAAAACACAGACAATAATATGAAACTGGAAATGAAAATTTTCTGTTTTTTTTCCCTTTATGTTGAATTTTTTTTATACGGAGATTTGTAATGTGCGATCATGGCAATGTCAGCCTAAAGACCATGCATACTCAGTCATAGACCCATCTTTTGAGGCAGCACTCAATAGCCAGTGCTGCAGTTTTCTAAACCCAACAATTAAGTAGAGTTAACATGGTGTCCCCATGCAGAGGAATAGTGTCTACAGTTAATTTCCGCATCCTGTACTCCATGAAGTTACTACCAACTCCATAAACTTTAGTCTCTAATCAGGAGTACTGCGGACAGTAGCAATCAACTGTTCAGTTTTCAAAAACTGCATTGAGACCCATCTTTTATGGTGATGTGATGAGAGTAGTAAACCATACAATTTATAACAAACATCAATGACTGTTTTATACTTTCTGATTAATTATACTGACCATAAGATCTCACCTGCATAAATGCCATAGTATTGATCCTCTAGCAGTTAAATATTTACAGCATAGCGTAACATTTATTACCGAACAAACCAGCTGTATTAACTGTCTGTACACCAGTAACACTAGCTACTAAAATGATAAACAGAGCACACACCAGCTACTCAGATAATAAATGGAGCACACCAGCTACTGAATGGATGCAGTAATTAATAAACAGAACACACACCCTTGGGGTAAACTCTCTTTACCATGGATGATCTGCCACCATTTTTTCCACGCACTTTTCTGTTTAAATAGTGTGTGATGCACGCATGAGTCTTTATAGGTCTTGCTGCTATAAAAGTGGGGGGGCATTCCCTCCCCCTCGCTCTATGGTTCCAGCACCTATGCGCAAGTACCTGTTCCGTTTGAATGACTGGATGCAAAGAGCATTCTTAAAGAACAATGCCCTTACAATTTTTTTTTAATTAGACATAAATTAATCTCCTGGCCAGCCAATTCCAGTGGGGGTGCAAGTGCACCCCCTTGCACCTGCCTGGAGGTGCCCTTGTACCTACCATATGGAAACAATCTCACATCATCCCCATCTATAAATGAGGCAACTCTTTTGAACCATCCAATGTCCATCTTATATCCATCTTGTCACCCATATCCAAAATTCTTGAGAGAGGTATCCATCAGCAGGTAATGCAATATCTATTGCAAAACAATCATCTAACCAAAACCTAACATGACTTCCGACCCAGCCACAGCACAAATACAGCCCTGTTATCCTTTTCAGACACCATGAACAAGGCCAGAGATGCATGATGCTATACAGCCTCAGTATTCCTTGATTTCTCCAAGGCCTTTGACACAGTGTCTCACCCCTTACTATTGATTGAACACACTGTCTAACTTAGGCTTCTCACATAACATATTAAAATGGTTTCAGAGCTTCCTCAAGGATCATAAACAAGCAGTGAAATGGTCCAATGAACTCTCACCATTTCTCCACAACCCTACTGGAGTTCCTCAAGGCCCCATCCTTGGACCCTTACTCTTCAACATTTTCACAAACAACCTTCACACTGCCTCTCACTCTAAAATGCTCATTCAGTACACTGATGATTCCACCATCATCTGTAGCACTCAGTCACTACCAGAACTACTTTCAAAAACTCAGCAGTCCTTTACTGCAATTGAATCCTGGCTAAGAAATGCTCAACTTTTTCTTAATCCAAAGAAAATTAAACTAGTACTGTTTCACCCCAAAAACACTTCCCCTGTCACTGATCATTTCAACATCCTTGCATCTAACAACACTGTCATAGAAACTGTGCAGGAAACCAAACTTCTAGGAGTTATCATTGACAATAAACTTTCATTCAACCCCGGTATACAACAAAATATAAATAAAACTCATCAAAATTTGGGACTCTTATATAGAAACAAACACTTCTTTACCACAGCAATCAAAACTACCCTTGCAAAAACATTTTTAATTCCCTCCCTTCTTTACGGTGCCCCTAAGTAAGGTGGAACAGTGCTACAACAAAGTTGCAAACTTTCCCACAAACTCTAGATATCACACACTCCACTGTAAACCACTACTAGAACTAAACTGGCTTGAACTCCCTAACCAACTTGCCTTTATTCAGCTATCTGCCCTGCACAATCTTATTTTCAGGCATACTGCCTGCCCTGCACAAGCCAATCTAGTCACACCTTACACACCAAATCGATCCGTACAATCAGAAGACAAAAATCTCTTAGCTATCTCAAAACCCAGTAGAAAACCAGGTCACTCTCTGTATTCTTACTCTGTCTCTGTACTATGGAATTCACTACCTCTAGCTTTCAGGTCTATGCCTGGCCTAACCCATTTCAAAACCTCTTAAACAATCATCTCAGAAACTGTCTCTGCTCCTGCATAAAGCCTGCCTAATGCACAGCACTTTCCTCTTCTTCCACACTAGCCTCATCCGTGTTTTCTGTCACATTTTACTCCTTCACAGTCTGCAAGGGCCTAAAGCTCTCCTAACTCATCTCTGTTTCTATACCATATCCTTAAGTTACTGCTCAAACTGTAATGTCTCTATTCTTAACTCTCTCTCACTATCCTTCTGCATCACTAACATTCTGGCTATTATTTTCCTAACTGAAACCCACATCCTATTTTTCATGTCCTAGAACAGTTAATGTCCTACAGTGCACTAGCTATATACTACTTTTGGACACTATCTGCTCATAGAATATGTATAAAGTAAGAGTGACTATTACTATCTATGTTTTAACTCTATAGAATTGTCAAGATGCGTAATCTTGTAACAGTTTCTTTCAACTTATTTTTGCATACTATTTCTAATGTCATTGTATTGTATTGAATTATACTGTATTTGTTCTGTATGTGCAGGTTTTCTCCCCGGGCCTCTGCTGAAAACAGGTTCTGTTGACCCAGTCAGAACACTCCAGTAAACAAATGTCAAATAAAATAAACAAATACAATAATTTACTGGGACTGGACACTGATCCTTAAGGATGGATTTCAGGCCAGCCTAGGAATACAAACTATCCAGCAAACATTATATACCAAAAATGTGTTAATTTCTTTTTATCCTGATAACATGGAGCACAAGCATACCAGCTGCAGCTGCTAAGTCTAAAGAAATTACAACAGTGCTCTTTTGCATTCTGAGATATTAGCATTTAAAGATAAACTATTAACATATTCTTCCTAGCTCCAGGCATGACCTCCCCAGACTTCACCCCTTCTGCTTCAAAGCAATCAAAGGCAAAGATATCAAAAATATACTGTCCAAAATACCATATAGAATCTCACCTGACTCAGTTGACCTTTACTCTTGCTTTATTAAAGCTTCTACTGAACACATTCTCTACCATCTTAAACACATGTATAGCATTTGCCTCTATGAAAACATCTCTACAATGCAAAAAAAAAAAAAAAAAAAAGCAATAAATAACTATATCCTCAAAGCAACCAACCTGGCTTTCACTTACTTTAGACCCTTCTCAATACTCTTAACACTTGGAAAAGTTTTTGAAAGAATGTTCTTCAACCATCTGATTCCCACCAAATGGCTACTATCCAGAAATGAACACAGCTTTATGACAACAACTACCTTGACACTAACTGATGACATACTTATAGGCAGTGGACAAAGAACTACTGACAAGAGCCATATTGTTAGACTTCATCAAAGTCTTTGGTATGACTAATCACAGACTCCTTCACTTCACCCAGCTAACCCTTGGAATAAGCAACAACCCCCCCCCCCCCAAGATTTAACTTTCTTTCCAACTGAATACTGTCTGTAAAAACAGGACCATCTACTTCCTCCCAAAGCATATTCAATCACTTTTGCTCTACACTATCTACTTTAACTCACTTGAACTGTCACATTCTGTCCATCATACCATATGCAGATAATATGACCATCTATACATTCCATTCCTCACATCCCATCATTAAGTAACATTAACAAGATCTTCTAGCCTACTTATGAGGAGAATAAGTTTGAGAAAGAGAAGTTTTTTTTTACTAAATGTTCTCTTTTCTCCACTATTCTTAAGAATGTGGTAGAAAATCTCTGTCCTATTGTATGTTTTAATGATGAGGTAGGCAATTTTGTTTTCAATAAAGGTGACTTTTTCATAAAGCAGATTTCAAAATTTGAAAGAACTATTGAATGGTAGAAATAGAATTGCATCTAAGGAACCTATAGAGATGTTCAGGTGTGGGAGGTGTAAGATCTGTAAAAGGGTTAAAAACCTTTCTGGCACTAGAATTAATGGTGTGAATTTTGTGGCTAAGGATAGTTTTGATTGCCAATCCTGTGGGGTAGTTTATATAGTGGGATGTGGATGTCTACCTCCTATGTGGTATGTTGGTCAGACAAAGCGCATGATTAAAATTCGCATTCTGGAGCACTTGGGGGACATTAGAAATTGCAGGTTAGGAAAACCCCATTGCTGACCATTTTATAAAGTTCATGGTAGACATGATGAGTCTCCCTGTTTTTGTGTGCTGACTAAACCTGGACATCAAGGGGGAGGTAATTTTGTACACAAATTATTGGCTATGGAAAGTAGATTTCTTTTAAATTTTAGTACATTAGCCCATAAGGGGTTAAAATTTAGAAGTCAACTTGAATGGATAATTGTTATATGGTGAAAATGCCTTTTTCATTTTGTATGATGACTTTGTATCTTTAAATAATTATGCAATTATATAATTAACATGTAAATTGATTTTGTATAAATACAACTGCTTTATGTGTTTGAATTATTCCTCTGAAGTCTTTTTAGCCAAGGTACCAGAACATATTAAAACTTTTGCAGTTCTACAACTCCGTTTGTTTGTCCCTCTTTATTTTCATGCAAAGCAGATTAAGTGCTTGACATATCTGCAAAGTATCATTGGAAACCTGTATATGCCTCATTCAGAATGATACCTGAGAAGTTGTATATAAAGGACTATTTTGTTCCATTGCATTTTTCTCTTTGTTTTTGTTTTGATTTTTTTGTTCATATTTTGGAAAATGTAAATATTGCTGTGGATACATGTCTAGAGGGAAGATAGTCTTCAAACATAAACGACTATTTCAGACCTTTTGACTAAATGTTGACTAAATATCAACATCTATGATACAATGATACTATGATAACAGTTGCAATTGTCTTTGTCATCTAAACAAAAAAATCAATTATCTCTACTGATTGCAAGAATCCTATATGCTCCAATAAGACCATGATTAATACATTCTGAAAAATTCAAAAAAGAATTAAAAATAATTCTGTAAACATCTGAAAAACAGATGACAATGATTCATTTTTTAAAATTGCAAAGAAAACATTGTTAGAACTATGAAGGGCAAACATGCTTGGACATTTCATCTGGAATTAAAAAAAAGATCCTGACTTCCTCAAAACATGCCCCATTTTCAAGGTATGATGTATTTATAACAGATGTACAAATGAGAGTGGGTGCACTACTATCAGAATATGTATTATTTCTTGATGGTTTCAATGCAGTAACATGGATAACCCAATTCTCACATGTCACTCCTCACAGGCCCACATTAGAATATTAACTTGTTCTATGGTAAAGTAATATATTAGACACCATATTAGAGACAGCAATGGTTGATCATATTCATAAAATCCAGATATTACCCAGAGCCTGGTCAGTCTATCCTCCAGTAAAGTTAACATTAACTAGTGGAACAAAATTTACTTATAAGTTTAATAAATATTTTAAAGTTGAATATCCCCAGAACTGTTTAATTAAAAAAAGATATTTTAACAACTCTGGACAGTTAATTCTAAACAGTCTACACATTTTCAAAATTAATACTTTTAAACACTGTAACTGAATGGAAGTAAGTTACTTTTACAAGAAAAGAAAAGCAAAATGTATAATTCAATTGCTGAAATCTCTGGAAAATTTGGAGACTCCGTTAATGATTAATTTCCATAAATGTTATCAAAACTTAGCTGATACTAGCTCAACACAAACGTATAAACCATGCATATACTACAATGCTAACACAGTGTGAATTGACTGTAAAAAATAATAAAAATCAAAAATATATTACTAATCTAAGACACTGTGTATACTATTCAATTATACAATTCTTCCTCTAAAACATGCACGCTGATTGGCCAGCCCAACCAGTGTGCCCGTTGTAAATCCCTCAATATACTAACGGAAAAAGGTCCGGTCGCCCGGACTTTTTCTGTTAGTATAAAACACTGTCTCGCTATGTTAAAAGAGTTTAACATAGCGATACAGGTTTAAAAAAAGCAACGCAGATCTCCATTGCTTTTTTTAAAGCTGTCTCGCTATGTTAAACTCCTTTAACATAGCGACACAGTGTGCTTTTTTTTTTAAACCTGTCTCGCTATATTAAATGGGTTTAACATAGCGAGACAGCTTTAAAATAAGTAATGGAGATCTCCGTTGCTTATTTTAAAGCTGTCTCGCTATGTTAAACCCATTTAACATAGCAAAACAGTAAAAAGCAACGGAGATCTTGCGTTCTCCGTTGCTTTTGCCCACAGTTCTGATGTACTGCGTAGGCATGCGCAGTACATCAGAACTGCCGCGGAATACCAGACAGCTGCGGAAGGGCAGCAAAGAGGCATTATACAATGCCATTATTTAAGAAAAGTAATTATTTCTTTTCTTAAATAATGTCATTGTATAATAGCAATAACCCACTTCTGGGTGTGGGTAATGCAGGATTTAACCACGGTTGTCTTTGTTTGGTCCCTCGGGCTTCGCCCTCGGGACCAAACCATGCCAACCGTGGTTAAATCCCGCATTACCCACACCCAGGCGTGGGTTATTGCTATAATATTACTGCAGATTAGATCAATATCTCTGATATCCCTCATCAAAAGTAGTAATTGTACTTAAATTGCATGCAGAATAACGTTTCCAAAATCTATTACCACTGTGGTGAGGATAAAGATTAAACAGTATAAGGCTTGCTCAGCAATAGTATATCTGTGGAGACAATGATGAATACTTATTTGAACATGGAGTCATGGTGAGGAGAATTTGGAATTTGATCGCTAACATGATAACAAGTTAGGTTGCCTTTAGATAATAATGCAACTTCTCTCACATTTTTATGTGCTCAGTCATAATTATGTATGGAATAGCCTGGTGGGATGATAGTTATTATTAGACTCAATAAGCTTCTGTCAAAGGTGTAAGAGATCAACGAGGTCAGGCTATTATCCATTAATCCAGCTATTAATCATATGATTTTTTTCTAGATGTGTTTCAGTTTTGATGTACAGAATTTTCAGGCCTCTTGTATTTCAGCATATATGAGATGTCAAACAGTTAAGCCTGAGTAGAGCTCATGGTTCAGGATTAGGGAAGATTTCACCACAAAGTATCTGCAGTGTTAATAAGTACAAGGATGAGGCAGAACACTTGATAGTTAGGTGACAGGCTTTTTGTATTGATAGTTCCATAGAATGTGGGGAAAATAAGACGTGAAATTTTTTGAAACATCTTTATTAAGCCATAACAGTCTTTATACAGACTCAATCCAGTGATACTTTTATAAAAACACTACAGTTATACTTACTTTCCTTATGTGTTAAAAAGGACATTTTTTATGAATCTAATATCATTTTTACATCTGTCTTTAGGCAGCATTGCAAAGCTTCATTATAGTTAATGGGTAATACAGGCTCTCCAAGCATATTACATTATACTTGCAGCTGATTAATGCTTTCAATGTATGGGCCACTAAACCACCTACAATAGTAGAATATTTTGTCAGAAATGTGAGAAAAGAGAACATACTATGTGATCCTGTAAGACAGAATGTAGAAAAAGGAAGAAAGCTGGGCATTTTTGATTTGATTGTGAGGAGGGAGAAGGAGATATGAAACAAAGAGGGATTTCTTGGTGATGATGTGGAGGTGATAGGAGAATTGGTAGTGTCTTAATACTGAAGAAGAAGCTACAAAAGAAAGTTTGGAAGGTATACTGTTAGCAGTACAAGGTTAGCATTGAAAAACAAATTTTGAGATTTGGAGGAAGATTATGGGAATAGATATGAGATGATACAGGGAGAAGAAAAGGTTTAAAAGAAAAATTCCATTGGAGAGAGGGATAAGATAAGAAAGAAGAAAATAAGTTAAAAAAATCCCATTATAGCAAAGTAACATTTTGTTACAGAGGTTGAATCTAGGAATAAGTTGTGAAAAGAAAAATATACTCTATAAATTAAGTTTACACAGTTAGGTTATGATATTAAAAAAAGAAAAAAAAAGAGAGGTGGTATAGATTAATCCTCATTTTGTATGTACATAACTTCTTACAAAGACTGTGTCTTGATGACCTTCCAGTTAAGGGACATATGCTTTATTAAGTTAAAGGAGAAGGATTTTGTATGTAAAGATGTGGAAATGTCTGAACATTTTTTTTAGGCTGTGGTAGGGCTACAAAGGAATATGATTATTTTCTTAATACGAAAGCTGTATGTGTGGTAAATATAGATTTGAAATATATAGTTGCTATAAATATGCAAAAAAAGGAAATATTGGAGGGATATATATGATTATTCTGGGAATTTTGTGGGAATTGTGGAAGGTGAGAACTGATACAGTTTTGTTTAATTAAAAAAAAGATTTGATGTTGGATGCTGTAAATACAATTAAAAATTGTTAAAGGAGAAGAATGGGGGTTAGTTTTTAGAAAAATATGATTCTGGATGTAGAATCACAAATATGAATGTGCATAAGTGCTATGTATATATGTAAATATTCTAAACATTAAAATAAAGTGCAAATCTGTGGATATATGAGTATGGTAATAAAATATTTTTTGATAAATGTCACAAGATCTTTTATAGCTACCTGAACAACCAGCGATTCCAGCATGCTCAAAAGCACAGCACCTCCTTATGCTGCATCACAGTGTCAGTACTGGAAATTTAATCCAAGTACCCAGGATGGGAATAGAACCCACATGTTTCTGATGTTCCAGCAACTAAGGCAAGTATAATATATGTTAAGATACTGATGAAGGCAATGACAGATGCAATGGAGTACAATGTTGTGGTCTCTGCAGCTGCCTGAGTCGCTGCTTTTCTGCAGTACCTCACTTTGTAATCTGGCTTCTTAATGGGAATATACTTCAGGGACAATGGAAAACATGCATTTATGAAGAATTGTCTAAACAAACTGTCAGTGTTAGTATGCTAGCATACAGGATATGAGGCATATCTTTGATATGTAATTTATCTGCATTCCCATCTACTTGACAGACCAGCCAAGAGGATGACAGCATTGTTGGTGGCTGGTTGAATGCACTGCCAGTCATTGAAATTCAGGCTGGTGATGTGCCTGTTTACATTCCAACTAATGTGATTTCTATTAGTGCTGGATACACTTAGGAAGCAGAATTGTTCTACCAGGTTATACTTCACACTAATAATGTTAGACTGACGGTGTCTCATGTTGGATTAGAGGCATAATGCAGGTGGCTGGAACAATGAAGCTGGAACTGAAACAGTACAGAGAGGTACCTGCTTTTGCCTTGTTTGGTTCTGATTTGGATGCTGCTACTAAGCAATCATTATATCATGATGTTTGGCTGACTGAATTCTGAAACAAGGACAGTATGCCCAATGGCTTTTGAAGAACAGGTAGCAGTTATTTAGGCTGATAGCATTAGTTACCTGGATAAAATAGAACTTAACCAAACTACAAGCTTTGGAAGACTTTCCTTTCCCACATTAGCCACCAAAAGTTATGTGGGATTTGCTTAGCAGGCCAAGAATAAAGCTTGAAAGCTAACTATATTTTTTACTAAGTTAAAGATATATCTCCAGAAAAAAAAAAATAAAACAGGAAAAGTGAGAGACCCAAGAATAGGACATGAAATAAACAGCACATGCTGGACAAGAAGAGTAGGACAAAGATTTATGAGGTGTTCAGTAATTAGAGCTAAAGCCTGTAGTGGCCTGAGCAGTTGAGCTAGAAAGGATACAGTGAGACTGAGGAGGTGAAAGTAACAGGCATAGTGGGGTAGGACTAGATAAGAAACGAAATTCAGATGAGAGGAGACTGCAGAGAAATACAAGCAAGGGTATTTGCAGAAAGCAAGATGAAGGGAGAAAGAGACAGGTGCAGCTAAAAAGTGGAGTGGAACAATATTAGTGTAGTAGGACAGATGCAAAGGGCAAAGAGCAGCAACAGTTGATAAAGGGGAGAAAGAACCAGATGTAGCTGTGTAAGAGACTATACTATAAGTAGACAGGATGCAATTGGGAAGTGACAAACAGATGGAAGAGGAGGAACGTCAGAGTGACTGATCAGTTAAATGGTCTTTGCTGGAACAGCACATGAGGGAATAGAAAGGGATTTCATTGAGAACAAGGGAATAAGGCAGCTAGCACCACACACTGGAAAGGACTATTGGTGGTAGTGGAGGCAAAGGAAGATTGAAATGGTTACAGGGGGCAGAAGTGGATGGAGATGACAGTCAATATGGGGACTGAGATGAGGATTTTTGGTGGTTGGAGATTTAGTCACTAAGGGGAATAACAGTTTGGGTAAGTGAGAAAAGCGGCAATGATTTTAGTGAAACTAGTAACAGGGCTTAGACTTAAAAATACAGAGTAGGAGGCAATGTGTTCAACAAGAGGGGGGTGGATACACGTGTTACATATAAGCACTACTGAGGTGACAGAGGTTGTAATAAGCAAGTGCCAGTGAAATGTCAGCAAAGGGTATTGGAGGTAGCATTCTTAGAAGAGTTTATCTACTATTAGTCATTACACAAATGAAAGAGAGGGTCTGAATCAAGAGATGAGGGGTCCAAATGGAGAGATGATAAATCAGCAAGCATAGGACAGTAGCATCGCTGGAATTGAATTCATCCTCAAATCGTGGTGAGTACCTTCATGAGGTTGACCCTATTTTTCACAAAATTTCACCAAAATGACACTGATATATAGACTGTATTTTATATAGCATATATCATGGACCAAAGTAGGTTAAAAATAGAAGTTAAAAAAATAGAAGCTGAAGTCATGGAAGGATTTAGTGTAGAAGGTCTAGCACATGTTATATCACAGCATTATGGAACAAAGAGTTCCCCCAAGTAAGGAGAAACAGGAGGAGCAGAAGACATCTGAAGAAGAAATATGGACATGGGAAATAAAAAGAGACTTAGTATGCTGCAATATTTATGCAAAGGAGAAAGCAAAACTAATCAATACAAAAAAAACAGCACCAAAGATAGTTGAAGAGAAATACAGGCAAAGGCATCCGGATATGGAAAATTTTGCAATACGAAAAAAAAAAAGAAGAAAACAAAGAGGAAAATTAGAAAAGAAGATTAGTAATGGAAACGTTAAAGAAATAGGAACCGAGGTTATGGATTACTGTGAAGTGAAGGATTTAGTGTAGAAAATCTAACTCTGATAACATCACAGCAGGATAGAGCAATGGATCCCTAAATTAAGGAGAAACCAGTGGAGCAGTTGCCATATGAAGATACTTTTGGAGCCTTCCACAGGTAACCAGTACAAAAGTTCAGTTGGAGTTGCACAGCAAATAAAGGAACAGGAAACTGTGGCAAATATGGCATAGTCAATGTTGTGGAGTGATAGGCCAGTGAGTTCCCATATGAAAGAAGAATGGATGACTCCACAACATTAACTATGTCATATTTGCCAGTTTCCTAAATGGAAAACCCCAGCCCCAGATGCAGTACCTAACTTCTGGGTAAAAGTATTCAGATCTTTATATGCATTAACATCTTGACATGGATATTTAGGCATGAGTAAGAACTATTTATTATTTTTTTTAAATTCTCTTTATTGTTTTATTAAGTCATTAACAACAAATAACAACAAACAAACAGGCATGAACAAACTATATACAAAACTATGTACACTTATACACTGCCCAAAAAGAAAATAAGGAAAAGATAAACTGAACAGCACGGGGAGTTACATTAGTCATGAAGTCATTTCAATATATGCTCAAATAACATTCTCCAATATTCTTTAAGATATGGTTTCTGGTTAATGTTGTGAAACAAGTATCTATGTGCTTTAAGATGTTTAATAGCCAGAGTCTTAAACCCTTCCCATGATAATGTGTGTCTATTTTTCCAATTCCGAGAGATATAATATTTAACTAACATAAATAGTGAAATCAGAGCTCTGTACTTCACCTCTGAAATGCCTGCTGGAGGAATGTGCAGTAGAGTGAATTTCCATGAAAGAGTTGATTTTTCGTAACCAATTTTTTCCAGTAAGACTCTCAGGGCACACCATAATTTATATGAGCATTTGCAGCTCCAAAATATATGTAGGAGATCATCTGTTTGATTTTGACATATTTGACATTGTGGGGAATAATTAGGGTATATTTTGTTGATTCTGTCGGGGGTAAGGTATGCATTGTTCATTATCATGAGCTGGGTATATTTAAACTTTTTAGGTGTATGTGTTTAGCACTAATTCTTATGGCCTTTGAGATCTGGTTATGAGTAATAGAAGGATCATGCTTTAGCCAATAGTTGGAGAAAATAGGATCATTATGTGTTCTGGAGGCCATGATAGCTTTGTAGGTATTTGAGATCATTTTTTAAGGAGAAATAATTTCCACAGTGCCTTGCAAGTTGAGATATCCTTATTAGTTACCATGGGGTGGTCTAGGTACCTATGAACTAACTCCCTGATCTGTCTTAATATAATTGTATATTTTTTTGGTAAATTCATGTTAATTCTCATATCTTAGATGGTCTGTTGTTTGAAGGGGAAGAGGTCAGAGATGGTTGTATTCCTGAGAAGGGGGTAATGGTCTAGGTTTAACATATGTCCGTTCATCTTTAGATTAGGGTTAAGGTGTAATGGTTGTACAGTATTAAAGGCATGGGTCAGGTTTATGGAACTAAAATGGTTTTGTAGAGATTTTATATTAAATGTAATACCTTTATGCAACTTAGACTTACCTAAGTTTTCTTTGTTTAAGAACGGGAGAGCAGAGGGATTGAGGTTTAGATATTTGACATAGTTGTTATAAAGTAAAACCCAGGCTGGAGACCACGTAGTGCTATCCTTATTGTAGGAAGCAATGTTTATGATTCTACTCCCATTAATTATTTCATAAGATGTTTTAAAATCCGGCAACCCAAGGCCTCCTTGTTCCTTAGGGAAAGTAAGTTTTGTGTAACTAATCCTAACAGATTTAGGAGACCATATAAATTTTGAAATGAATGAGAGGATAGTTTTAAAGAATTTGTTGTGTAATATACTGGTTGTCACATAAAAAATATATAGAAGTCTAGGGAGTATATTCATTTTAATGATTGCAGTTCTGGCTAGGAATGGAAGATTAAGTTTGGCCCATCGGTTTAGGTCATTTTGAACACTCACCCAACATTTAGCCATATTGTCCTGGTATTGAGCTGAGTGCTCCTGAGAAAAGGAGATTCCTAGGTAGTGAAGGTGGTTTTTAATGTTTATACCTGTAGTAGAGAATATGTTTGGAAATGGGGAATATATATTTATGGGAAAAATTAGTGATTTATCTCTATTAAGTTTGTAGTTTGCTAGTTTAGAAAAGGTATTGATGGAGGACATCATTTTCTCAAGATCGGAGCTGGGTAACATAAAGTAAGTGTTTAAATTATCTGCGTATGCTGATAGGGGAAGTGTAGTGTTAAAAAGGACAGGCATGTGATGGTAGGTTTTCTGCTTAATTAGTAAGAATAAGGTTTCGATGTATAGGTTGAATAATAGTGGGGAGAGGGGGCATCGTTGCCTGGCACCATTGTGAATTTCAATTCTGTTAGATACTTGGTTATTTATTTGTATTATGGTATATGCATTAGAGTACAGAGTTTTAATCTTGTTAATATATAAGTTTGGAATGTTGAAATATGGGAGAATATCAAATAGAAATTCTATACTAATTCGGTCGAAGGCTTTGGATGCATCAATAGCTAGAGAATATACAGGGCTTTTAGCTAGAGAAAAGAGAGAAATCATAGCATCTAATGTAAGAGTGTGGTATATTGTTTGTCTACGCAGAATGAAGCCGGATTGTTCAGGTGAGACAATATTAGAAATGACTGCATTGAGTCTACTGGCTAGAGTTGTGGCCAAGATCTTCATATCCATGTTAACAATGGAAATGGGTCTATAATTCCAGGGGGTTTTCGATTCAACGTTATGTTTTGGGATAAGGATAGTTCTGGATGCATTAAGGTGAATGTCTTTATATCTGACACTGATAATATGATTAAACAGGAGAAGCAGAGCTTTGGAAGCTTTGGGTGTGAAGGATTTATAAAATTCGGCCGTGGATCCATCTGGTCCAAGGGATTTATTAGGTTTCAATTTATTAATTGCCAGTATAATTTCTTGTTGTGTAATTTCCCATTCAAGGGAGTCTTTTTGAATCTTAGTTAGCTTGGGAAAGGATATGTTGTTTAAGAAGCTTTGCAGTTCTGCTTTGTTGATAGGACTTACAGGAAGACTGTAAAGTTGAGAATATAAGGACTCGAATAATTTAAAAATATCGTGAGTATTCTGATATCCTTTCCCCTGATAGGATATTTCCGACAAAAAGGAGAAGTTCTAGTTTGGTTTACCACTCTAGCTAAAAATTTAGAGGGGAATTGAGCCATTTATAATAATTTGCTAAGGATTTTATCTCATGAAAGGTAAGGTTCTCAGCTTGTAAGGATAAAAGTTCCTTTTGTAGTTGAAACATTTCCATCTTAGACTCCGGTGAGTATTGTAGTTGAATTTCGGTTTCTAGCTTAAGGAGTTTATTAGTTATATCTGTTTCATTTTTATTGTATAGTTTTTTGTAGTATGAAGCTTTGTTAATAAGAAATCCTCTAATCATTGCCTTGGTTGCTGCCCAGGAACAGTTTAAAGCGGTTGGGGGGGAGTTACAGAATTGGAGAAATTGATCAAGATAAGACTCCACCTGAGGGAGTATTTCTTTCTTCTTTAGAAGGTTAGGGTTTAAACGCCACCAAATAGCTTTGTTATTTAATGATGTTAAAGAAGGCTGGTGAATAGAAAGGGAAATCCTGGAGTGGTCGGAGAGGCTTCTAGGATCAGTGACAAATGAAATATCAAAGTTATTAAATATTGAGGAGATTAGAAAGAAGTCCAGCCTGGACAAGCTTTTACCACAGTTAGAGAAAAAGGTGAATGGGTTATTTTTTGGGTGCTATTAAGGAAGATATAAGGATCAAATAAGTTATAGTCTTCTTTCAGTTCAGATATGGTTAAGGTTGCAGATTTATTATAATTAGCCTTAGTGTTTGTCCTGTCATTATTTGGATCCTGGATAGAGTTCCAGTCACCCCCTACAATGTAGTAATGGTTAGGAAATAATGAGATTAATATGTAAATCTGCATAATAAAATTTTGTTGCCCTGAGTAAGGGGGATAGATATTAATAATTAAAATAGGTTTACCTAGGTAAGAGCAAGTTGTAGTAAAGTAGCACCACCTACATTCGTTGTCTGTGTCGGAACTAATTACGTCATGTAAGAATTTATTTTTAATTATTATAGCGACACCTGCGCTATTGGATTTAGTTCCAGATGCTATAATCATTTTAACCCATGGTCTCCCCCTGTCATGATCCCATTAATGGTTAAATAGGTGCGTTTCCTGGACAAAGATGATGTTAGAAGGAGACTTAAGCCCCAAGTGCATAAAGAGTTTTTTTTTGTTAGATGCTTGTAACCCTTTAATGTTCCAAGATTCTATATCCAGCATTTGTGAAGAAAAATATGAAAAGAAAGAAAAAAGTGAGATATGGAGAATGTACCAGTACATAAGAATATCAACGAATTAAACAAGGATGTGTGGGCAAGTATAAGAAACCCTTCCTGCTTTAATCCCATGCCTAACCACCACCCCATTGACCCGGAAGGGGCTGGGATATTAAGAGTTACTGTGACATAGGACAGTCTCTTAGAGAGGCTCTGTGGTCTCACCCAAAAAGTGAGACTAATAAATCCCATAGTGATCCTACTATAACAACAGCAACTAAGATGCATAACAATCCCAAACAGGTTAAGAGACCAAACTCATAACTCAGCTACTTAATGTTAGACAAAGGGCTATTCATTTGTGTATCTGAGAGTTAGCTGTATCCATCCGTGAAATCTAATAAGTTTGTAATTAGATTAATATTACACTATTAGTATAAACCTTTTCTTATACAGCTGCCCTCAAACCCCTGGGAGGAGAGAAAAAGAAAAAAAAAATTAATAATAATGATTCTCAAGTTTAGATAGGAAAAGTATTCAGGTACATTCTTATGAATCAGTGTAATGGAATTATTTCTGCGAAAGAAGTAGTGTAGATAATTGTAACAGAGAAACACACATTAAAATAATATACAGAGAGCTCCAGATAAATTGTACAATGCCCTGTTCGAGAGATAAAAACCTCTCAGGACTGCTTGTATTGAAATCATTCCTGTAATAGAGAAAGTCAATCCAGGAGTCCTGGCCTACAATTCTTGGATATAAGGTAGATATCCACTGTACAGAATCAGAGAGAGCTGTACTTTACTCCTGCCCTTCTAAGCAGTGGCCCCCCCCATACTTCAAAACAATTAAGTTAGCTAGCATACCTGGCATCGAGCAACATGTAGCAACAGAGCATCGTGTTTAGATTGCTAAGAGAGTACAAACACCATTTCCATATCATAGGTTCATAGGTTCATAGGTTTGTACTAGGCTATCTGCCCTAGGGCATTTATAAGCCTAGCCAGAGTATGTGTGGCTTTCACCACCCCTTAGGATGAGAATACTACACCCTTTTAGGGTTTAGTTTACTATGCCTCTGTCTAGTAGTGACACAGAGATGACCTCCGGGGTAAACCTACGATCTCCCATCCACTCGTCAAGATTTCTCTTGAATAGAGTCAGTGAGGGACTCTGCCTAACATGGACTGGGATTCTCTTCCAGAGTGTAGGGAGCCTCTGGGTTATGAATCTGTCCCTCCAGCACGTCCTATTTATTTCTGTGTTGAAGTTTAAGTCTCTTGCTCTCGTGGCTCTGATGGATTTGGATTTTATGAGGTGGAGCATGTCCATTAATTCCGGATTGGACATGGCCTTGTACGTCAGGCACAGATCACCTCTGAGTAGGCGGTATGCGACTGAATAGAGCTGGAGTTTTTTCAGTCGGGCAGCATATTACATATGTTTAAGACCCTTTATCCTCTTGGTGAGGAACTTTTGGGGTCTTTCCAACTGCTGCAGGTGTCGGGTAAGATACATCCCAAATGGGGCATTGTACTCAATCATTGGCCTGATAAGAGAAGAGTACAGGGCACAATGACCTCTCTTGATCTAGATGTGAAACCCTTCATGATAAGGTGGGCAATATAGAAGGTCTTCCTAACCACTTTGGCAATGTGAGTGTCAAATGAGAGGTTACTGTCAACCTGGGTCCCTAGGTCCCTGATTACCTCTTCCGTACTTAATGGATTACCACCTATGTAGTAATTTGTGGGTACCTTGTTTTTCCCAAAGGGTATGACTATACATTTTTTGGTGTTCAGCTTAAGGCCATGGCTCTGGCACCAATTATCCATTTCTATGAGGCCTCTCTGAAGGATGTCTGTGTCCGCTGGAGTATCAATTATGGTGCCCATTTTGCAGTCATCTGCGAACTTTGTCAGCCACAATCCTCCTATGTTTGCCTGTACCTCGGAAAAATAAATGCCGAACAAGAGGGGTCCCAGGACTGAGCCCTGTGGGACACCACTTGTGACTGGCTTAGAGTCTGACATAGCTCCAGCAACTCTGACCCTGTGGGTTCTGTCCTTGAGCCAGTTTGCAACCCATCTTGTGACATATGGGTTTACATTTAAGCTGGTGAGTTTGTCTATGATGCCCGAGTGGGGTATTGTGTCAAAGGCTTTTGCAAGGTCAAGGTAGGCTGTGTGAACTGCCTTACCCTCATCAATGGCCTTAGTGACTGTTTCAAAAAAGTCGACCAAGTTCAAAAGGCAGGATCTGCCCTTGACAAAGCCAAATTGGGTAGGATCCAATGTCTGTAGGTCCCCACTGTCTTTGTTTATGAGTTCCATAATGATCCTCTCCATAGCTTTGCAGACCAGGCTCATCAAGCTTATGGGGCGGTAATTTCCAGGGTCTGTAGAAGCACCGCCTTTGTGAAGTGGGACCACTGTTGCCGTACGCCACTCTTTGAGTACGTATCCTGTAGTAAGGCTAAGATTAAACAGCAGCCTTATGTGTGGGTTTAGTTCCTCTTGGAGTTCATGTAGCACACAGCCCGGGACACCGTCCAGTCCTATTGATGCTGTGTTTTTAGCTTTAGAGAGGGCGGCTCTCAACTGGGCATCTGAGATGTTAGGGAGGCTACACTCTGCTGGGATAGTTATTTCTCCTTTTGGGGGGGAGGGGGAGGAGAAATTTGCACTGAACCTGTCTGCCAGAATGTTGGCAATGTCAGTGGGTTCAGTGTATTTTGTGTCATTTTGGACTAACTCTGAGCATATCTGGGAGTTTCCACCCAGGTTTCTAACATAGCTAAAGAAGGCCTTGTGATTGTCTTTTGTGTCTTTTGCGATTTTTCTCTCAAAGTTTGCCTTGGATGATTTTATGAGTGATCGTAGTTTTTTGCTAGTACTGATCAGAGATGCCTTCCCTTTTAGGGATTTTGCTCTGTCATGTAGTAGCTTCCTCCTCCTGTTGTAAAGTTTGTTTATGGCTGGGGTCCACCAGACCAGGCGCCTGCCTTTGGGGGAATGGGTCTTGGTTTTATTTGGGATTGCATGATCCATGCATTCTTGAAGGTGCCCGTAGAAGGCATTTGCAAAGGATTCAGCAGTGTGGGTTGTGGTTTCCACTGGCCCAGGGGCCTTGAAGGATACCACTTCAGTCTTAAGAAGTGTGAAGTTGGCTTTTGAGAAGTTCTTCACTGTGGTCTTTTGTGCAGGGGGTGGGGGCGGGATGTGAATTTCCAGTGAGATTAATTTATGGTCTGATCTTACCAAAGAGGGATATACTTCAGGTGTGGAGCATTTTGTCCCCATGTTTGTGATGATCAGGTCTAGTATATTGTCTCCTCTTGTGGGAATGGTGACTAGTTGTTCCATTGCATTTGAGTTTATGAATTCTAGGAACCTTTGGGCTAGGATGTTGGGGCTTGAGTAATGTTCCCAGTCTATGTTTGGGTAGTTGAAGTCTCCCAAAATGATGGTATTTGGAGAGACATTCATACTCTCCAGTGTCTTCAGGAAGGCTGTGTGAGGTTCCTGAGTTTGAGAGGGTGGTCTGTAGCATGCTACAAACTGTAAGGCAGTTTTGCCTATGGTTAGTTGCACCTGGATGGTCTCCGATGCTTCGTGCGTTGCCACTAACCTGGAGGTGTGGGTATCTTTGATGAAAATGGATACTCCCCCTCCTTTTGTGGTTCGGTCCAAGTTTTGGGGCCGGAAAGCATGATATGAGGTAAAGCCTGATAGTGCTGGGGTGCTCTCAGGAGCCTTGAACCAGGTTTCAGTCACTGCACAGACATCAATGTTCTCCATACTGAGGAGGGCTTCGAGGGTGTGCATCTTGAGGTTTAGACGTCTGGCATTGAGCAGCATTACCCTTAGTTTTTTTCCACTTGTGTTTTCTAGGGAGGTAGGTTTGTCATTTGAGCCTTGCCTAAAAAAGGCACTATGGGGGTGGCAAGAGCCTTGGCCAATATCCAGAAGCCCAGGGGTGACAGGTGGAAGCCATCCCTTGCGAAGCAGTGTGGCTTGTCAAGCATGTCATCCCATGCAGACAGACATTGGATCCCCTTAGAATGACACCAGTAATTAAGCCAATTGTTAAAACTGATAATTTTGTCTTTGTACTGTGGCATCATTCTTGGTGAGGGTAAGATGCTGCTCAGGGTCAGGGTCATATCAGCCTGGGCTACATAATCAGAGAGCTCCTCTATGTCTCTTTTCAAGTAGTCCAGGGAGGTATGTCTCAGGTCATTCACACCGGCATATTTGTACTTGCTGTGGAGTGACCTGAGTGTTTGTGTTATGTGGCAGATTCTAGATCCCGACAGGCAGCTTACTGTGACCTTTTCCTTGTTCAGTCTGGTGAGCGGGACGTCAGTGTGTCTGACTATGGAGTCACCTATTACAAGTGTGTCTGGCATGTTGTTTGGCCTTAAGGGCTGTGACTGTTTAGCACACTGACTTTGAGAACTATGTGTTGCATGTGCTATGTCTTGAGGTGGCGGTTGCTTGGGTGTCTGCTTTGGAGGCCTCTGTTGTTTTGGTAGATTTTTAATCAGTGCCTCCGAGTATGTTTTTGTGTGTTTATGTGTTTGGTTTGCAATTGTGATAGTTCTATGTGAGACTGGGTTTCTGGTGTGCATGGTTACCTTCTCCTCCTGACTGGTCTTGTCAGTACTGAATTGAGAGAGCTCAGCCTCCAGTTTGGCTATATAGTTGCATCTCTCGCATATATTTGTATTTGTTGGGAGGAGGAGAGGGTTGTCTGTGTACATGAGGCAATTGTAACATTGCCTCAAGATTCCCAGATTCACCAGCTGAACAGGAGAGGACACCAGCAACTGACCCTTCGACATGCTAGAAATAGTGAAAATGATTGCTGTGTAACTGAGTCAGAAAGGACCTATAGGGAAATGGGTACTCAAGGGAATTTAGGTGAATGAAGTACTTTCTTTTGTTTAAGAGTGCTTTACCTGTATAAAAAATGCTTTAGGAGCAAGTGCTGAGCTTTTCAGATAGAGTATAGGCTGTTTAGATTGCAAGTAGAACAGTTCTAAGGGAAAAATTGAAGAGCAGACTTTACGGAGCCAGAAATAGTTTAAACTTGATTAACCGGAGCTGCCCGATGCTGCTCTATGAGCAACTTCGCGGTAATTCATGCTAAAACGCGCTAAAGTGCGCAAAAGCGGGCTTTATAGCAGGGGGTTGAAAAGAGCCAGGAATTGACCCAAAATGGCCAATAAACTACAAGTTGCTGGGCTGGAACCAATCCTCTAGGGACAAATAGGTTGCTCAGTGCTCCCCACTCCCACTGGTGAACAAAGAAGCTTCCTCTTATCCAAATAAGGATATGGATAGCACAGGAACTAAGACAAAGCCCAGAGATCAGCAAAATCTGAAGACTGGACTATTCTAGTTCAGAAAAGCGGGAAAACAAGGATATATATATATTTTTTTTTTACAGAGAAAGGAGAAAAAGATACAGTAACAAACAGTAAATGCTATAAAATGGCTAGTGCACTTGAGTGTGTTAGCCTAACAATTAAATTAAACAAAAATAACTTTTTAAAGTGCTAACAGTATAAATTCAACACAAGTACAGTAAAAACAATATGCAGAGCTGTTTTTAAGCAAAATGCAGTCGAGATGCAGTAATTTAAGCAAAAGCCAGAAAAAATACTTATAAATCCAGGAAAGTCACTCTTTCACTCTCTGCTGCTTGTAGAACTCTGCAGGACACCACGAGGAGCTGTGCTGAGTCTTTTACAAGTAAAAAAGCGCAAAAGCGGGCTTTATAGCAGGGGGTTGAAAAGAGGCAGGAATTGACCCAAAATGGCCAATAAACTACAAGTTGCTGGGCTGGAACCAATCCTCTAGGGACAAATAGGTTGCTCAGTGCTCCCCACTCCCACTGGTGAACAAAGAAGCTTCCTCTTATCCAAATAAGGGTATGGATAGCACAGGAACTAAGACAAAGCCCAGAGATCAGCAAAATCTGAAGACTGGACTATTCTAGTGCAGAAAAGCAGGAAAACAAGGATATATATTTTTTTTCTTTTTTCACAGAGAAGGGAGAAAAAGATACAGTAACAAACAGTAAATGCTATAAAACGGCTAGCGCACTTTAGTGTGTTAGCCTAACAATTAAATTAAACAAAAAATAACTTTTTAAAGTGCTTAACAGTATAAATTCAACACAAGAACAGTAAAAACAATATGCAGAGCTGTTTTTTAAGCGAAATGCAGTCGAGATGCAGTACTTTAAGCGAAAGCCAGAAAAAATACTTATAAATCCAGGAAAGTCACTCTTTCACTCTCTGCTGCTTGTAGAACTCTGCAGGACACCCTGAGGAGCTGTGCTGAGTCTTTTACAAGTGAAAAAGTGCGCAAAAGCGGGCTTTATAGCAGGGGGTTGAAAAGAGCCAGGAATTGACCCAAAATGGCCAATAAACTACAAGTTGCTGGGCTGGAACCAATCCTCTAGGGACAAATAGGTTGCTCAGTGCTCCCCACTCCCACTGGTGAACAAAGAAGCTTCCTCTTATCCAAATAAGGATATGGATAGCACAGGAACTAAGAAAAAGCCCAGAGATCAGCAAAATCTGAAGACTGGACTATTCTAGTTCAGAAAAGCGGGAATACAAGGATATTTTTTTTTTCTTTTTTTACAGAGAAAGGAGAAAAGATACAGTAACAAACAGTAAATGCTATAAAATGGCTAGCGACTTGAGTGTGTTAGCCTAACAATTAAATTAAACAAAAATAACTTTTAAAGTGCTAACAGTATAAATTCAACACAAGTACAGTAAAAACAATATGCAGAGCTGTTTTTTAAGCGAAATGCAGTCGAGATGCAGTAATTTAAGCGAAAGCCAGAAAAAATACTTATAAATCCAGGAAAGTCACTCTTTCACTCTCTGCTGCTTGTAGAACTCTGCAGGACACCACGAGGAGCTGTGCTGAGTCTATTACAAGTGAAAAGCGCAAAAGCAGGCTTTATAGCAGGGGTTGAAAAGAGCCAGGAATTGACCCAAAATGGCCAATAAACTACAAGTTGCTGGGCTGGAACCAATCCTCTAGGGACAAATAGGTTGCTCAGTGCTCCCCACTCCCACTGGTGAACAAAGAAGCTTCCTCTTATCCAAATAAGGATATGGATAGCACAGGAACTAAGACAAAGCCCAGAGATCAGCAAAATCTGAAGACTGGACTATTCTAGTTCAGAAAAGCGGAAAACAAGGATATTTTTTTTGTTTTTACAGAGAAAGGAGAAAAGATACAGTAACAAACAGTAAATGCTATAAAACGGCTAGCAGACTTGAGTGTGTTAGCCTAACAATTAAATTAAACAAAAAAAACTTTTTAAAGTGCTAACAGTATAAATTCAACACAAGTACAGTAAAAACAATTTGCAGAGCTGTTTTTTAAGCGAAATGCAGTCGAGATGCAGTAAATTAAGGGAAAGCCAGAAAAAATACTTATAAATCCAGGAAAGTCACTCTTTCACTCTCTGCTGCTTGTAGAACTCTGCAGGACACCACGAGGAGCTGTGCTGAGTCTTTTACAAGTGAAAAAGCGCGCAAAAGCGGGCTTTATAGCAGGGGGTTGAAAAGAGCCAGGAATTGACCCAAAATGGCCAATAAACTACAAGTTGCTGGGCTGAAACCAATCCTCTAGGGACAAATAGGTTGCTCAGTGCTCCCCACTCCCATTGGTGAACAAAGAAGCTTCCTCTTATCCAAATAAGGATATGGATAGCACAGGAACTAAGACAAAGCCCAGAGATCAGCAAAATCTGAAGACTGGACTATTCTAGTTCAGAAAAGCGGGAAAACAAGGATATTTTTTTTTTCTTTTTTACAGAGAAAGGAGAAAAAGATACAGTAACAAACAGTAAATGCTATAAAACGGCTAGCGCACTTGAGTGTGTTAGCCTAACAATTAAATTAAACAAAGAATAACTTTTTAAAGTGCTAACAGTATAAATTCAACACAAGTACAGTAAAAGCAATATGCAGAGCTGTTTTTTAAGCGAAATGCAGTCGAGATGCAGTAATTTAAGCGAAAGCCAGAAAAAATACTTATAAATCCAGGAAAGTCACTCTTTCACTCTCTGCTGCTTGTAGAACTCTGCAGGACACCACGAGAAGCTGTGCTGAGTCTTTTACAAGTGAAAAAAGCGCGAAAAAGCAGCTTTATAGCAGGGGGTTGAAAAGAGCCAGGAATTGACCCAAAATGGCCAATAAACTACAAGTTGCTGGGCTGGAACCAATCCTCTAGGGACAAATAGGTTGCTCAGTGCTCCCCACTCCCACTGGTGAACAAAGAAGCTTCCTCTTATCCAAATAAGGATATGGATAGCACAGGAACTAAGACAAAGCCCAGAGATCAGCAAAATCTGAAGACTGAACTATTCTAGTTCAGAAAAGCGGGAAAACAAGGATATTTTTTTTTTTTTTCTTTTTACAGGGAAAGGAGAAAAAGATACAGTAACAAACAGTAAATGCTATAAAACGGCTAGCGCACTTGAGTGTGTTAGCCTAACAATTAAATTAAACAAAAATAACTTTTGAAAGTGCTAACAGTATAAATTCAACACAAGTACAGTAAAAACAATATGCAGAGCTGTTTTTAAGCGAAATGCAGTCGAGATGCAGTAATTTAAGCGAAAGCCAGTCAACATACTTATAAATCCAGGAAAGTCACTCTTTCACTCTCTGCTGCTTGTAGAACTCTGCAGGACACCACGAGGAGCTGTGCTGAGTCTTTTACAAGTGAAAAAGAGCGCAAAAGCGGGCTTTATAGCAGGGGGTTGAAAAGAGCCAGGAATTGACCCAAAATGGCCAATAAACTACAAGTTGCTGGGCTGGAACCAATCCTCTAGGGACAAATAGGTTGCTCAGTGCTCCCCACTCCCACTGGTGAACAAAGAAGCTTCCTCTTATCCAAATAAGGATATGGATAGCACAGGAACTAAGACAAAGCCCAGAGATCAGCAAAATCTGAAGACTGGACTATTCTAGTTCAGAAAAGCGGGAAAACAAGGATTTTTTGTTTTTTTTTCTTTTTTTACAGAGAAAGGAGAAAAAGATACAGTAACAAACAGTAAATGCTATAAAACGGCTAGCACACTTGAGTGTGTTAGCCTAACAATTAAATTAAACAAAAATAACTTTTTAAAGTGCTAACAGTATAAATTCAACACAAGTACAGTAAAAACAATATGCAGAGCTGTTTTTTAAGTGAAATGCAGTCGAGATGCAGTAATTTAAGCAAAAGCCAGAAAAAATACTTATAAATCCAGGAAAGTCACTCTTTCACTCTCTGCTGCTTGTAGAACTCTGCAGGACACCATGAGGAGCTGTGCTGAGTCTTGTATAACAATTATAGATTACCCATCGCCTGTTTTCAAAGGTAGGAAGAGATTTCCCACAGCTTACTGTCCTAGAATACAGATTAAGTTCATGCCATCACTTTTATATTTGGAGCGCAATAATAAGTAACCCAAGAGACCTGGACCCCTATCCATTAAAAAATGGATAGATACAAACAGGGATTTGTATTAAGTTGAAATTATAACATTTATAATAGGCATCTTGTGTCTCAATAGATCTGCCTGGCTATATACACATACGTTAAGCAATATGAATGAAAACAAGGGACACATGTGAGCAACCAGATTGATCTACATAATACGCTGTGGAAAAGGAGTTACAGCTGTATTTGCTCAAAATGCAACCTACAAGATCTGTATTGTGATCACAGGTGAGCAAAACTGATTCATTAGGCAAAAACCAAAATTGCCTAAAGGCGAGGTTTATTTTCAGAGAATTAATGAAGCATCAAGGAAATTTCACACCAGTAATAACCGATGTTTGATCTGACATAGCCTGCTGCTTTAAGAGCCCCGGGAACGCATGGGAATGCAGGGGTCAAGTGTATACAGGCTGCAGGACAACATGGCGGAAAATGAAAATTTTAGTGTGTAGACCACCAGGTGCAACGAGGTTAAAGGGTCCGCAGAACAGACGACCAAGGTCAAGGCAGGATTCCAGTACAGAATTGCAGAAAAACAATACAGAAGTGAGGCAAATTCAGCATGCTGTATCCAAACCGAGAGGACGTCACTTCAGATTTAAAGTAAGTTAGTTATTTTGCTGAACAGCTTCCGGGCATTCTTTAAACACTTGGAGAAATACTGAAGCGGCTTCCTTGCAGTTTACCGTTGATAATTTGGACCCTTGATGATGAAATATCAAGGTGTTTGGATATTTCATCTGAAATTTTATTTGTTCTTTGATAAGGTAAGCACAAAAGAGTGTGAGCTTTTGCCTTTCCATCTTTATCAATGTAGGGTGATCCAATGAAAGATACATTTTGAATCCATTCCATTGGATGTATTTTTTGTTTCGGGCTGCAAGTAAGAGTTTGTTAACATGTTGGAAGTTAGTATTTTTGCATATACAATTCTCGGATTTGTTTTATCATATGAGGGTCTTAGGGCTCTATGAACACGTTCAGTTATTATCTGTTCAGACAAGGGTGCGTTATCTAGGAATAAAGCAAATATTTTCGATATGGTTTCAAGTAAGGTGGTTTGATCTATGTGTTCTGGAATGCCTCTTAAAATAATATTGTTGTGTCTGGATCTTGCTTCAAGATCCAGGAGTTTCTGCTGCATGTTGAGGATAGTTTTGGAATTAGATTTTTGTTCTTTTTGTAACTGGTCAATTTTGATCTCATTGTCAAAAACCTTTGCTTCAGTTTTGTCAATTCTTGTGAGTATTCTGTCTATAGAGTCTCCAAAGGTTTTTAGTTGCACGGAGAAGCTTTGTATTGCTGTTTGAATAGGCTGCAGTGCCAGCTTTAGGTCTTCCATGCTGGTAGTTTGGAAGGTGGTTTTGTAGATTCCTGTTGCTTTGCAGTCCTTGCCCTTTTAGCTATTATTACTGTCTCTGGAGATGATATTGAGGAGTATTTCACTTTTGAATTTTGAGCTTCCATAGATTCAGATTCCTGTGACATAGCTGTTTTTTTTTTCTTTTTGTTTTAGGTAAGTGTAGGCCGGAGAGCCCCAGACCACATGGGCACCAGACAGCCTTAAGGTAAGAAATGATCAATAGTAATCCATCAAGTGTTTACTTCAGATTCCATTTCAGGAGTCAGTATTTAGCTTCAAGTAAGTTCCTCAGATCCAAGGAAAGGTTATTGCTCATAGAATTTATTTCTCTCCCATAAAATAAGGTTGAAGTTTTATTGAATGTAGCTAAGCTATGGTCTAACACTGCTTATAGGACAGCAGCCATCTTAGTTCCCAAGTAAGAACTATTTATATGCATACCCTGAACAGACACCAACCTGGTTATCAACAGTAAAAACAATACTCAACTACTTAAGAGTGAACATTCAAGCTATCCTAAAAACTATACACCAATAACTTGGCTTCCAACAATGTATAAACTATACACTGGAATTGATGCTGACAGAGTTTATAGTCACTTAGAAGAAAGCTCATTTATGGCAATAGAATAAAAGGGTAACAAAAACATCATAAGAAACAAAGGATCATTTGTTGTTAAATAAAGTCATAATGTAGAAGTGTAAAAAGGGGGAAGAATGGAAGTATGGCATGAATAGACTACAAAAACGTATTTGACAGTATCCCACATTCATGGATAAAAGAGTGCTTAAAATATATAAGATACATCCTACACTGATTTATTACATCACAGCAACCATGAAACAGTGGCAAACCACTTTGCAGTTAAGCCATGATAATGGACAAATTATTATTCCATGGATAAAATTCAATGGGGGATATTCCAGGGTGACTCTTTGTCACCGCTGCTCTTTTGACTTGCCCTTAACCCGTTAAACTGTCTACTTAATATTAGATTAGGTCATGGCTACAATTTGATTCCCAGAAAACAACAAAGTATAAAGACTTCTCATCTTTTTTTTTTTTTTTGTGGGTGATTTAAAACTGTATAGTTCATCAGATGAGGAACTGAAAGCATAACTGCAAGTGGTCAAAACCTTTTCAGATGATATATGAATGTCATTTGGTCTTGATAAATATGAAAAAGTAACGTCTTAAAGCATGAAAGCTGTAGCACCAAGAAAACATCAGCCTGGGACAGGAATGTGATATAAAAGCACTTGAGCAGGAGTTTATAAATATTTGGGAAGTGATGAAGGATCAACAATAAAACATGAACAAATGTGAATAAAACTTAGTAAGGGATACTTTAGAATATTAAAATTAATATGGAAAACAGCATTGACATTTATGAACCAAGTCTAAACTATAAACCAATTGCCTCCTCCTGTCCTAAGTTACAGTTTTGGAGTGGCTGACTTGCTCCAAAAGGTGCTGGATTGGTTGGACAGGAAAACAAGTAGTTGCTTAGCTGCTTCTTGCTTATCAAATGATTTATAAAAAATCAGTGCATAACAAGACTGTATATTCCCCATTCTGAAGGAGGTATGGGCCTCCTCAAAATTGGTTATATGTATAGATCTGCAATCATAGGACTGCATACGTATCTGCTGACCTCAAGAGGCCCAAATGTAGTGAAAGTTTTAAAACATAAGGAGAATAAGTCTAAGCTGACTTCCCCTGCTTCGTTTAGCAGAACAGCAGGAATGGAAATCAAACCAGAAGTAGAGAAAGATCAGGCAGCAACTGAATGTGCCAAAAAAATAAAAGAAAGAATATAAGTTGAAGGATCAGATGGGAAGGCAAAACATGTGGAAAATGCATAAATATAGTTGCAAGTATAGAAATCTCTTGGAACAACCACATGTTAATCAGGATCAAATACAGGAATGGTTAAGAAGAGGTGAATTTAAACCCAAAGATGAAAGGTTAATATAGGTGGCCCATGATAGTTGTACATGATGGTTTAAAGTTCATTGAACATGTGGGAGAAACAGACAAATGTAAGTTTTGTAAAAGAGAAATGGAAACAGTTGCATATCTTGTTGGTGGTTGTGATATACTAATGGCAGAAGGATTGTATACTGAAAGGCATAATAATGTGGCAAGACTGTTGCACTGGGGATTGGGGAAACATTATGATACTGAAGTAGTTGAAAAACATTGGAAACATGAGCCATAAAGTATTATAGAAAATGATAAAGTTTATATCACATGGGCTCACCCATTACCAACAGTTCAAAAATCAGATGTAAGAAAACCAGATATAGCAGTCTGTGAAAAGAAGATAAAAGTACCATTGATAATTGAAATTGTTACACCCAGTGACTACAGTGTCTTACGTACAGAGACACAAAGTCATAAAATACCATGATTTACAGGCAGAAACAAGGGCAATATGGAAGAAGGATACCCAGATGGTTGCAATAGTAGTAGAAGCAATGGATCTTATAAAAAAAGAATTTACAGTCGTACTTGAATACATTACCAATACATGTAACTCCATATGAATTGCAGAAGGAGTCATTACTGAACACATTGCAGGTGTGAAGCGCACTTCTGGCTAACATCAAAGATAGAAACAATACTAATTTCATGAACATTAATTATACTTTGACTTAGGAATGGGTCCATTCCTGTCATCGTATTAGAACTCCAAAACACTTGGAGAAATTAAAAAGAAAGAGATGAGTAGTGAACAATGGCTTGTTATGGCACTGGACAAGGGACGAGGTTTGAAACTGGTAAGCAGATGGGGAGGGAGGTAGCCTGGCAGACAGACAGACAAGTTCTGTTAAAGGTACATGGTTTGTCTTAGTGCTTAAGGGTCATGATGTTATACTAAAATGGAAGGGGGGTTGTCCGGGGATGGCTTATAAGAAGTAGAAAGAAGACAAAATGATATGTATATCTGGATAATATTAGAGTACAGTTAACTGAATCTGTGCACTAAGATGGGGAGTTTCACGCAGTGAGTCAAGAGTAGAGGGCAGAGATTGCTAGCATTATTGAAACATGGGCTAATGACAAGACAGGGTGGGATATGAAAGTTTCACGTATAAGATGCTAAGGAAAGGCAAAGAAGAGACAGACAGAGAGAAAGACAAGCAGGGAAAGTAGCTATCTAAATAAAGAAGGATATCAGATGTGAGGTCAAAAAGAAGGAATAACACCAAGTAATGAACCAGGCAAGGGACCAAACAACATTCAAACTTAACTAGGTAATGCACCTTGGCAGTAAAGGCAGAGAGAGGGGGCAGAGCTGGTGGACTAATACAGTAGGAGAGTGGAAGATGACATACTGGAGGGGTAAATAGAGCAGGTGAATGATAGGAAGACAGCACTGCTCATGGTGATCTAAACAGGCCAAAAGCAGAGTGGGAGACTTGAAACTTCATGACAAAGATTAAATAGAAGTGGGTTGAGATTTTGGGAAATGATAGGTTCAGCCAACTAGTGCAGGATGGTATGAAAAGGATATAATTGTAGATGTTGCCTATCCACTTCAACAACTAATAGTTATGCCTACTTAAGGTAGTATTAGCTAGCAATGAAGACTGAGCTATGTAGCTTAGACTAAGGTAAATATAAGAATGAAAAATAAAGGCTATGGTATGGAGCTTTAAAAGACTATGTCATGCTGTGCTGGGGAGAGGATCATGGATGAGTAAGGAGGCTGGGAAGAAACTGGGGTCAAAAAAATCTATGGGCATGGGTAAATGATAGAACACCCAAGGCTGTGGACAGCAACCTCAGAAAAAATAAGGCAATGCTGATACATTAAAACTGAACCTAGCAAGTAAGGGAAAAAGATAGGGCCTCCAAAATGTGGAAATGAGAGGGTGGTGAGGTAGACGTCATATAGCATAAGGAAATTAGCAAAAAAGGCAATGAAGATGTTGACGACAGCCAAGCATTAGGTTGAGAGGATTTTTGTGGAATAGATAAACCAGGGTAATTATTTTTTTTATGTCCCAGAAAGAAAGGAGGAACAGGGTATAAAGGATTAGTGCAGATAAAATCACTTTAGCTAGCAGATCTAGGAGACTCTCTGATACCCTCCCTGTGGGAGGAATAAAGACATCTTGTTGAAGTTTCCAGAATTTTATCCAGTTAAGCAAGTAGATGGATGAGTGTTCTTATTCTAATACATTGCATTAAACAGGTCAGTTATTTAAATGCAGTTACAGACAATGGTGGGAGGGTCCATAGAAGTTGATTGGAGGAAAATCTGGGAGATGGAAAAACAAGAAACCACTCCCAAAGCTTAGAGGTTAGTCTCTTATTTGAATAGTCCTTAAAGACTTGTGAGGGTTTATCAGCTCAGCAGGCTGTAGAACCTCATTCTTAGTTAAAAGGTTTTATTTTTTTTTAACTTCTAACAAACAAAACATGACAGCACACTACGAGCTACAACTATAGAACTATTTTTAAGAAAGCACCTTCACCTGAGCTTCATCAGGTCCAGCTAATAGAGAGGTTTACACTTTGATAATTTAAAATGCTTGCTTTTACAAGGCTATCACCAGAATTTATTAGTCTGTTTTGTAACACATGTGAAATGAGAGGCTGTGTCTGCATGAGTGGGGCTTATATTCCTTGGAGCCAAGTAGGAAACTTTATTGCAGAACTTTTCACAGTCTACCACATATAATATGAGAGGCTGTGCCCACTTTTACATGGGTCATTATATTCTGACATATAATACAAAAGGATAATATTCTCTTGTATAACAAAAAAGGTTTACAATGCCTGCTTATAAGAGGGTCATATATATGATCCCTATTCTTCTTCCTCTTAATAAAGACAGACCTTTTTATATGCAGGGGAGGTAGTCACTTAAAGCTACACTAGGCGATTCCCATTTTTGAACAGTACACACATCCAGAGAAATAGCCTACAGTAGAAAATAAATCACAGTGCTAATTTTTTACAGAGCTTATGAATGTGTTTAAGTGGTAGGAAAAAAGTAAGTAAAGTTGGAAACCTCAGAACCTTTTTGTGTAGGCTTTCTGTGCCCATGGTATAAAAATGCATCAAGTGGTGAACTACAGAATGTACAGCCACATTTAATAAACATAAGAATCTCAGATCATCTTTGATCTTAGTCAAATCATACCTATGGTGTAAAGCATATAGCAGTGTGGAGTGCTTCCCTGGAACAACAATTTTCATCGTACTGCAGATTATATAAGTTTTATTAAATGTAGACCCAGTCGGTACAGTATCTATACCGGGTTGCTGTAGGGCAGTTGCAGTGAGAGGTGGAATGCTCTTGGTCCTAGAGCATGGATTTATGACATTCCAGTCTTCATTGGCAAGCTTCTTTCTGAATCTGGGAGTTACTGAGCGCTCTTCTGTTCAGATTATTCTTCTCTTTAGGTTGCAGGGAGTAAAGTTAGTGCAAAAGATGGCTACATAGCTTAGCTCTGTACTTGGCTAGAAAAAGGGCTGGAAACTGTAATGGATCACGTGGAAGGGCAGTTAACCAATCTCTTAAGAGAGGAGATAATGCCACGGGGCCCAGGGTGGGGTTAGATGATGTAAGAGGTTGATGCAATCAGTATGGCGGTGGGCTGTCAATCAACCTGGGAGGTTAGAGTTTGGCCACTTTTTCTCATTCATTGCACCAAAAGGAAAGCCCAAGTCCCAGATCATTAGTAGAAAACAAAAAAAAAAACATTTAAAATAACTGAAAGTTGTTTAAATTTGTATAAAACCCTTTCAAAACCATGCCAGGTACTTTTTAGATTTGTAAAATCTAGAGATCACACACACACATACACAGACAAAAAAAAAATTCTGGCTTGTTGTCCATGTCACAATTCACCAGATAAATAATAGTAATGTAGATGCAGTGATTTACTAATGTAATTTCTTGATAGTCTCTTTCATATTATCAGTATCAACTGGGTTAATGAACAGTTTATGTCCAAATCCTGGGTTAGGTGTTATAGCTGGGTCTATATTATGATATGGCATGCTCAGAAGAGCGAGCGACACATAATGGACCCCATGTAAGTGAAAGCTTACAACGCTGAAACCTCAGAACAGCTGTTCCAAAACTAAAAAAAAAAAAAACCTGTAACATATTACATAATGTGGGGGGGGGCTGTGCCCCCCCACACCCCCCTACTTAAATATACCAACTCCGAGGTTGCACTACAATGCCAAAAAGGCAAAGTAGACAAAGTGGCCGAACAAATTCTTTCCTAGGGAAAGAATTTGCTGAAAAGCCACTTCACTATTTTGCCTTTTCACACTTTTCAGTTCGACAAACACGCATTCGACAACCTGCATCTGTGACAGTGTAATACAGAGCAGTTTTAGCTGTATGCTTTATGGTTTAGATTCCTAAGTGCAAGCATCCTTTTAATGGAAAGGCTTGAGTTTAGACCAGGGGTGTGGTGGTGGGCATCCAGCCTGATCTGTCAGCTTAACTCCATTTTTTCAAAGATTGCATTTTTGTTTCCTTCGAGTGGACCCATAGTGAGCTTGTCCAGGATGTGGAAGTGGAAATATCCATAGTCTGGGATAGCATGGCAGTGCTTCACTAGTTGATTTCTGTTGATCTGGAGTCTGATGTCAGACAGGTGGTGCGCTGCCCTGATTTTGAATTTGTTCAGTTTTCCCTATGTAAAAACAACTGTAGCCACTACACTGAACATGGTATATCACAAAAGCAGTGTTGCAATTGCCCTAACAAGTGATTTTTCTCATGAGTACTGGAACAAAGTAGCCCTTGTTGCTCATGTATTTGCAGTAAGTGCAAAAAGGGGAACACATGGATAAGTTCCGCTGTTGTCTCATTGTACCCAGTCCCTAATATTCCTGCCTCTCTTAAATGTGGATGAGGTTCTAGAAGTTTTTCCAGTTATTTATTGTCTGTAACCTTTACCCAGTTGTCAGTCATGATCTTTCTGATTGTTTTATAATCTACTGCAAAAGGGAGTGCCATGCTTCTTTTTCTAAAGAATGAAAGGACATAACCAAAGAGGACAAAATAAGATGAAAGAAAAAACATAGATAACTGGGGAAAAGCAGAGGTGCTGAATGAATACTTTGCTTCAAGATTCACAAAGGAAAACAAGGAGAGAATGTGATGATTTCAGAGTGTTATGGCAGAATGGGTAAATGACGGATAGGTAGAGAAGGAAATGGATGCATTTGGGGAAGCCAAGACACAAGTGCTGGGTGTGCAACCTCCCACTGCTGTCTGAAATCTGAACTGTGTATTGCTGGCAGAGACCATGTGCAGATGTCTGACTGGTACCAAAAGAAACAGAGGCTTGGAAGACAGCAAGTTTGGTGATGGAGAAATAGAGACCTAATAGTTTAATAGTAGTGGCAATGAAAGTCATGGAAAGAATTCTGAGAAGCAAAGCTGGTAGCATATGTGGAGGGCAACAATCACTAGCACAGCAGCCAATACATGTTTATGTCCAGAAGTAAAATATATTCACCAGATCCAGCTTTATGAATGGGTTACAGTTGAACTTGACGGGTAATTACCAGTAGATGTGATGTACCTTGATTTCAGAAAGATGTCTGACTTGTCCATTAGAGACTTCTAATAGGACAACTGGTGGTATTAGACGTAGGTCCAAGACATATGAATAAGACCACTGCATGCATGGATAAATAGTAGGAAGCAGAGGACTATGCTGAAATGGATAATGTTAGGATTTAGGTGCCAAGGGATCAGTCTTGGATTCAAAGGTATACTGTAGAAATCTATGAGGAAGCAAAGAACAGGATCATCCTCTTTGCTGACAATCCACAGACTGGGGCAACAACGAAGCATGGGGTAAGAGTCAAGGAAGGATTATAAAAAGTATTAAAATGGGCAGAAAAGTGACAGTTAAAGGTCAGCACAAACAAGTGCAAAGAACTGCACATGGATCACAACAACCTTGTGTGAAGTGTTGGTTTAGGGAAGTGAAATTGATGTCAACAAAATGGGAAGAAGAGGATCTAGAATATCTAGGATATCTAGGAATATTGTTCACTCTTGGATTGGACCACCAGAGACAGACAGATAGAGAAATCGCAGCAGCAAACACCATTCTGGGGTATGTTGTCAGTGGGGATTAGACCACAGATATGAAAAGGTTATGGTTCCACTCTACAGGGACATGGTCTGACCATAACCTGTGCAATATGTGAATTTCTAGAGGTCATAAAAGAAAAGTGATTTTTAGGTTGGTGGAAGGGGTTCAGTAAAAACCCACTAGAAATTTATGAGGGATGGATGGGAAGGAATGCGATTAGAGACTAGAATAGCTACAGGTTTTCTCACTAAGGACCAGCAGAGAAGAAGGCATTATACTGGAGGGCATTGTACTAGCACACATGAGCATATTGAGGAGATGTTCTGAGATCATTCTAAGCAAGGAGGAGAGAAGGGAAAGGAGGGGGGAGAGGCAGCAGGTTATACAGACTAACTGGTCTTTGGATCTCTAAAAGTATATGCTCTCAAAGAGGATTATAAACAGTTGAGCTAAACAGCAGAATAGGTGGTGGAAAGGAAATCAATGTAGAGATTCAGGAAAGTGGAGTAAAATAAGTAAGATTGATAAGAAAGTAAGATGAAGCTAGTGATGGAAATGAGGTAGAATAATAAATGCACTTAAAGAGCAGATTAGGTCAGCCTATTATCACTTTCTGAAGTCAAGCAAATGTAATACACTTTTGTACTTATCATTAACTCTTATGTACCACACTCAACTATAATTTCAGTTTAGATTCATTTTTCCTCAATTTTCAGCCTTTGTTAAAAGGTATACATTATTATATAACATTTTCCATGCAGTAAAAAGCATATCATCAGTCTAAATGTTTGCATGTTGACCAATGAAATTCTTAAATAGGAGCATGTGATAACCACTCTATATGTCTGATATTTAGTTACCTTTTTTCCTGTATCTGAATCTCATATGGCACTATTTCCAGTATCCAGTCAAGCACTCGGTACCAAGCATTGTCTGTTATATCTTCATATGTCTAAACTCCATTCCATTTTAAAGCTACGATTAAATAAGTCTCATCCTCTTTTCTCAGGCTTTATTCTCTGTCTTTGACTTCGAACTTTATTACTCAGAGAAAACAGTTTAATCAGACCAGTGATATTGACTAACCTCTGTAAAAAAAAAAAAAAAAAAAAAAAAAAACCTTGGGCATACTTGGGTTTTACCTAGTTGAAAATTAAGCAAAATGAATTAGCATCTTTGTGAATCCCAGTAAAAGAGATCTACATATGAAAACCATGCTAAAAACTTGTAATGGCAGTCCACATTGTATTAAGTCCTGTGGTGTAACAACTCTAATGCAGTCAAAGTCTGTATATGCAAACATTCATATGTACATTTATAAATATGTTTGCATGTATGTATTTGTGTGTGTGTGTGTGTGTGTGTGTGTGTGTGTGTGCATGTGTGTGTGTTTGTATGTCAATGGAGGGCCTCATTCATGTATAATTACTAATGTTTTTGTACTGCCACCTTTGCAAAGATGGACTGAGTGTATCCCTATGTCCAGTCCTCTGGAGCTGTTCCCACATCATGCAAAAAAAATGGGTGTCATTTAGGCGATCAAGTTATGTGATCATTGCACAGAAAAAATTCAGCACAGCTGATAGAAAATCAATTGATTGAATGTGCTGGCTTGTTTTCTCTGCAAGATTGTGAGCAGTGGGGATTGGGAAGTCTGTCCTTTCCCCACTGCAAAGCAATCTCTGAGTTAGTATATCTAGTTACTAGGGATCTATGTCAACTGATCAACAAATCACATTGTAGAAAGCTGCATGGCTGAGACCACATGATCGACAATGCAGTTTGTTGACCATTTTGACTGAGATCGTGGTACAGTGGGGATTGGGAAATGCACCCTTTTCCCCATTTTTGTTTGATTTTGGAATTGGTATATATAATTGGCTGGCGTGTGGGGGTGCAGGGTGCTTGCCCCTCCTGCAAATTGTTTTTATGTTGCTTCCATTGAGCGATGAACTGCATTTTTGATTATGTTGTCATGACCATGTGGGTTTTGACAGTGTTGTTTGTCGATCAATTGACATAGGTCTGTTAGCAGGAGTTATGGGGGACAAATAATTTTCAATTTTTTTTTTTTTGAATCAACCACTTTTTGTCAATCATGTGCACTTCAGTTATATGACTATACTTCTAAGTGTCATATACTCAGTCAAATACAGTATATTTTTTACAGTACTTCTAATGTTCATGCTGATTAAGAAACAGTATCCAAAATGTATATATGTCTTGTAAGGCATCTACACTTTCAGAATCACTTAAAAAAGGTTATTTCCTTTAGTTCACATCAAGAAAAAAATAGGACTGAAAATGTTTAAATGTGTGATTGTATTGAGTATGTTTGTAACTATAAATAACTGTTAGAAGCAAAGACGAAATAATGGAGCAGAATTTGGTTGTAGAAGTATACCAAGATAAAAATAAACCAAACTGCAGTAGTGCAAAAGAGAAAATTAATAAAAACACACATATCAAATAAAACAAAAACATAAATAACTGTTCTAAGAAATGCTGCAGCCGAGTGCATGAGTAATTTAATGCCTTTCTACATAACTAAAATCTTGGAAAGTGCAACATACTGGTCTTACTGGACTGTAAATTTAGTTAACCTGCCATATTTATGAAAAGTGAGTTTCCATTTCACTCATTACTTATGAATGACGCGTGGGTTGATATGTTGCCTACGTTCCTGAAATAAGAGGAGTGTAACATCATTTATTATTGTGAGTAAAATTGGTTTGGCTTCTTGTCAGCATTTAGACTAGAACAAATAGCTTTATGTAACAAAACTGCTTAAAATTTTATTGTTGCTTGCTGTAATAAATATGCAGTATATATTTATGGCATTTCTTAACATATTCTTGTGAATATATACCCTTTAGAGCTAGTTTTATATGGTTTTCATATGAAAAGTATTGTAAAAATGTTATGCACTTTTTCTGAACAGGTCTTCACATGTTAAAACAAATTACAATTACATGCAAATTTCAGCTTTAAGATGGAGACAGATGAAAAATATTTTTCTAGAACTGCTGGTAAAAGTAGACTATTAACAAGATTATGAATGACGGTCATATATTCTGTTACCTACAACATATTTTTTCTGCGGTGTATAAACTTTTCATAAAGCATTTCTATATCCTATTTATAACCCTGCACACTTATTTTTTCATCAGCGTATCTGTCCCACTGTTACACATGCAGTGTTATGTGACATAGCATTCATACAAAAGGACCACAGTGGAAAGAGAAATGAAATAAATCTGCAGTTTGACTGTTTCTGCAAAACAACAGTTTCACACCTCTCCACTGTATATTTCATTAAAACTACCAGCTTAATTTGCCTTCATATTTAAAAAAGAAGAAAGTTATCTATAAAGGTAATTCTGTGCATCTGATGATGCCCTACTTACGAGGGTGAAAGCGCTTAGTGTCTTGTGGTGGATTTTATCTTCTTGTTTGGTCAAGTTTTTTTATTAAAGTTGTTTTTGGAACCAGGATCCAAGGTCTGCTGGAATTTTTTAGCTTACCGGTATATTACGTTTTGGAACTTTTTAATAGCTACCACATTTCCCCTTTAGGTTTAGTGCCAGGCAAGTTTAGGTTGATTCATAATTTCTTTTATCCTAAAAGGGGTTTGGTGAATAATTTGTTCCTAGAATTGATGCCCAAGTGCATTATGTATCTATGGATGACACTGGGAGGCTTATCGAGGAAATTCAGGACTCCTGATTGGTGAAGCTGCATATGAAAGCTGCTTTTAAGCTTCTGACAATTGGGGGTGGGGAGTGATTTGCCCTTGCTTGGTATGTGGGTAGATGAGAAGTATTATTCTGACAAGGTGATGCCCATGTAGTTTGCCATTGCTTGTGCTGCATTTGAGGAGTTCATCATGGCTTTGTAGTGGGTATGGCAGAAGACGGTCTCTACTCAGAAGACAAGTCATTTTTTTTCATGACGTTTTATTAATTAGGGAAGGTTGCAAAGGAGCAGAGGAAGCCATACTGGTTTTTATAGACATGTGTTGGGAATTGGGGATATCTTTGACTTATGACTTGCTGGAAGGTCCGGTTAAGGTGTTAGAATTTTAAGGGTTGCAAATCATCAGCAGTAGGAGGCTTTTTTTGTTTGCTGAGGTACAAGATGCAGAAATTGCTGGACAAGATTGAATGGATAAGGGGCAAGGAAAGCACTAGAGTTGCTTGAGTTGTTGAATTTTGTGTGGGGGGTGATAGGACTAGGCTGGACTTTGTTTAGATCATTTCTAATCTATTATAAGTTGGAAGGATCAAACGCCATTTGGTTAGGGTAACCTGAGAGGTGAAGGAGGACTTTAATCTGTGGTCAGAGTTTTTAGACAGTTTCAATGGCATTTTGTTTTGTCAGAGGGATTGATTGTTGGATGTGACTTTCTATTGTTTACAAATGCTTCAAGGCTGCATGGGATGGGCCTTAATTTGATGATGAGTGGTTTGTGGTAGCTTGGTCTGCAGAGTGGCCATTAGAATGGAGGGAGGATATAGCTTTCTTGGAACTTATGCCAATATGGGCAACATCTGTAGATGGAAGGAGAGATTATGGACTAAGAGAGGGATTTTTTTACAACAGTGCTATTGGTCAAGTATTGTCTAGGAAAACAGCCAGGTTGTTTTCAGTTTTGTTAGTCTTGAGAAAGCTGATATTTCTGAGTTTGTTGATTAGTTCCAGTTTTTCCTCCAAGCATGTGTCTGCATGGATTAACAAAATAGCTGACAGTCTTTCTTGATTTCAGATTTGCATGTTCCATTCCTTAGCAGCAGAGGTCATGCAGGATCCAGTGGCATTGTTAGAGATGGTATGGAACATTGGTCAGCTGCAGAGGGTTGGTTGATTCAGAAATTGAGGTCTCACTCTACATGGAAGTCATATAGTGCTGCTTTGACAGTGTTTTCTTTTGTGAGGCAATTGACAATTAGGGATAGATAGTGGTTGATTGAGTTATTGATGAAATACTTGGTTCATAGATGTTTTTTAGCTGAAGTATTTAGGACAGCTAAGGTTTACCTAGTGGCTCTCAGTTCAGATGCAAAGTTATCAAGTTTGAAGGATTTTATCAACGAATGGCTAATTAATAGATTGATTAAGGTTTGAACCCGAGGAAAAATAGTTGTTTCCCAATAAATAAGCAGTTGCTGCAGATGTTGTTGAAAAGTTTGTGTTTCCTGTCTAAGAATTGTGTGGACCATATGGTGTGGTCAGTGTTGGCAGTATTTATATATTTGAGGGCCTTTAGAGTTGGTGAGCTGGTTGGCACATTGTTATGGAGAAGCATTTGTATTATAGATTTGGTTGTAGTTTTATGTTTGAGGCATTCTAAGATCATCAGATAGATAAAGGTGAAATTGGTAGTGTTGCACAGGAATGTAGCTAGGTTATTATGCCCAGTGATTGTGGGTGAGTGGTGAGCTATGGATGAATTAGTTTTTAGGCTGGCTGATGGTAAGGTTATTGTGGTATCACAGTTTGTAATTATGGCATGGAGGGAGTTGGATAATCAAGCCATTCCAGGGGATAGGTTTGCAGTCCACTTGTTTAGGATACAAAGGGTTTCTGATTTGGTGGAAGAAGGTAAATCACATGAGATGATTTTTAGGGAGGAGAGATGGTCATCTAATGTTTTTCTGTCATGTATAAGGTAGCATTGATTTGATGTTTGGTTAATAATAGGTTTTATTTTGCAGGTGGAATATTGTCTTGCAGGTCATTCTTTTGTGTTCTAGGCTGCAAGGGACCCTTAATCAGACCCAAAGGATGTATGACAGGTTCAGAGCAGGATAGATGCAAGATTTCTTGGCATGGTTTCAGAAGCTTAAGGTAGCTGCAAATGTTGGGTAAATTTGATAAAATACAGATAGCATTAGGCATTCCCCACAGAGTGGTTATTTGTGTAGGTGGAAATGATCTGGGTTTGATACCAAAAAGAAAAGTTGTAGTGCAGATTGTTATGGATTTGTTGGGTCTGAAACAGAGATTTTTTTGAAATGGTTGTGGTGTTGTCTGGGATTATGCCTAGGTTGGTTTGGAGACAAGCAGAAAAGTTCAATGGGGTGGAAACAGCCAAGCATTTTGTCAATCATAGACTGTCAAGCGCGATGAAGAGGTTGGTCAGGTATGCTATTAAGCATAAGGGTTAGAGATGCCAGCTGGTACAGGAAAGATGTATTTCGATGGATTTCACTTGAATGACACAGGTTTGGATCACTTTAATGTATATTTGTCTTTGTTTTTGAAGAATTTGGTTAAGGAATTGTAAATGGAGAACAGCCTGTGGTGGCAGACTTGTGGGCGGAGACAGAGAGGTTCATCTTCAAACCCCTATCTTGTTTCCCACACCCTTTTTGCTTTGGTCAGATATTTAGAATTGAGCAGTGAACACTGCTTCAGTAAAGCTTGGTTGGGTTAGAATGAATGGCAGGATTTAATACTGCTTGTATTCTTTGATGAGTAATGTGAGAGATTTCCACACTGCTGACTAAACGTTTGGATTATCTGAAGCATTGTTTTGTTGAGTATCAATGTTCATGTCTATTGTACAGTTCATGTTATTAATTGTTTATATATAATAAAATGGTCTCAATTGCATATTGAATTTTATTTCAAGGGTCTTTGGACAAATGAGGTTTGTTTGGAAACTTATCTGTCCAAGAGACACTTGTGAAACTGGAGGGAGATGTGGGGGGAGGGGGGGTTGAGAGGTTTGAGTGTTAGGAGAAGGAAATGAAAAGGAAGCAGCTTTGGTAAGTGGGTAAGTAAAGGTTAATCATTAGTTAGATGTAGGGTATGGCCAAAAAGTGAAGTAATGATTGGAGGGATTTTTGTAGCTTTTACATTGTTAGGATGGAGTATAGTTAGTCCTCTTTAGGCATGGTTTTAGTGCAGCCCTCCCTCCCATCCCTCATCGAGGGTAAAGAGAGATGGGTTTTAGGGGGTAGTGTGTTAATTTGTGTTTAAGTCTAAGGTAGAGTGGTTCAGCTTAGAACAACTCTCCTCTCCCCTCGTTTTTTTGCTTTAATTAGATATTTAGAAGTAAGTGGTGAAATGCTGCTTTATGGAGTATCTATGTTCATGACTGTTGTACGGCTCATGTAGTAATTGTTTATATTTAATAAAATGGTCACAATTCCATATCAAGTGTCAATTTTATTTAAAGGGTCTTTGGACATGTTTTCTTTCTAAGGAATTTTGAATCTTTTTTTAAGTTTTAGTTAATTTCTTGATGTATATCATAATGAATGCGGGATGTATTATTTGTGATTGCTAGTTTTCATTTATGTATGCTTGTTAAGTAGTTTAAGCTATTTAAGACTTTTGAAATATGTATTCATTATTTTATTTATTTATTTGTCTTTGTTTACTGGGAAAGTCCAACTGGGTAATACCCATTTTCAGCAGAAGCCTGGAGAGAAAAGCTCCATTTGCTTACATTGCATTATACTAAGTTCCAGGTAAACACAGAGTAGTTACATTTCTATTTACATTTATACATAAACAGTAGTAGTTGCATTTATACATTCTAAGATTTTACAGAGGTGGAAGTTACTAAAGAGAAGGCCCATGTGCAACTTAATGGATTGTGCAAGCAGCAGTTATGTATAAAATTGTTTTGTCATTTCAGTGAGAGGTTGAGAGTATTTTGTTTATGGAGAGTATTTGGAGAGTACTGTACAGTGAACACAAAGGGGGGGGGGGGAGTCAATAAAGACTACAATTTTTTTTGTGTATGCATCATGCCACAATGTGTACACAAGTGCAAAAATTTTAGATTCAGTAAGTACCGCTTAGTGGCAGGCAAGCACATGCAAACAAGGAAAGTTCTGTATAATTAAAATTAGCTCATAAGCTGGTGACTTTTATGCAAATAACCCAGGTGGAGCAATCCAGCAAGCATAAAGGAATCCATGTAGAGCCTGTGTCCATAGTGTAGGTGGAAAATTTCCTTGTACAGGAGTGTCCACGGAAAGAAGGTGATATAAAAGTCCACAAATATGGACATAACTCCCCTAAAATGCTTTCATCACATAAAGTGATGCGTGAAAAATGCATTGTTGATGTCTGAATATCCAAGGGAATATGTAAAAATACGTTTTTTAAAATAATCTTGACATGTTTGCGCTGTGTGCCGCAGTATGCAAACATGCAAATATAAATATATATATATATATTTTATAATACTTGTTAGAAATGTATGATAGGATGTTGTGTAGGTTCTGTACATTGGTGCATTGGTGCTGTTGCCTAGGTCATACAGCTATGAACTGTATAGTTACCAGGCTGTCAGCACAGATATGTATGCAAATGAGGTGAATGTGTTGAATTGTGAAAAGGAGCCACTGTGTCTACAGATCCATTTCATGTAGGCTGCTACACCATGTTGATATTACCATTGGATGTGGATGTCAGCAGAGGTGGTGTGTCTTGTTACTTTTAGGAATTAAGAACTGGTGCGTGTGTTTGCACAATGAGCAACATAACTGTCATGTGAAACTTAACATGTACGCGTGGTAGGCTAGTCACATGACAGTGATGATTCTGTAGGAGTGAATAAACTATGCTGAGCAACAGGGCACACAGCAGTGCACTGCACACCAAAGTAGCACCATTAAATTATGTTAATTACAGTTTAGGCAGGTGAAATGCATAATAAGTAACCAATCACATATAATGGACCTATAGCAGACCTGTATAAAGTATGCATACATCCTACAATCTGTTTTTCCCTCAGTACTCTGAAGCATTGGAGCACTGACTTGGAAATTTTAACTGATGAGATAATGCTAGGAGCTGCTGCCGCTATACTACATCTGCATGTACTAGAAGCTGGAGCTAATACCACTGGTACTGCTGACAATAGGCCTAGGCTGAAAAGCAGAAGAGTGTTCAGGCTGAGGGTAACCTTCCAATAACTACATGAGCTGGATATTGTAAAGTGCTACAGGTTGGACAGGGACATATTACAAGAGTTCACTGAGCTATGCCACCCTCAACTCTGACCCAGAGCCAACAGATAGGAACCCATCCCAGTGGAAACAAAGTTATGTGTAACCCTTAGGATACTAGCTACAGGTACTTTTCAAAGACCAACTGGGGACATGATGGGGGGTCTCACAGTTCCTGGATGCTATACTACCACATGCCAGTGACCACATATCTTTCCCCCTCTCCCCTGAGGCAAGGGCCAGCAATATGCAACAGTTCTACCATGTAGCACACTACTCTGAGGTACTGGGTAACATAGATTGCATCCATGTACACATCAAGGCTCCACCTGGTGAGCAGGGTAGAATCTATGTTAACTGCAAGGGATACCACTCCATCAACTGCCAGGTTGTGTGCAATGCCCAGTGGTGTATCCTGAATGGGTGTGCTGGCAGCCCCTGGCAGTTATCATGACTCCCATATCTGGTGAACATCACAGCAGTACCAGATGTTTGCTAGGGGGACATCCCACATGGCCATTTACTTGGGGATGCTGGCTATGCCCTGGAACCGTGTATGATAACACCCATAAGAAATGCACACACACCCACAGTAGAATGCCATAATGAGGCACATGCACAAACTAGGCACATCATTGAGCATGTGTTTGAGCTGCTCAAGTCAAGGTTCAGGTGCCTAGGTATATCTGGAGAGCCCTGCAGTATTCTCCAGCCACATGTGCACATATATTCACAGTATGTGCTATGCTACATAATATAATTCTGCAGAAACAGCTGCAGAATGATTAGCAAAGGGAAGGAATACACAGCCCCCTACTAGTGTCTGGGACACCACAGCCACACTCACAGCAGGACTTGGAGGAGGAACAGCCTGCTAATGACCCTGTAGGCAGACATAGGCATGCTCAGTATGCCCTATGATTGACTAAGAGGCAGTGCTTAGCACATTAAATGACAACCTAGAGCCCTACAGACTGACACCTTACTCCTACTCACATACAGAAATTAAAACGATGGCAGACGAGCCACACATCTTGTACCTACACATGTATTGGCTGTGTACTGCTTGCATCAGAGTCAGCCCTGATCTAAACTTGTGTCAGCTACTGGATTTGCAATGTAAGTCCATATCTTCCACAGTACTCATAAGGATTATCATGATATGGCATTTTATGTATGGATCTGGTACATTATGCAAGTAAATATAGTAGGCTACTTGCGGAGAAATTCCAAGCATGTGGGACTACAGATACCCATTCCACTACCTTCTTTCTAGGATTATTCACTAGGCCCCATGCATGCAACAGAGTACTGGTACATTTGTCAAGGGAGATCTTAGACAGTGGGGTGACATGATAGTCAGACTACTGTATATCCCAGCATAAAAAATGGTGGTGTTGCACAACCCCCAACATAGAGGTCCTCCCATGAATCTGCTGTAACACAAACTCAGCAGTGGTATAGCATCATGCCAGGCAGTCTCAGGACAGTAACAAAGAAATTGATCATACATTCCTTATATCATACTGGGTGCAGGAATAACTATATGCATATGTCTGCAGGTGAATGTGTGATCAATGCTTGCTATCTGTTCAGCAGCCTGTGTGGCTTAAAGGAGTAAGGCAATTGTGTTGGGTAGTGACATTCAGGGTTCTAATCTAGACATAACCATTCATTTTAATGTCAGTATTACTTTTTTGTTTTACAGGCTGTCAGTCTTGTGTGTGTAATATTATTAACCTTTGTGACATACTAAGTACATCACACAATTGAAAAGTGGTAGCCAAGATCAGTGATGAGCAGCAGTGCAGAAACAGGGGCATATGTCATATTTTATGTGTAACAAACAAATCCTAAACTGGAGTACAGGTAGGTGTGGGCTGGAGTCAGGTTATAACTAGGAAACCCCCGCTGGACATGCTCATACACTTAGTTAAGCAGAGTGAAAGTCTGTTGCTTCCCACTCAAAATGACTTGTTATATATAGATATGTCTACAGATACAGACATATATGTATACATATTCTATCTACCAGTATCTCACTCTCCCTATATATATATATATATATATATATATATATATATATATATATATATATGTGTGTGTGTGTGTGTGTGTGTGTGTGTGTGTGTGTGTGTTTAAAAATCTATATACACACAATATATATATATATACATATATATATACATACATCTCTGTCTCCAACCATACATCTATATAACAAATAAACATATTTCATGCACACACACACACACACACACACACACACACACACACACACACACACACACACACACACACACACACATACATCCATGTATAGTTATGCTCCTGTTATCTAGAGATATATGTTTATATGTCTGTGTTTGTCTGTATTGTCCAATATACCCTGATACTGATGATTAAAGCTGCAGTATGGCACATATATAATGTTGCTCAAGGGATCAAAAGTAAGGGTTCAACATTACTTAATGCACTTCACTACAGTCCCCTGTGCTTCCTGGATGTCACAACACATACACCAACTGGTGAACAGGTGGTGTTATGCACTATGTTGGGTATGCACACAATGACAGGGCACACTGTTTTTGCCCACATGCTTGCCCATCCAAATGCATGTAGCCACGTATGGACAAAATGGCTACTGTAGACACATAGCTAGGATAAACAGCAGTTATCTGACTGCAAGGCTACTAGATGCACAGAACAGTTGAGAATAAATGTCACTTTGCAGCACACAAGCAGTTAAATACAAGCCTAGTTTATGTACTCCACTAGTGTTTGCCTGCAGTCATGTTCAAGACAGACTTAAGCTGTGGTGCATGCTGTAAATACTGTGATCTGTAGTGTGTAACACTAGATAGGTAGGGGTTTTAATTTCACTCTGGTCTACTTGGTGTGTGTGTGTGTGTGTGTGTGTGTGTGTGTGTGTGTGTGTGTGTGTGTGTGTGTGTGTGTATGCATACCCCTGCTTAACAAATGGGAGCCGGATATTTCAATGGGTCTGCATCCTTTGCCCCTTACAGATACTGCTGGTTTCCAAACCCCTCTCTTCCACAAGGCCTGCTGATGCCATGTACCTTAACACTACCAATTGCCTTAGTAATGTCAGACTTAAGGCATGGTGTGTGCTGTAAGTACTGTCATCTGTAATGTATAATACCAGATAATACCAGATAGGTAGTGGTTCTAATCTCACTCCAGCCTGCTCTCTGTGTGTGTGTGTGTGTGTGTGTGTGTGTGTGTGTGTGTGTGTGTGTGTGTGTGTGTGTGTGTGTGTGTGTGTATGCATTCCCCTGTATAACAAAAGGGGTGCCCCCATCTTTCATCAGGCCTGCACTTTTTGCCCCCTGCAGGTGCTGCTGGCCTCCAAACACCTCGCTTACACAAGGCCTGCTGATGTCATCTACCTTAACACTACCAATTGCCTTAGTAATGTCAGACTTAAGCTGTGGGTGTGTGCTGTAAGTACTGTCATCAGTAATGTATAATACCAGATAGGTAGGGGTTCTAGTGTGTGTGTGTGTGTGTGTGTGTGTGTGTGTGTGTGTGTGTGTGTGTGTGTGTGTGTGTGTGTGTGTGTGTGTGTGTGTGTGTGTGTGTGTGCGTGTGTGTGTGTGTGTGTGTGTGTGTGTGTGTGTGTGTGTGTGTGTGTGTGTGTATGCATCCCCCTGTGAAATAAATTGAATTGGGCTGCACTTTTTGCCCCTTGCAGGTGCTGCTGGCTTCCAAACACCTCTCTTATACAAGGCCCACTGATGTCATCTACCTTAACACTACCAATTGCCATAGTAATGTCAGACTTTAGCTGTGGCACATGCTGCAAATGCTGTCATCTCTAGTATGTAACACTAGTCAGGATGGGTTTCTAATTTCACTCTGGTCTACATGCTGTGTTTGTGTGTACATCCCCCTGCAAAATAAATGTAATTAACACACTGACTTAGACAAAGGTGGGGTTTTGCAGTATTTTGACTGTCGTAGGTGACATGCACCTACAAAGTCCTGACCAGAACAAGGTCTGCTGATGTCATCTACCATAACAGTATGTAAAGAGATGTCAATATCACACTTGAGGTGTGGTACAAGCATGATTACTGTGATCTCTATTATGTACCATTAAGTAGTTAGGTGTTCTAATCTAATTGCAGCCAACTTGAACTGTGTATGCTGTGCACAGTTCTGTATATATCAATTCAAAGTGGTACTGTTCTCCCTGTAGCCAGTTGTGCATGTGGAGATATTTCAGCATTTTACTTTAGTGTATGGGATCATAGGGCCATTGGACAATAGTAACCAAATAGATGTAGGTAACATAAAATTCTAGTCACATTGTAACCCTTATTTACACAATCAGCACACATTGCCCCTGTCCACAAGGGATAAACACAGAGGCTCTGTGTTGACTTGACAGTCATTAATGCAATCACACAGATTGCATCTGTAGAGGGCCAATAAGGTGCACTGTTTGCCATTGATTAGTAGTCTGTTTCAACAGTTTGTGACAGTGAGGTAAACATATCTTCCCTGCCAGCATTAATTATTAATGTCACATACCAGGTAATGGGACCTGATAACATCCCAGACTGCAGCCTACATGAACACCAGCAGGGACTTGCAGCACCTTTAGGCACCCTATTCAACCAAAGTCTCAGTACTGGCTTTGTCTCAGCCAAGTGGAAGAGAGCCACTCTCATCTCTTTGCACAAAGCTAGAGTGTCCACTGATACAGAAAATTATAGTCCCATCAGCCTAAGTAGCCTGATCTGCAAGGCCATGGGACAGAGTACCATGGAACTCATTAACAAGGATATTTGCAGACTCCAAACACTCGATCCCAGACAGTTTGTTTAAGCCATGGATGAGGGGAAGATGGTGCACACCACATACCTTGACATGATCAAAGCCTTTGATACTATTCCCCACTCAGGTAGAATACATAAACTCTCTCAGCTAGGCATCACTCTGTATGTTGCCAGATGGGTGGAAAACTGGCTTACTGATAGAACCCACCTACTCAAAATAGGGAAAGCCACCTCAAGCAGTAGACCCGTAATGAGTGGTGTATGCCAGGGATCAGTCCTGGTGCCTATTTTGTTTGGGGATATAGTTTTCTGAGGTGCAGGCCAAAACCAGTGGGCTATGGCTGACCAAGTTTGCAGATGACTACAAGCTGGCTACTGTCATCAATTCCCCTAGTGATGTGGACATCTTCCAAAAGGTTCTCACTCAAATGAATGCCTGGTTCCTGAAACATGGCATCAAACTGAATGCTAAAAAATGCCTCAACATCCCCTTCAGGGAGAGTGATGTCCTTATAAATTATCATAATAATAACAAGGACCTAAGCACCCAATCATTTGTGTGGGATTTGGGCACCCAGGTTGATAACAAACTAACTTTTGAATGTCATATTGCCTCCATTGTACAGAAAACTTTAAGCATGGCCCACCTCATTAGGAAGGGTATGTCATATAGGAACAAGGAGGTCATAACATCCCTATATTGTCCCCTTATAAGACCCTTAGTGAGTACTATACCACTTTTGGCATGTACCTCACAAAGCACATGCAGCAGCTGGATAGACTCAAACATCTAACCAACACTGACAGGCTAACAGCCCTGTTCCTCTGCCCAGTCTCATACAGACTTCTCAGAGGTGGCCTCCATCTGGCATACACAGCAATCTGAGACCCTGCCTTCATGGGACTGTTGCATATATGCAAGTTAAGCTCCACTTGAGTAACTTGCATGCGCAACCTCAGCCTAGCCTGTGACATCAATAGGACTTGTTGGCAGGACAGATTTGTGTCCCAGAGACTCCACCATCTGTGGAATAGACTCCCCTCACAAAGTAAAGCCAAGTACCTAAAGTAAGTACAACCTGGATAACTGGATGGAGAAGACAATATACACCCCTGGGATTCCACCTGTGTCCCTGCTGGACAGGGGCATCAGGTGCTAACATGTCAGAACACAGGCTAAATTCTTGGGTATGCTGGTAAGGATCTCAGGGCCAATAGCCTAGTAACTTCCTATGAACCTATGTCCTTACAGTGGGTAACACATGTACCATTCCACTCACAGAGCATGTCCAATACATCTGGGTCACACAATGACCTTTATGCAAGACAGAGATCACTTCTGAGTGGTCTGTATGACACAAGGTACAATTACAGTAATTGCACATGATCCCTGTAGGTCAAATACTGGGGACTTGAAGTTCCCTTATTAAGAAAATTTGTGTTGTGTTCATTTGCTGGTGGTTCTTGCATTAGAAAACTGTCATTGCAGGGAAATATTGGTGTGCTGAGGGAAGAGCACACAGTATTATCAAGTGACAGTTCCCTCACTAATGACATGAGCATGATATATTACCCGATTTACCCCACTGGCGACATGGTGATCTATGTAGGTGTAATCCTGTGTGGTCAGATTGGTGTGCCCATGTATACCACCCCTGAGTATATACATCGAGCATGGCTAATGACGTGCTATATACCAGGAACATTGCTGTTACAGATGGAAATGATACTACATACACATTTGCATGGGGTTTCGGCCATGAGTATATGAACAGGCATATGTTCATGAAGACCGTCTTGTAGGAGAGTGACATAACAGGAGATGGTATGACTGCTCCCAGTTTGTTGGGCCATGAGGTGTTTCTTGACCTCCTGTCAACTACAGCCAACTCTATGCAGTTGTGCAGGTGGCACACCTTGCAGTGAAGATATGGATGCCCATGCTTGCACAGAGAACTTGTTCAACTCTGTAGTCATTACTCTTGCCTTGCTAGTCTGCACTGCCTGTTAGGATACCAGACAGCACACAAAATGTTGTGTGACATGATGTGGGAACACAGACGTGTTTTGGTTACATAAATGTACAGTCTGACATACATAGGACAAGTGTGGGTACACACACTTTGGCCAAAGGTGCCTACCCCTCTGCAGTATGCTTCAAATCCATGACATGCAGACATGCACCATGAAGCTAATGATGGACAGGCTGCATGAACTGCTGGGACATTCCAACCTGACAGGCATCACTGCTACTGTGCTGCTTGCCTGAGCAACCTTGCACATGTATGTCATTGGACATTGCACATCACAGTGTGACACTGCAGCTGTGCTCCAACTCACCATCTGAACATTACCCTAGTGAAACACAAGAAACCTGAAATACTAGGCAAAATGCATGCCACACAATAAGGATTGCTCTGATTGCTAATCAAGACATCTGCCTGGTAAAGGGTATGTCAAGGCTACAGACAACTATGTGGATGGACAAACAAGCTGTGACCTGCACCTCATTTGGAGTTTGGCACAAATCTTTTGCCTTTAGTGTGAGATGAGATGTAGGGACATGGTATCCAAGAGAGAGTGGTTGTGCTGAGACCAGCAGTTGTAGTAGCCAGGCACCAGGAATTCTGGGGAAGCCCCTCTTGTCAGCCTTCCTCACAAGGTAGTTGTGTCAGTGCAGTACACATATGACTTTAGTGGTGTGCAGCTGCAGGATAACTGTGTGAGCAGTGTCCCTTACCTTTTCCAGGGTGTATATATGAATCTGACCTCATCCCCACTGCTTGCCTATGGTCTCTACAGACACAGACATGTTGGTAGACTACCTTCTTGGAAAACATTCTGGAATTAATGTCAATACATAGTTGCACACAGGGCAAGTAGCATGCAGTGACAACTGGTGTCCTAGGTGTCTGAGTAGTGTCACATTTACATCCATGAAAACACTTATCATGGAAATGATAGGTAACAATGTAGTACACCTGCAGACACTGGCCCAAGCACAGTTTGCATTGTTCAGTGTCAGGTCATGCCTACCCTATGCTTTCTACCAAATTCATTGGTACAGACTGTGATCTATGATGGGAAAATGACTCACCTCACCTATCATGGCCCGACAACACATTCATCAAAATTAGGCCATCAGGCATTGTGGACACACTGTGGTGGTGTTTTGCAAACTTGCATGTCAGCCATTGGATAGTCAAGTGTCTGACAGTCATTATCTGGGAAGATAGGTTTTGGTAGGCCAGCTCTACAATGAGCCCAGTTACCAGTGGACTACCCACACACATTGTTCCTGGGACAAACCTTCCTAGCCATTCCCTTCTCTGCAATCATGGCCACTGTCAGTGACCTCAGACTGCCTTCACTTGCAGATAGTTGTAAATAAGGGACTGTCATTGTTTTGCACATGGAACCAGTAGTTACCTAGGATGGGCTGACACACAGATTCAGTTGCTGTCAGAGCCACTGACAAATACTACATGCCAAGGTATGCAACAGTACTATACTTTTGGCAATTAGCCACCCCCTGGACAATACCGTGTTGTCTGCACACCTCCAGCAGTTGATACAGTAGGCAGGTACTTGTGGACACAGAGTGAGCGAGAGATGTAGATGTCAACTTTCACTGTTCAGTAAGATGTGGGACTTCATAGACTGTTATACAGCCTATAGATAAAGGTAATATAATGAGTGTACCTCCTAATGCTAAAGTACAGCTATCACTAACAAGTAAAAACAGTACTCAAAATGAAGCGGTGTACAATGATGGCCAATGAAGTACAATTCTCTTGAGAAATAGGTAATGTAATTAAATGATATAAAACTTGTAAAAGTGCAGCATATATATAAAAACTTGCATGAATTTCCAATGCGTCAATTAAATGCACTTACAAGATATCAACACTGTGAATGCAGTTACACTGTGGTGAAATGATGGTTTCAAGGTGTCCAATCTTCAAGTCTGATATACAAAGTATCCACACTGAAGATGTAATAGCTGTGTAAACTGTAGCAAACTGTAATTATAACTTAACCAACCAAACAGTTCAAACAGTTCAAATAGGAGCTTCTGGCTTTAGTGGCAGTTAGAATCCTTTTATTGTAGAAAAAATTATTAAAATCTTCATGTCGAGTTAAAATGTTGATGTAGAATAAAACAGTCCCTCTGTATTCCAAACGATAAGCACTTTCGGTATCTTCTTCAGATCGTAGAGATTGAGACTGGAAGTTCCTTTTTATAGTTCTTACTTCCTTTACTGTTGGAAGAATCATTCAATCATCATGCTGTCATTCAGCTGTTTGAATGCACCAATCCTCTACCTTCTCATTTGAGGGTGTTCTATTTCCTATGCTTTTTGCTTTTGACAGGTGTAACCAATCATGAATTATTAAGCCAGACACACCTCCATATTGGCTAATGGTTGGTCTTCTAGCTTTTAGTATAGGTTTCAGTGGAATGATGTGGATGTAGTGCTTTTCAAAATATAAATCGCTTGCTGTTGGTCATCTGTGTGTGGGAAGAGATACTAAGAGAGAAAAGATCAAGTCTCTCAATGTATCTGATGAAGTTTTTGACGAAACGTGGATGTGTTATTAGCTACGTATCACTGTGTTGGTTTTCTGTCGCTGTTTGTATTACCTGTGCTCATTAAACTTTGGTGCACTTTCGCTGGGGACCTGGTACCTTTGTTTCGTTTATTGGCTATTTTTTGGTACCTGCCTTGGATTTTGTTTTCAGTGGAATGATGTTATTCAAGCCAGGCTCAATATCAGCACGGAGGTTCACAATCCACTTACTCTCCCTGCATTCAGTAATATTTTCAATGTCACCTTTTCTTACTCCACTATATACATTCTCTATCACCTTATAAGTGAAATAATGACTGACATTTCTTTCAGCATGAGTTGCTAAAGCATTATGTGGATCTTTATTGGCAATGTCTCTTTGATGTCTCAGAATGCGATTTTTAAACAGCTGATTAGTTTTTCCTACATAGAATGTGGGACATAATTTGCAGGTAGTCATGTATACAACATTGTGGGCTTACACAAGTGGCTTTAACATTAAAAGTGTATTTTTTTCTTTGTCCATGGATGTTCAAATTTGTTATTACAATCAATCAATGGGCATGCTGTACAATGGCCACACTTAAACGTCCCTTTATGTCCAATAATTTTATGCTTACTGAACCCATCCTTTGTGCAAAGTAACCTCTTCAAATTTTTCTTATTCTTGTAGCCAAAGCATGGTGTTTCACCTACAATATCTTTTAGCTTGGCATCCTGGGTAAGGATTGGCCAAAACTGCCTTATTATAGATTTAATTTGTGTGTTATCTGTGCTGACGGTTAACATCACTCTGGTGGTTCTGTCTTCTGTCTTATATTTCTTTGAAATAACTTCTTGGACATTCACATCCTTTTCATTATAACCTCTATTTCTTAGGTTTTGTTGTAAAAATAAGATTTCCTTTTCTCTTGTCTCATATTTGCTACATCTTTTATGTAATCTTTGTATTTCATTTTGCATAATGTTTTTAGTGACATGTTTAGGATGCATACTGCTTTTCAATAAGTAATGATTTCTCCATGTATTTTTTCGGTGTAATTCAGTTTCCAACATATTTTCATTAAGAATGACATTCGCACCCAAAAATGCAATATGGACAATTCTGTTTTTATGGCATATAGCTGCCATAAAGGGAGCTGTCAGCTCCCACTGTGTACCATCTGTGCATCTAAGAAAGGATTAGTATGAGACATACCTGTTGTATACAGCTGCACCTTGACTGTGGTATAAATAGGCCATGCTGGGGAGACAGGTATGTAACCATGACACTACACAATACATGTGACAGGCTCTCCATCCATGTGAACCACACTTCTGTGGTAAAGCACATCATGCGTACGTAACACAATGGGATGCAGAACAAGGCAATCATAACTGGATGAGGACAAATGTCTGTAGTGGGCTCAGGGTTGAAGATGTGGCAGCTCCCAGAGCCCTGCTTACACTTATCAAGGAAACCATATCATGTCACAGATTATGGATGCAGGAGTAGGCTGCATGATGCCATTGTCCCTGTCACCCTGTGATGTGCATATGAAGCAATGGAACCATACATTTCTGCTGCTTTACCTTTGTGAAGACATTTTGATGCAGTGCTGACATTCCTTCCTGTGCTCTGATGGTTATGGGTTTATTGTATCACTGTAGCCATAGGTGTGTCCCAAAAAATCTGGAATCTGAAACATAAACAGTTCTATGAGACACCTTTCTTTTTGTAAGTATACAGCAATTGAAACATCATGCAACTTAATCTACACAAAATAATCTGGTGTATTCAGTACAGCTACCAACAGACAAAGTCTGTCAGTGACCAGTACAAGTAGCATGTGAAAGGCAACAGTGGATTAAAGGACTACATAGCAATTTAGATAGTCACCCTGTGCATCAGACACATAGGTTCATTTCCCGGCATCAATAACGAGGATGACAGGGATGTGGCACAGGTATCATCACTTGCACAGGGTGTTGTGTGGTGGTGCAGGAGGTCAAAGCAGACACAATAGGTCGGGAAGCATGTGTGTAAGTCAGGAAGGCAGCAGGCAAGATTTCCATGGATTGTGCCGTGTGTGTCTGCAGGTGACCTGATTGTGACAGTGGTGTGTGAATATCTGCATGAACACAGTCAAGCTCAATGCTAGCTTGACATGACTGTATGTTGGACAGCTTTGAACCATACATGGTAGAGCTATCAGTTCACTGTCTATGACTCAGAACATGGGAACTGCCTCTGCCAGGAGTTGCACTGGCACCTCCATACCCAAGGTCTGAATTGGTGCTACTACCTGAGGGTGACTGCTGTCTGCTGGGACTGTGTCCTTCACAGGAACACTCAGAACTACTAGCCCATGGTCTGCCATGTCTCGGTGTGGACAGCATACTTGCCTCTGGGGAACTAGATATACTGCCACTATTGGAGCGTGAGTGAGCATAGCCATGTGGACTTTCTGCTGATGTAGTTGCTGAACTACATCCATGGGTCTGATGCTCACCTCCAACCAATTGTTCCATCACAGGCAATGACCATTTCAAGACAGATAATCTGTGATCTTTCTCAGACCACTGTCTTTCTACTGTGTCAATTAGCTGATCCATGGTATCAGCAATGCAGTGAAGGCAGTCACAGATGTCAGACAGTGCTGCATCTGTAACCCTAACCATTCATCTGGAGGTCCTTTTGGAACATGCCTGTGCCTCCATGATGGCCCAAAACATATGCATAGTAACATGTGATGAGACACCTGCAACAGGTGATGGACAGACAGCAGGCTTCTATGAGCAACCCTATCAATCAGCCTGTGTGGAACCTCATCATCTCTTTGGCTATGGCCAGCATCAACAGCCACTGCAGCCATAGTACCCACACTTTCCTGTTCAATGTTGCCACCCTCTGACTGTCCAATATCTGTGGCCTCAGGGGACTGGGTATGCCTAGGCATACTGACTGTGCACAGTGATAATGAGGGCAGAAGAGGAATGTCAACCTCTGTGATAGGGGTAGCCCCTGCAACCCCCCCCCCATGCCTCACTTTGGCCAACATCATCATCATAGTCTGAAGAGATACTGACATCAGGATGTGAGGGGGACCGAGACCAACCCACCAGGTCACCTGTGATAAAAAGGGAAAAGTGTTACATTAGTACATGCACTACTATGCTCCACAGTACTATCTTGCAATATATGTCAACCTGTATACAATGCTGTTACTATTACAGACTTGTTTAACCCCCACTCTCATACACCAGAACCTGAGGACATTACTTCCAAAAAATATGTAGTTGCTTATAAATAATATGCTTCTTATTCAAGGCTGTCATGAGCAGCAGTGATGAACACTGCTGACATTTGCCAACAGTCTGCACAGTTAACATATAAGACAATTTGTACTGTCCTATAAATACTGCAAATCAATCAGTGTGTTCACAACTACAAGGCATAGGTATGACTGTAAACCGCATTCCATTAGTAAAACTCTGTGAGCTTGGTAATCATGCTGACAGTACATCACCCAGCTGGCAGGTCTTTGATGACACTTTATAAAGTACAATGCACTCAGTCTAGGCTGTATCGCAACAGTGGTATGCTTACCAGCAGCAGGATCATGGTTGTATATGATTCCTGATGGTCCTGTGAAAAATTGAGTGAGAGGAAATGTAAACTGCCACCCATTTTGCACTATGGCAAGTTAATCCTTCCACAGATCTCAAATTTACAGTATATACTATGTTACTTGGTATGCAGGTCACAATCTGGCCTGAGGTTCACACTGCAATTGACCTCCTTCCCCCCAAAAACTAAAACCTGCCACCCACATAAAAGTATGTACAGCAGGAAACACGGAATGCTACAGTAGTCCAATGCCTATCCAACTAGACATACCAGGATGCTCCTCCAGTGTGTAAACCATGTGATGGATGCCAGGGAACTGTCCTGTGTTCCTAGGTTTGCCAGGAATTTCTCCATGGCTGACAGTAATTGTTCCACTGCAGGCCCTCCACTAGTGACACTATGTTCCTTGGCCACATCTGCTGCTCTGCTGCAGGAGGAATTTATCATATCTGTGGCATGGTGTCTCACCTGCTCATATGTCCTGCTCTGTTATCCAATGGCATTAACATCATAAACCAGGTCACCCCACAATGCTGCCTGCTCTTTCCAGTTTGTCCTCCCCAGCAGGGCATCCAGGATAGCTTCATTCTCAGCCTCTGAAAAAGGGCCCCAGTGTCTTGGATACATGTCTCCTGAAAGAAAGAAAACTAGGAACACATGTCAGGATCACATATGTGTCATTATAGTATGTAGAGATGCAGCAATAATAAATGACTATCAGTAAAGTTATTGCTTTCAATGCATTTTACAGACTGAGCTACTGAGTCACTGTGAGAGTAGGTGAATTCATACATGTTGTAGTTATCATTCCACAGTTACCTGCTGTTAAATACAGCACTTACATGTATTAGTATGTGTATGGCTTTAGAGTGCTGTATTTGTATAACAGAGTCCGAGTTAACACCTTCCTTTCCTTTAATGTTTTGTCAAGTGTGGTCTTACATATTGTAGACAAACCTGCAGAGTTACCTGCTATCAGATACCTCAATTACATCTAAGCTTATGTGTGTGCCTTTATAGAGATGTATTTGTGTACGAGTGCTAATTGCAATACTGTTTTGTACGAATCTCTTAGCTGGTTTGTGTGGTATGGCATAATGTGCCACACTATTTAAACATGCTTAGTGGAGGAACTACAGCAGTACTATGTTTTGCTTGAAATACTGATTCTTCTTAGCAGCTGTGCTTGTGGCTTGACAGGATGATCCACTGTTCTTCAGGTGTGAGGTTCATGGGTTTGAAATAGGATGCACTTGTACATTTTGGATGTTTAATATTGTTCCAAAAGCATATAGCAGTATAACGCTATTTAGCATATTTAAGCAATGCTGCGCACCATGCCACATAATGCAAAAAATCTTTAAAGAAAAGAAAAACAGGGAGATAGGACGGCGGTGAAAAGGGGTGTAAGCAGGAGGAAAACATAGTGAAAGGCAGGTAGGGATGTGCATGACAGATGTGAGAAAGAATCATAGCTATCCATTTCTTCATCAGCAACAACTGTGCATTTTAAGAGATCTTTTACCTGAATTTGGACTGTCACCACCAGAGAGGGGTGATGACAACCTAATTGCATTGTCAAGACAATTAGACCAAATTACGTGTCCAGTGGACATGTGTGCGAAATTGAGAGCTATGTATGGGATAATTTTTTTGGGGGGGGCAGCTACCCACTTTTTTTTTAAGGTGAGAGTGGAATGTTGGGGAAGGGATGTGTGGGGGAGGTAAGTTGGGAAGGTGAGGCAGCTTTTGCAGACAGACAAGACAGCAGACAGGGTTGGTGTGTGACACAAGAGGGGAGTGAACACCTTGTATGGAGAGGGTGTTGTGGAATCCCAGTCTCAGGAGTATCCACAAGGTAGCATCATGACTCAAGTCTGCAGACATGAGACTGTCAGTACTGTTTCTTCACTGCCCCTGTAGTGGCAATGTGGGAGGCTGTTGTCCAGGGTGAGGCTGCCCAACCAGGGTGGTGAGCATGCTCTCCATCTGGGGCAGGTGACCTCCAACAGTTCGATGGAGCAACCTGCGCACCATACCTAGTATTTCATTATGAGTGACAAAATACCACCAGATGCCACAGGTAGTGCAGGGGCAGCAGAGGGGCACCACCAGGCTACACTCCAGATGTGCTAGGATCCAGTGGCTAATTTTTGACAGTGCCATGGCTGGAGGAACCAAGGTAAGTGGCTCACTTGGAACCGGCCTACCTTGTCACACTGTAGTAAATTAGATATAAACATATGGTAAGATTAGTAATAACCAAACCAAGTTTAGTATTAAGATAATGGAACATAATATAGATTAATCCAAATATATTAAGGTATCCAAAAACTAAAACCAGCTTCAAAGGTGACAACGAAAAAAGTAGAAAATCCAAAAATCACCAACAATGAAATACCACCAGTAACTTGTAGAATAAAAGTTTAATCACCACAAATGTCACCACAGGCTGAGCACTTTCGGCCTTTCTAGAAAGCCTTCCTCAGAACAATGAAACCTAATTTAATTATGTATTTTATACATTATTCAATTGATGTACAACCAATTAAAACAATGGCTTACTTAATTGCCCTCATCATTTAAAAAAACACACATTTTCTCATTCACTTTGATGTTTGAAAAAACTACTATGTGTCTAAATGAAAAAATGCATACAATAAACAAATGCATCAAAGCATAACAAAAAAATCATTTGCATTTATCCCTGATACATTTCCTTTGTAATACTGCCTTGTAATTCACCCCAGCATTTAAACAGATTCATTATAAGTGTTGAACAGTACTTGCCACCAAAACTCCCTAAAATTTAACTCTGCTTCTCTGTCCCCATTAAAATCCATTGGGATATATTCTATAACTGAAAAATAACATTTTGTCTACCCCTTATGTAAAAAACTATGCTTTGCCAAAGCATTGTCAATATTATTGTTCTTGATGGCATAGTAGTGTTCATACATTCTGTTTTTTAACTGCCTCTTGGTTTGCCTATATAAAATCTTATACATGATGCACACTTAGCTAAATAAACAACAAAATCCAAATTACAAGTGAAATAACCAGATACTTGCCAAATTCTATCACCTACACACACTTCAAAATATGGGCTCTCATGAATATAGCCATAAAAACTGCAATTATGACATTTATATGCGCCTTTAGCACCCCCTTTGTTGTTCCCCTCATCACTGTGTTATAACAATTCTTTAACATTCTTGGCCCTTTTATTAATAAAGTTTGCTGCTGGTCCTAAAACCTTTAGCAGCTCTGGATGTACCCCTAATATTCTTCGGTTGTTGGGAATGATATTCTTGATGGCCCCACTATCTGTTATAAAAATCAACGGCATACAAGTAGACCGTCTTTGTGACTATTAACCCTACTACTATTCTCTTTGTTGCATCAAATTTTTGACTACTGTGGAAGGATAACCCCTATGTTTAAACCTATCATGTAATTCTTTGATGAAATTATCCAACAAACTACTATCTGTGGTCAACCTTTTTAACATGACCAAACGTCCCTTGACTATATTGTGTTTCATGTAGGTAGGATGCATACTAGAATAATGTAGTAAGCTGTTACTAGCCACATTTTTGTAACTAATGACAGACCCCAATTTACAAGTTTGTTCATTCTTATATACCTCTAAATCTAAAAAAGAAACCCTAGTTGCATCACTAACACAGGTGAACCTTAAAAATTCTGTACTGTAATTTAGAACATTCATAAACAAATGTGATTGGTCCACTTCTCCCCCACGCACAAAAAACAAATCATCAATAAAATGGTAATAATGCTTAACATGATTATGCCATGAAAGTTTACTCAAAATTTGTGTCTCCCAATAATTCATTACCAAATTTGCATAATTTGGTGTCATCCTAGCCCCCATCACCACCTCCCTAGTCTGTAAGAAATAATCCCAATTGAAACCAAAGAAATTGTTCGTAGGTACATATTCAATGCACTCAATCATGAATTTACATTCCTCCACTTCAAATTCTTCACTGTGGGCTAACATTTACCCTACCCATTCCATACCTATGTCACGTGGGATACACGTGTGCAAAGATTTAACATCCGCAGTTACCACCAAATCTTCTGCTCCTACTTCTTTGTCTCTAATTTTGACTAAAAAGTCACGTGAATCCTTAATAAACAAATCACTAGTTTGTACCAATTTAAGCAGAGCCCTAGCTATACATTTTGATACTAGTTGCAATTTCAAAGCTGTTGCTGAAACTACAGGTCTGTATGGCGGATGTTTGTCATCCTTATGCATTTTTGGTATTCCAAATAAATTCCCAATTCTGGGATGAACCACTCGAAAAAAAGAAAACATAGTATCTGAAATGACACCTCTTATCAGGTTTTCATTCAACCACTGATCAATATACCTATAAGCTTTATAAGTACTACTTTTAGTAACCTGCTTGTAATATATTTCATCCTGAAATAACATGTGTATGCTGTTGACATAATCATCTCTATTGACTACAACCATACCCCCCCTTGTCCGCTTTCATAACTCTAATGGAATTATCCATTTTAATAGAACTGAAATATTTTCTTTCTTTTGTTGACAAATTATGATATTTATTAAGGGTGTTCTTATTACATAACAAACCCTTAATCTCCCTCTCACAAACTTCTTTGAAGGTTTTTATAACGGGATGCAAAGGGGGGTTGTACACACTAAGAGCCACCAGTTTCCCATCGCATACTTTATTTCTGTTGTTATCTCCAAAAATAAACCTTAAGTTTAATTTATAGGTGTAGCCCTTCAAGTCAATAATTGTCTGTACTATATGCGATCTACAAGATGGTACAAATGAAAAGCCTTTCCTTAAAACATTAAGTTCTTTTTCCAAAAAAATGTCTACTAGACAAATTAAATACTTTAATGTTTTTAGGCATTTCATGTTGTATAAAAGTGCCCTGTTCAACCTGTAATCTGTTGGCCTCTGAAACATAGGATATGTCCATTGTGCTTGCTGTTGGCTCACAGAAATCACTCTGTCCCCTTTTAGAAGTCTCTGACTGTTGTTCTCCATATGTCCATTGCTCACATCTGCTGAATAACTCGAGTTGCTACCATTCCCTTTCTCTCTCCTCTCTTCTAATCTTTTGGACCATCAAGGGGACAAAAAAGGTTTTTCTTGTTGAAAAGAAGTTGCTCTGGACCCACTAGAATGCCTTTCATTTCGCCGAGACTCTCCATTTCCCAGATTGCTCTCTTCCAAATGCGCTTTGACGTCATCGCCTTCCCTTAAGGTGGACTGCACTTTTTCTTCTTAAAAAATGTGATCTCTTTGTATTTTCTTTTCCTTGCGTTTATGAAGAGAATCACTTAATTTGTCAGTTTTGACTTTTCTGCTGGATAAAGAATCACTAATGTCTTTGGTTGTAGCCGCCAAAGAGAGCTTATTTAAAAGCCCATCAATCCATTTACACAATTTTTTCTCTTCCTGCACATGGTACTCCCTTAACAATTTTAAAAAGGAGAACCCTGCAATTTCCCAGATTTCAGTCCATTTTTCATGAAAGTTGAAACTGTACTGTCCTCTGTATTATGCATCTGCAAAACTTTAGGTACCCGTTTGCTTCTAAACAAAAGTAAAAAAAAAAGCGACATCCCACTGCAAACATTTGTGTTTCAACATAGAATCTTCTACTACCATAATATAATCCACCATGCTTTACCAAACTTCTGATGAAGGCCTTCTTGAAAGGCCAGAAGCACTCAACCTGTGATGACATTTGTGGTGATTAAACTTTTATTCTACAAGCTCCTGATGGTATTTCATCGTTGGTGATTTTTGGATTTTCTACATATTGAGATATATTATGTGGAACCCAACAATAAATAACATAACAGTAAGTATGTTAACAGCAAACCAGTATGAAATAACCCATAAGGCCAACAACTTAGTTTAACATAATATATAATATCAAATTATAATAATAAATAACATTAATAAATTAAAGAAGATAAAGGGTGGGGAGAAAGGGAAAAACATACCATTAGTGAACTTGAAGATGGCGTTACCACACAGACTACTGATACATACTTCTACAGTTGTGCAGTGTCAGTTGTGAGTACAGTGATGCCAATTCTTGTATAGATGATATTGCATGTACATACCTCTCAACCTGTTAACATGGGACAGCATGGGCCAAGCACTAACAGATGCAGGTACACAACTATAAGGAACTGTTTCACATACTGTGCTCATACATTACTACCAAGGTGTTTTGTAAACGGATTTGCAAATCAATTACATTCCAGGTAATAATTTATCTGCTAACAAAGGACCAGATTGGGTAGTTGTCATTACATTACAAAGAATTGTGAAAGTTGAGAGGTATGTTCATGCACATTAAGTAGAGCAGACAGTCAGTCATGTCTTAGTTGGATGGCATGGGAATAGAACCCAAAACCTGTGACTCCAGGGGACATGTGCACTTAATTTAACAATTGAATGGAGCCAGATTAGAATACCCATGCAGTGAATCCAGCCCTATTGCAATTATTTCAACACATTACTAATCATAGCACAATCCTGCTTTAAACTTTATTGTTATTGTCCCTTAGAATCTGTCACTTATACACATGATATCTGCCCAGAACATGGGCTACCTTACCCATATACTTTGTTCCTGGAGTGGGATGAATAGAGAGCTTCATGTAACTCAAACTGGCCTGCAGACAGCCCAGAGCCATACTGTTGGGTTGTGCAATACATTTCTCAGGCAATTATTTCTACAGTCATTATTAATTTCCTTTTTACAGTTGACTGGAGTCACATTAGAACACACATGCAGTGAATACAGTCCTACTGCAGTTATTTGCATGCATTACTAATAAACACACAATCCTGCTTTAAACTTTATTGTGTATTGTTATTGTTTATTACACTGCATTTATCAGACATTTTCCCCATGTACCACACTCAAGGCGCATCCTGGCCAGGCAACCTGCATGAGACTGAACATTGCGAGCCCATTCAGCTGCAACTGTTGGAAGAGAAGCAAACCATTATGCATACCAGTTTTGCATGGATTCAGCTTGTATTTTAGTAAAGTAGTAGCAAACATACTTACATATATGTGGGATATGCCCAGCTCTAGCCTTTTGGACCCAGGTGTCCAAGGTTCCCCTCTTCCTTCACTTCAGGTCATCATAGTGATGATGACACTGCTCACCAGTGTGATAGATACCAGTAGCACTGGTAAATTCCATGGCCATCTGATCCCAGGCTTCAGCTTTACATTCTGAGCCCTGGTAATCACCCTGCAGCAGCCAGGGTTCATAGTTGTGGAGTAGGAGTCCAACAAATACTCTGGACTCCTGCACACTCCACCTCTGCACCCAAAAGCTTGCTTCCTCACCAACACCACCAGGCATATCGACAGATTACTATGGACTCCAATTAATGTTATTGAATTCCCATCTATTGGCCTTAATATGGGCTGCTTTCCCTCTCTTACACTTCATACTGTAACTTTCAAAAATGCGCCACACTGCTTAGCATCATGAAAATCAGTTTAGCAGAGCTGAGTATTATACAAACTTGCACATCCATGTTTCAGTGGAGCTTGACAATGTACAGACAAGAATAGCCATTGACCATGTTTAAGCAGTGCTTAGCATCTCAAAGCTTTTCCAAATGTAACAATTTTGTTTTTGTATTAAAGTGCCCTTTATGTCACCTCACACATTTTCATGGCATGAAATTTAAAGAGGTATGAGTACTCAAACTTGGGACCTACTACACTTTAGGCCATGACTCAACATATTTAGCTACTTGGATATTAAGAAAACCAGTATACCTTCACATATACTACTAAGCTACCTGTTAGCATTGCTAAGCACTGCGCCATGCCGTGCAAATGGCCATTCAAAAATAAATAAATAAATAAATAAATACATAATTGCATCCAGTTTCTATTTTTAGACATCTGGCAGGGACCAGCTGTGTCTCTGTAAGTGCAGCTCTGCACAGCTGTGCACTCCGCAGCACTGTGCAAATGGGCATCAAATAAAAAAATAAATAAATAAAATTCCAACATATTTATACACTTGTAGAATACATTGCATGGATTATAATCCTGTGCATAACATCTGTCCAAGAATTCCCTGGACAATCCACATCTACAGGACAGCCTCTACACTATTGCTTACGTGCATTCAATTTCCATGCTACTGTGTTCCTCTCAGCAGCATGCCATGATTAATATGCATGGCACTCTACTAAGGGGGAACCATGGCCATGTACACAGGTACATTCCATGTAGACTGTACACAGATTTTTTTTAATCCTGGGGAAAGTCTTACCTTTGTGATAAGCATGTGCAGAACCAGGACTGGTTAAGATGTTGTTTAAGCAGTGGTTTAAAACTACTGAGTTTGTCAAATAGTTTTATTTGTGTGGGGATACCTTTCCAGAGTTTAGCATTGTACTGGGAGTAGAGCAAGTGTTCTGCAAAATTATTTGACTTATTTGAAAGTAATAATTTTATTTTAATAGTACAGAAGTCCCTTGCTGGACAGTAGGGCAGTAATACGTTTTCTAATGCAGGGCATTTTTTCTGGATGATGAATGAGTTTGTGAGCTATAGTTGATTGTAAATATGTTAGGTAGTTGTGTTGTTCAAGCCACTTTAATTGCTTTAAGCTATAACAATGGTGGGTTCTATGAAGGAGATTGGTGACAAACTTACATATTTTATTGTAGCAGGAAGCAAGTTTCTTTCTTTGAGTATTGTTTAAGTTTGTTAGGATAGGAGGAGTGTATAAGAGAGTTAGGAATAAGAAGGTGACGTCTAGAAATGGAATATCTTGGAACTGGAATATCTTTAATTTTGCCAATAATGCCACAAATCCTCTAGTTGCAGTCAGCATTTATGTGCTTTTTTTTCTTTCATATTAAATTAGTTGCTCCAATAAGTAATTTCATTTTAAGGGCTGATTTAGGTAGATAGTTTCATTTTTCTCTCTGTTTGGTTTTGGTGTGTGTGTGTGTGTGTGTGTGTGTGTGTGTTGTGTGTGTGTGTGTGTGTGTGTGTATGTGTGTGTGTGTGTGTGTGTGTGTGTGTGTGTGTGTGTGTGTGTGTGTGTGTGTGTGTGTGTGTATATTTTGTGTGTGCAATGTGTGAAATAACATTTTTAATAGAAGTGATTGGGAAATATGGTTATAGAGTTTTACTTCATTTTATTTTTTAAACAATAATCAGCTTTATTAGAAGTCACCTATAGTAACAACATCACATACATGTCATGCAGTTATGTATCTCAAAACATTATTAAACAGGAATCACATTGTGTACTGATTACTGTGTTGAAGGAAGATAAACTAAATTGTAGACGAAAATACTCCAGTATTCAGCAACTTCCTTGATATCAGTTGTATTTTCTGTCCATTTTTTTAGTTTTCATTTATATAGATGGATAATATAGTCTTCTGATATAAACTTTCATTAATAACTGCCAGAAGCAATGGGAGACCTAAATATAACCTATAGATGTTAAGCAAATGTTCACTGTCTTTTTACTTAATAACTATAATGCAACACCTCTTTTGTCTTTGAAAGAGACTTCTGAGGTTCCATAATGTGCATTCTATTAGAAAATCCCATTTAAAAGAAGCAGATGGACAGTTCCAAACCAGATGTACATAAGTCTCCCAAGCTCTGTATCTGAACAAACCCCTCCCCAAAAAACAACAACCCCCCCCAAAAAAAACAGGTCTATCCATTTTAAGGCATACAGCTGGGTGTTCATCAAGGTAAATTAATTGTAATAATATAAAGGCTAGGAGGGTATAATTTAATGATGAATTCATATTTATGATTTTGATATATTTTGTCTATGTAAAACTGAAAAATTAAATGTTTCCCATTTCAGTTTAGGTCCCTGAAATCAGATGAACCAATATCCAGCAACTCTTTAAATACAATATTAAGCTGACTTGATTTAATGTTATTTTATTTTACTTTTATTTTTCATTTATTAGCTGAAAAAGAACAATGATGCAAATGGACTACTTTCAGGTTCAGCATTGGAAAAGTCAATAAATATAACAGAAAATAAGGTACTAGGCTTAACACAGATAAATCATGCATACAAAGATCATTAAATGCAAAGTGTTGTACAGCAACTGTATTTACAAACATATCAGATAAACTAAAAAAAGGTGTAGTTGTATTTGCATGGCAATAAATGGTATACCGCATGTTATAAAGGAATATATAGATTTGCTGCACTGGGTCTTCCTGGAATTGTAAGTATCTAAGGAATTCCAGACCAGTTACTCCTCTCTGCAAACAACAGAGAAAGTTATATAACTCATAAAAAATTAAATAAATAAATAAATTTCCACCAAACCCCTTTTCCAATAAGATCATCTACAGCATTGCTTCTAAAACAATCTCACACTTTATTAATATAGCAGACAGGCTAACCAACCAATCATGATTTTTATCTCTGCCTTTTAATACTATGACAGACTACAGGACTTCAACATTTCATACAGTATCTGTGAATAAGTTCCAAAAACTCATCCTGAAAATAAAACATGCTACATTTTCTCCAAACAATATCCCAAGTGAATATCTTAGAAATACAACAGATTCAATGCCCTAATCCTACTGTTATGCGTAACAACGCATCTATTCAGGAAAGCTGTGTGCCAGTTTTATGAAAGCAATACTATGTAATTCCTCTCCATAAAGGTAGCATCTCAAATAATCTTTCAAACTATAGCTCAATCTCAGTGCTATCACCTCTAGGAAAAGTGCATGAAAAATGTATTCATAAACCAATGCTAAACTGTCTTCCAAAGACTAACTTTCTGTCCCCAAGTCAGTACTGCATCCATTCAGGACACACTACAGAAACAGTCCTACGAAGCTTTCTAGACAACATATACCATTATAGAAATAATGTTGAGCAAGCTGTACCCCTTTTCCTAGATATATGTGCAGCATTTGATACCATATAACTTGATATACTCATAAAAAGAAAAGCCTCCCTAGACCTAAGGAAAAATGCAATGGCATTGTTCTATAATTATCTTAACAGCAGATTATGGGCTGGCCAATGGAAGGACTCTTGCTCCTCTTTCTTTCTTTTAGTACTAGTAGAAGTTCTTCAAAGATCCATAATAGGACTTCTGTTTTTAATATCTTCATTGATCACATGCAGAAAGCCATATCAAATTTATCTACTGTCCAACATGCAGATGATTCCACCAGAGTATATTCTTCTACATCTCTTAGCCACCTTTAAATAACAACCAATCACTGCATGATATTGAAACATGGGTTACAAAGCTAAGATAATCTTCTTATATAAAAACAAATAATGCTTTTCTTTGTCTGACATTTACGTCTAAAAGGTTCGCATTACCACATCTCATCTCAAAAGGATGCTAAGATCAAAATAATATTGCATACAAAGCTATGACATAAGTATTGACAAACATTTGAAGTTTGACCTTCACATCACCTCTACCATATCCAAACCTCAAAAAAGCACATGGTATACTCTACAAATCTAAACCATATCTTAAAGAAGAAGCCTTGCTAGCTAAACGAAAAATACATACTGCCCCCCCACAGCTTACTTCATGCTTCTCTTATATTCACTAATATTCAAAAACCCAGCTACAGAAATTTGAAAGAATATATACCAAAATAACCAGGTTTTCTACAAATCTACACAGAAAATATATTTTTTTCAAAACTCTTCAAAAAGCTAATTGAATTAGATTGAAAATATTTTGACCTCCTCCCAACTAATAATAGCACATTATGTCAGTCTGTCGATTTTCCTATCATTATTTACTTTAAGCAAAAGTATCATCCAACCAGAAATGTTATAATTCATAAGCAGAACTTTCTAATTACCACAAAATCTAATGACTGTTACATTCGTTAACTATATTCAGTGTCAATAGTCAAACAATGGGAATAAATCCTAGGGGATATTAGAATAGAAGCCCCTACAAAATCCTTTCAATTAAATAAAAAGTACATTGTCTAATAATGTTACAGACTTACTCATGTGGCTAGCATTCTTCTGAACTCACTATCCTGACTGAATAACATTACTTTGTCCCTGGCTTACTACACCATCATAGTCACAAATTTGGTAAACTCCCTTTGCCTACGTTTACCATTTTTTGTAGCACTATAGCCATCTCTTTCAATAACATAGTACTTTTCTCATTTCAACTTGCATATTAAATCTTTATTTTTTTCAGTTTCAACTGTGATACTATTATTACCTCAAAACTCCTTTTTTAAGAAACTGCAATGAAACTCTGCATATGTCATATTATATTTCTGCTTACTGTACAATTTCTTTATTAAATTTTCAATTTTTTTGCTTTTCATTTACTTATTAAATTATATATTAAACAATAATATAGTTGCCAACCATATACTATTAGGGTATCTAAAATGTATTATTCTATTTTTATTACATATCTTGAATTTTGTATCTTTTCTCCCCAGGCATCCACTGAAAAGGGGTTCTTTAGATCTCAGTCACACTATCCTGGTCAATGATATGAATAAAATAATAAATAAAAATAATCAGCAAGTTTGAATATTAAAGCGTTACTTAATAAACATCGCCACTAAAATAGATTGCTATGAGGATGTGAATTTGGAGTTTTGGTATCAGTTTAACTCCTGGGCATTCCACAAATCTATTAGATAAACAGATGTTGCTTCAATCCATTTTGGCCAATCCATATACATTTCATTGCTATCTCCAAGCTAGACACATAACAGAGTCTATTTAATAGAACTGGCTTCCAAAGACTCTCACAAGTGACTTACTCAAAGCCTCTCATACTAACTTTCTAATCATCTGGGCGTTTGTTGCTATTTTAGCACTGTTTTGTTAAGTGAATTAATTCTGTTTCTACCAGTGTTAATTTAAATGAGTCTTGAACAAATCATAGCCATAGCATATTGCCACCCAATAGATGCAACAATGTAATTAAAGGAGCTAGAGAGACCCATCTCAAACTGTTTTTAGTGTAATTAGTTGCCTCCAACAAATTATCTGTTACTAAATCCAACCAGAAATCAGATATTGTGGTTTTAAGGATTTAGATATATTTACAATATTTGAAAATTATTTCTGGAATGTCTTTAGTTACAAATGACATTTCAGGTTAAGTATAATTTCTTCCAATTAAAAAATAGGTTTTAAATTATTTAATTATGGAAACAGCTTTATATTTAAACCTTTCCAATACTAACTGACATAATAATCCTAAATGTATATATTACAGAGCTACATTTAAGGGAATAAAATCTTTGGTAAAGACGTAAATAGGACAGGTCTTACTAATAGGGAAAATAATAGACTTGCCTAAAGTTAAACACAAACAACACAAGGAAGAGAAGTAATTAATGGATTGCAATACTGTTGTAGATATTTACTGACAAGTGATCCGAATCACTTGGCAATATTTAAAGATATACAAGGTCAAGGAGTCAGTAAATAGAACTGATATGTGTCTATAAAATAATTTCTCCCTTAAATATGATGCCAATGATTTTACCATCAAGAAAAACAAAAGTGGAAGTAACGGACATATCTGACAAGTCATCATTAGTTATAGTAAATGTTGGGGAGAGCATGTTATTTGTAAATACTCAACTGTGGAAGAGGAGTATAGTAGCATTTATGTTCATAGACTGGTGGGAGTGGAATCAGTATGTCTTATAATGGAATCTCCTATGAGAGTCCTGGGAAGTGTGATTACTTACTTTAGGAGCTCCATTGAAATTGACTATATGTGCGGTATTAGGTGTTGTTTTTTTTTTGAGTGCCTTTGGGCTTACTGAGGCATAGTTCTGCCAATGGGTGGCCTAGGCAATTTTTATTGTTTAGGAAGATTGCTTTCAGGTGCCTCAGCATAAGTTAGATTCTGTGTGTGTGTGTGTGTGTGTGTGTGTGTGTGTGTGTGTGTGTGTGTGTGTGTGTGTGTGTGTGTGTGTATGTGTTGTGTGCATGGTTTCAACAACTTGATGTGTACTTGTATGTAAGAATTTTAGCCTGCAGTGTCATTGTGTAAGTACACCTCTCTCATAGTGTATCTGCTTCTTTAAGGATTAAATGGTTGTCAGTAAACATGAGACAGTTGCTACATTGTCTCAAGATGCCCATGTCCACCAAGCTGGCTACATTGAAATTAGGTAACTGCATATCCACACTGTCCAGTCTATTGATTGGTGAGCTACAAGAGGTTAATATACTGAGGTTGGAAGGCTAATAAGGGTGCATTGCTGTTGAAAACTAATAGATTGTCTTTTCGGCTTTTCCCGGTTAGGAGTCGCCACAGTAGAACTCCGGTCCGCTAATGATTGGCAGTAGATTTTTTTATGGTGCCTAGTTGCCAGCCCGACACCCAACCTTCAGCAAAGGCATGCCCATTCACGCATGTCTTTCGGAGGCCACTCAACTGCGGGGAGGACATGCAGACCCCACACAGAAGGCACTCCAGCCGTGAATCGAACAGGAAAACCTCTTGCTGTGAGGCAACAATGCTACTGCTGTTGCAGACTAATAAGGGTGCTTTATTGGGCTGGATTATGCTAAACAGTGTGAAATTCTGCTAACTTTAATGTTTACACAATACTGAATTCTACTAAATCCATAGGTATTGGCACTTGTTGCCCAGCTAACTGCTCTAAGCTTGTCACAAGCAAGACATTTGATCTACATTTACTGTTTCACAGGGTACAGTTTTTGAATCATTCAATAGAAAAGATTTGCTTTCTAGGTGCTTGGTACTGTACAGGGCACTGCTAACTGCTGTTGAGTGATGAATACCTCCATACAAATACACCAAATTCATAGCAGTTCAGAAAAAAAAATGGAAGATGAACTAATGAACCCTCTGACCAATAAAATGACTACACTATGAGCCCTTTTGTATATTTGCCAGCTCAGATAGAACAGGCAAACACCTCTTGCCACAGACCTTCTAATGTAAAAATACAGTAGAAGAGACCCACAAGTGCAATGTTACCACAAATCAATTAAACGACCAGCTAAAAATCAGTGGCTGAATGTGATTTCAAGACAGTCTTAAAGTAGCAGCAGTGGGAGGAAGACCACAGATAAAAGCAGAAAATAGTAGTGATCACTCAAAATACCTTAAGCAAGTGAGATTTAGCAATCAAAAGTATTTAGCTTTGCCTGGATGTGGCTATGTACAAGTAACATATTATAGCACAGCTTTAGACTTAGTGTTAGAAAATACCTTTTGCATTACATGATAAGAAGTTGGTTGTAGCCTGTTGGTTTATGGATGATTCAGTGACAACTTCTCACCAAAATCCCAAATTCAGCTGAATTATTTTGCACATTTGGGCTCCTAAAAACAGAGGTGGCTAACTTCGTGGTACCCATGCATATGGAGAATAGTTGTGTGACCACAGAATCATACACCAATGCACTGTACAAATACGTACACACATGCATGGATCTCGCCATACCCATTAGAACTAAGACATTCTCCTCCAAAAAACGGAAGACAGTCTGGTGGTCCTCTGCCATAAACAAACTCTACAACAGAAGGAGGAAACTGATGTGGAATAAGGTGAAGTCCCAAGACTGGAAAACCCCCCTTATCAGGCTCAACAAAAAGTTGAAATCCCTCATCAAATCCTCTAAAGCTAGCTATGAAAACAGAATTGCAGCAAATAGTAAAGACAACCACAAGGCCTTGGATAGTTATGCAAAAAATCTCCACGACAATATCCAGATTTGCTCTGAGCTACTGCACAATGGTACCTCCTGTACAGAGCCAACAGATATTGCCAGTATCCTGACCGACAGATTCACTGCCAACTTTACCCCCCCAAAGGACCAATCACAATACCAGTAGATTGCTAGGCACCCAGTATTACTGCTGCACAGGTTAAAACAGCACAGTCTAAGGCCAAGAATACAGCTTCTATGAGACCTGACAATATCCCTGGTTGTGCTCTACATGAACTACAGAGTGAACTGGCACCTCACCTGTGTGCCCTGTTCGATCATAGCCTTACCTCAGGCTTTGTCCCTACCAAATTGTGCACTGCTACAATCATCCCTCTCCACAAAGGAGGAGTGACTACAAACCCTGGGAACTATCACCTCATTTGCCTGACAAGTCTGATATGCAAAGCTATGGAATGCATCATCATGGACCTAATAAACAAGGATATACAGAACCTCCAAATTCTGGATCCCACTCACTTTGATTTTGTGAAGGGTAAATCATACCTGCTCAACTTGGTCAACTTCTTTGAGTCAGTCACCAGAGCTGTGGATGAAGGCAAAGTGGTTCATACAGCCTACCTTGATCTGGTCAAGGCTTTTGATACCATTCCCCACTTAAGAATTATAGAAAAACTCACTAAGCTTGGCATCAACCCCTATATCACTAGGTGGGTTGCAAACTGGCTCAGAGATGGAACCCACAGTGTGAAAGTAGTTGACTCTAAGTCAGACTGCTGACTAGTCATGAGTGGAGTCCCACAGGGTTTGGTCTTGGGTCCTCTCCTGTTTGGTATCTACTTCTCTGACATCCAGGCCAACATGAAGGGACTCTGGGTGACAAAGTATGCAGACGATTGCAAGTTGGGAGCTATTATTAACTCCCCAAGTGATGTTGACATCCTACAGAAGACCAACGACTGGTGTCAGAGCCATGGTCTTAAGCTCAATGCCAAAAAATGTGTTGTCATCCCCTTTGGGAAAAACCCGGTTCCCATGAATTACCACATTGATGGTTGTCCACTGAACACAGAAGGTGTTATACGAGATCTGGGAACACAGGTTAACAGCAGCCTCTCTTTTGATCACCACATTGCCACTGTGGTCAGAAAGTCCTTCTATGTGGCACATCTCATTACTAAGGGTTTTGCATCCAGGAATAAAGAGGTCATCGTCTCCCTCTACTCTTCCCTCATTAGGCCAATCATCGAGTACAATGCCCCAATTGGCATGTACCTCACTAGATACCTGCAATAACTGGAGAGGCCACAAAAGTACCTCACAAAGAGGATCCTAGGCCTTAAACACTTGTCCTATATGGACAGATGCAAAAAAATCCAACTATTCTCTGTCTCATATTGCCTACTTAGAGGCGATCTCTGCTTGACCCGACCCAGCTCAGTTAGAAATGCTACATCTAAAGAAACCCCAAACCCTCTGCACCACACACTCCAGAGACCTCAACCTCATTACCACAATTAACAGAACATGCTGGAGGGAGGTTCATAACCCAGAGACTGCCCATGCTATGGAACAGACTTCCCATACATGTCAAGCAGAGAACCTCACTGATCCTCTTCAAGAGAACTCTTGATGAGTTGATGAGAAACAGAAAATTCACCTCCGGGATAACTCCAGTGGCTCTAATTGACAGAGGCACTGGGAACTAAGGTCAGGTGGCACTATGCCATGGTAATCCTATGACTAGGCTTGTAAAGGCCCCTAGTACACACCTATGAACCTATGAATATTCTGGTCTATAGGAACATGTTCCAGTTAACAAATACAATAATCAATCAATTAATTATCAAATAAATAAATAAACCACATGCTCACCATGAAGATGAGGAAACAGTATATACACAATGAATAAAACAGTTACAATAAACCATTTTATGTACATATTAACCAGCAGAAGTCAAAGTAACACAGTAAGTAATGCTAGAATGAATCACAGTTGTATACAGTTACCTAATGTATCTAACAACTAATTGTATCTTTAAAAGTAATTTCCTTAACCTTTTCAATAATGAATGTACCCAGACAGACTATAAGAAGCATCAAACTATAAATCAAGGTATGGTATTACATTTACAGAAGTTATTGTTTACCCCTTTATCTTTAGTGCTAGGGATCCAAACTTTGAACCATGTGCAACAGAGGTTGACTCACAGTTAAGTCCTCATGTGAAAACATGTTCGATCCTACATCAGGGACTGATTTCATTCCACTGAAAAGATCAACGACATTGCAGTAAATGAAAGAAAGTTGCATGGTAGTACTGATTTTAAAGTTCTGCACTTTGTTACTAATATGGAAGTTGATGTTCAGTGTGTTAAATACTTAGATGAAAACAGTTGCAAAATGTTCTGCTAAAGAAATAGATTGCTGTAGGACAGTCCTCTTTAAGTGAGTTTTCATAATACATACATACATACATAAATAAATACATACATACATAATACGTGCATATACATGGAGGTTATTATGGACCTAAATTATATAGTCACGGTTGACTTTGAGCAAAAGTTAGTTAAGAAATACAGTTTAAATTTTTTACTGTAGGTATATTTGGGATTTATTTGTTAATTGGCAAGGTAAGTAGGAGTGTTTTAGCTCCATTGCTGTGCTGATGACTCGTTTCTTATTTTGTCATTAGATAAAGTAAGTGAAATTTTGAACAGTTTGCCACCTAGATGAATGGTACAGCCAAAGTTCTTGTATTTATTACTACTTCATCATGCACAAATATATAATATTTGAATATGGAAGTAGTTTAGGATTTGGTCAGAAATAGGTTGTATATTAGAATATTTAAAAACATGGTTGACAGTAACAGTTCCCTTCACTTCTAGACCGTACACCAAATAAAATAAATTGCAAAATATACAGCGAGATTGCATCATTGTTGTAAATAAAATTGTTACAAAGCTATTAGGTTTTTTAATACTTGGCAAGTAATTGGGTATTAAGTTCTGAAGAAGTCTAAAGTAATAAAGACAAAAGCGCTAAACCTAATAACTCTGTAGTGTTTTTTTATTTACAGCACAGTGACAGTCCTGGTGTATATTTTGTAATTTATTTTGGTTTATATTTATACATACAGTGTGACTGATCATCGTGGTTACCCAAATATTTTAAAGAAAAAAATACAGTTAAAAGTCAGTTAAATAGATTTTTCCTTTTAACTTTAAGGACAGAATAATTTGGTGTAAAGCAAGAAGAACTGTGATCTATTTTTAGAACTCAGGTTCATGTAAAGTGCTGCTATTATACAGGCAGTGGCTTCAAAGACAGAACCTCTGTTCAGGCAAATTTGGATTTTCCATTGAACAGGAAAGAAATGCAATGACAAATAAAACAGGGAGCTAGTATTCCCTTTAGTTAAATGAGCACATAAGCCTGAAATCAAAATTAAATGCTGGGCAACAGACTGGGAAATGGTTTTAATTAATTATAACTTTTATAATGCTAAAGAAAAAGACTGTATAGATTTTACAGTTCTGTGAACTAGAATGAAGACTGCAATTTATAAACTCCCTCAGAATGTAATGGCATATAGAATAAAATACACTAAGGAATACAAATCATGTGATTTGGTTGTTATCTACTGAAATTAAATATTTGATAATTGTTTTGCTTGATGAACTCCAAGTTTAACTTGGTAAATAATAGTGTTCATGACTCTGTGTAACAAAGTTCTTGACTTGTGAGACCTGAGCTTCATTCTATATTTTAAGTTATTAAAAATACAACTATTCAGTAACAATATATTTTTCAAGATTCCTCTGTAGAGCTTCCATTTCCACCCACGCACAAGAGATATCAACCTCATACACACACAATATCACAAATTCCTTTAAAAAGTTAAATTTCCCATATCATAAATGGTAGTTGACATAATATAGCACAGCCTTCGCTGTTCCTATTGGGGTTTCTTATCATTGACCAACCATGTAAATCTCTTTTGCCTGCGGATTTTCAGTAGAAGACAATTAGTCAAACGCACAAAAAAATGCAGTAGTATTAGACAATGAACAATCTTTCCCAAATATATAACAAACTAGCTGGCTTTATGACAGTCAAAACATATACAAATTAAATGTTAAATAGCAGCCTGAACATTGAAAATTTCCACTTGTGCATGTGACATCTAAATCTAAGTCTTATGTCTGCATGGATTCTAATGGTTCTTTGTTAACTGAAATATATGTGCTGTGTGTAAAATTAAAAAGGCTCAGTGTGCATGCGCGTATGCGTACTTGTTGTTTACAGACTGTGTCATTTATTTATTCAAAACAGAACATGAAGATGATCATTTAAGTCACTGTATTGAGAATACACTGTGCAAGAGAACCATCTTATCTCAACTTTTATGTATGCATGTTTACACCACTAGAAATAACCCCATGATCAAAGGCTCATACACAGCTGCATAGTTTAAATGAATGTACTAATCAAACTATTAGAGGCTTGTATCCACTCACTGTCTGGAAATAACATGCTGTGCAAGATAAAAGAGGGGGTCAATTAACAATGGGGTAAAACTACATGTAAAAATCATGTTATTGAGTCTGATCTGGCTCCTTGTATATGATACTCCGGCATTCATTGTCATTTGTGAAGTATGCAAGATGAGAACAAACGGTTTGCATAGACAATTCTGAGCCACAGACCCACTCTTCACTGGTTGCTTTCTAGAATCTTAACTGTGCTCTCTAGGCAGTGAGGTTTAGAGCACAATGTGTAAATGCAGTATTAAATGGGAGGAGTAATATAAAATGACCTTTCCAGCAGAATACCCAGTTACAGTACTTTTTTGATTCTGGATTCATACACATCCTAACTATACAAATGTCAGGGTAAGAATTTCAAGAACTTTATGCAAACTCAGCATTTTTGTGGCACACACCTGTGACTTCTAATACTAAGAATATGTGCAAGGTGAAATGGATCCACTTCATCCTGAACATATAACCGATAAATTTAAAGTCATGCTGTGTAGGAATAAGAATAGATGCATGTGCATGTTGGTGTGACACTGTGTGTTAGCACTTGGACAGACAGTGTGTGAGTGGGTCTGTCATGTGTATGCATGAATGTGTATTGTGAGTGTCAGTGTGTGTGTGTGTGTGTGTGTGTGTGTGTGTGTGTGTGTGTGTGTGTGTGTGTGTGTGTGTGTGTGTGTGTGTGTGTGCGTTTGCACCCTTGGAAGGTGGGCATTGATGCCCATGCGTACAATAGTGAGTTTTTGTACGGGTGGTAGGTGCTCCACTGCATAATTGTTCCAGCTGCACAGTAGAGTGATTCACAGTCATGTAAATTCCCAGGTAATGAATGTTGCCTTTTAGGGGATTTGGATTAGTACATAGTTCTGCAATACAAATCGTCACTGCAGGTCCATTTCTGCTTCAGTGCTGTTAATTATGGATCCTGGCACAGTCTTTTCCCAGGTCACTCATATTTCAGTTGTTGAGTTTTGCTCATCATAATCTGGCAATGATGTAAATGAGCTCAAAGGTTCATTGTGATTCTGAACTGAGGCTGAATTAGGAAACAGACTCTCTTTGCGGCTAGTCTTATATGCATACCTCACCTCTCAACCTCTTACCACAAGATTGGACAAAGCCAAAAATAATGCAGGGACAAATGTACAAACATAGGGACAACGTTTACATATTGATCTTATAAAACTTAAAAAAGTTGCTAGAATAAAAGGTTTTGTTTTATCGTGCTTTTTATTCTGAAAGATATGAGGTTTGAAACTCAAATGTCTGTCATTATTTAATGAATTCAGTCCACACAAATTTGCCAGAGAGCCACAGATTTTATGAGGAACAGAATATAACGCAAAAATTTGGACATTCTGTGAAATTCTGAACAGTTGAGAGGTATGCTTGTATGGTGTGGCTTAGTTGCTGGTTCCCAGTCTCTGTATTTTTTTTCTTTTTTTAGACTCAGTGGATTTACGGGGAGCAGATGAAAGCAGACTTTGTCATTTCTTTTTTTTTTTCTCTCTGCAGAAGTGTCTCTTATTTTTTTAGGTGTCCTTACAATTTCATACTGGTCTGAGTAGTCTTAGCTCCTAAACATTAAATGTCTCAGTGCAGTAGTAGTATACATGGGGTCTTTGAAATGTAGGTGGGTCTTTTACTATTTAAATGTAATAGTTTAACTGATTTATATGAATGACTGTTTAAACTTTTGGTGAATGTGGGTAGTTTTTCTGAAGTTCAGTGATTAAATGAACTAATGCGCTGAACATATTTTGGGCTCATTGTATTTCCTTTCTTCTAGAGGGTGTTTATTATACTTGTTTTTTATCCTCAGTGTGGTTTTGAAGTTTATAGATGGGTCTTCACTGCAAAGCAGGTTTTTGTTTTTATGCTAATAAATACTTCTATATTCTCTGACTATTTGGTCACCAGGAAGTTGTTTCTCCTGGCAGTTTTCTAACTTGTCCACATTATTTTCAACCTCCTTGGTCAAATATGTTAAAGTACAGTGACTGTATTTCCCTGTTTTGAGAATCTGTTTACATGTTTCCCAGTGTATCTTGCACATACTAAAGTTGTATATCATAGTATATAGCAAAGTTAATCTGCTATCACACAGATATATGGTATCTACTATAATGCCATGAGATCTTGTCACAGTGATTCTGACTTTGAGGGCATGCTTCTACTATGCAGACAGATATTTTAAGTTCAAGTAAGCACACGTTGAAATCTCCTGGGCAAATATCATAAATATAATACTGACATATTAAAGCAGCAGCCAGAAAGAATCTTTTTAAATTCATTTAAAAATTCCATACAAACAGTTAATTGACTTCATAAGGTTAAGGAACATGTATCAGTATGTGCATATCATGTGCATGGCTATACAAGCCACAGTGTTGTTTTATATTAAAAAAAATGCAGAACTGGGTTTAGGAATATGGACTTTTATTTGTAGAATTTATGTATCTGTGTTTTCATGTACAGTCTATAAATGTCTACTTTAGTTCTGGTTCTTAAAAAATACAGGGTGAGAAGAATTTTAATACCTTTGATGACATACCGAGTACACAGATAAACAATTGGTGATATATGAGATGTACAAATAAGCTTCTGATAACCTGCCAAGACTATAGCTGAAAATATATGAGAAGTACAACATGTACATTTATCATATTTTCACCTGGATCTTCCATTATATATACTTAAATATGTATTTTTGTTTGGTGATCAAGATGATCCTCAGGAAAAAAATATTTTTAGAAGACCTGCAGAGAAAAATTTAACAAAATGACTTCATATAATAATAGAATGAACTACAACACATTCAAGAATAAGCTATGGTTATAAGACCACAACAGTACACTAAGCTGACATAAGGCTCATACATGTATAACTATGGGTCTACTTAGAATGTCGACCGTTCAGAGTTACTTTTACTAGTTAACTTTTTTTTACATTTTTGGTGTTATTGTTTTATGCTCACTAAACAGCAAAACCACATTTAGGAAATGCAAGAAATGGGGCAGCATTAGGGTTAGCACTCATTACTAATATGGTGCTAGGGCAAAACCCCCATCCACCTTAGTAAAAAGTGCTAACCATAAGTCTATCCCTAGCCCTATACCTTAACTTAATAAAAACATTCAAACAACAGCAGTAGGTTCACACTGCAAGAAATACACTATTTTATTTTATTTTACATTTTTTGACCGGGCTAGTCCAACTGGATACATGCCCATTTTCAGCAGCGGTCTGGGGAGTTAAGCTCCAAATATGGAAATAAAAAGGCAACAATATTGTACAGACATAAAAAAAACAAATTGTTTAAAAAACAATGGCTTATGTAAGAAGTAAAATGCTTAGGAAATATACTCTGAACTAGATCAACTATTTACATATAAAAATACACTATGAATTAGATACACTATGAACTAGATTAACTCTAAAAACTAGGTTAAAAAAGAAATTTATATAAGAAACAGATACAAGAAGTGGCAAGTTTTGACCCAAGTATGGATGCAAATAACAGACACAATGTCCAAGATAAGAGTTTTCATTCCTTTAATAATATATATGGAACATCATCAGATGACAGTCAATACAGCTATTTCCTTTTTATAGCAAGGGAGTACCAATGAAATTCAAACAATAATTAAAATCTTGATATAGTAAATTAAAGTACCCTCCCCCTTTGTCTTTAATAACCATGTTTTTTTTTTAAATACACTCCATGATGTTTTAAAGCGTTTTATACACTTTTATATATAAACTTGTTAAAAACCAAGAAACAATTCAGATTGATTACTCATGATCTCTATGAATATCTTTTGGCCTCTACATCCAGGATTCCCATTATCAATGAGCTCCCAAAAATTCTTAAAAATAAGGCTAATCCTTCTATGCTTTCCATTGTTGTGGGTAATGGGTGGGCCACAGAACCAGCATCTATATTTATAGAACAGAAGTTAAAAAGCATCTTGAGCAATGTGCTCTCAGTTCTGAAAGATAAACAACACTTCCTGGACTCTCACTATGAATATCTGGAGAATGATGATTGTCGAATTAATTTTTCCATGGTCACCATGGATATTCAAAGTTTGTTTACTAACATCTCCAATGATTATGGCATTGACTCAGTAAGAGATTTTCTACTTGAGAGGAGTCAATACAGTAATGATACAATCATGCAAATCTGTATGATCCTGGAGGTGATACTTGAGAAAAACATCTTTGTGTTCAATGAGACCATTTACTGGCAACAATTGGGTGTAGCGTTGGGCATACCTTGTGCCAATAGTTATGCCAATCTTGTGTTGGTGAAATGGGAAGAGGCACATGTTTTTAATAACAATCCTTTTTCCATGAATGTGAAATGTAACAGCTAATTCGTGGATGATGTGTTCATGCTCTGAGAAGGTACCATGGGACAGCTGAGAGAGTATATGTTGTTTTTAGGAAACATAACATCATTTCTCAGGTTCACCATGAAGATGTTCAGGTCAGAAATAGACTTTCTGTATGTCACTTTGTTCGTTGGTGAAGATGGTTATTAGAACACAGATTTGTACAGGAAGGAATGTTAGAAAAACAATTTATTTTATTGCACTAGTATGCATCCAGGCGAGAGAGAGAGAGAGAGAGAGAGAGAGAGAGAGAGAAAAATTTGTAGCACTGTATTTTACTTCTTATTTCTCAATGTTTGTAATTAGAGCTTGCTAGTCAATTGTACCGATTTTGCTCCTGTATTATTCCATGTCATGATCACTTCTACTGTATACATACCTTTATTATTATTGTTTTCCTATCTACCATGTCATTCTGTGGAGCTTTTCTCCCCAGGCCTCCACTGAAAAAGGACCTGTGTCCAGTTGGAATTTCCCGGTAAACAAATGTAAAAAAAAAAAAAAAAAATATATATATATATATATATATATATATATATATATATATATATATATATATATATATATCACAATATTCTGAAAGGGCAATTACTTAGGACTTCCTTCTGTGCACACAGGACAATTTATATCAAGAATCAGTCAGAAAAATGTAACATGGTTTTATGATGAGGGACTATAGAGCCAGACAGATAAATGAGACTGTATCTGAAATCATGACATATAGGAAGACCAAAGGGAAACCTCATTTCTCAAAAAAATATCAACAGTTTACAAAGAATATGACATCAAGGAAACAGACAGACCAGAGAGTTAGTATGATATTAACATATTCTAGTGATACACTCTGCATATGTGATATTATCAAAAAAAAACTGAAAAATCCTCACTATGGATCAAGAAGTGAGTAAGATAGGGGGAGACAGACCAGCCTTTTGTTTTAATAATAATAAAAATCTTAATCAGTGACTTTGCTATGGGCTGAAAAGGAATGATCATAAATCCAATAGGATTGGTATGTTCCCATGCAGGACTTGCACAACATGCATTTATATCTATAAGCACAGTTAGTTTACCCATCCCATCTTTGGCAAATTATATGGACAGAACCCTCTACTCCAACTGTAAAACTAAGAATGTGGTATATCTTGCAATCTGTGGTTCTTGCGACAGTTTTTATGTTGGCAAGACTAATAGACAACTGAAGGAAAGGATCTTGCAGCATAACATGGATATTAGACTGTGTGACCTAAGGAATACATCAGCAAAACATGCAGAGATAAATTAAGGGCACATTTTCAACTTTATGGCTGTTCACGTCATAACTGAGAATATTAGAGGTGGAGACACCATGAACAGAGCTGAGATGGTCGAAATGGATTGGATAATGAGTCTTCATGTTGTCAAATCACTGGGCCTGAATGAAAATATTGCCCTTAAACCAGCCCTCAAGGGGAGCAGGTTATTTCATAGCTAACAAAGACCCTCTGAAGCAGAAATGAGACCCATGATTGGTTTGCATGTCTAAATAGACATTTCTTGCAATAGTCTGTTCAGTTTTTGAGTTTCCTGGCATCATCTGATGAGTGAATGTATAAAATCAGCATTTAATACTAGATGATAAACCCACACATTTATGAAACATCATACCTTGAATGCTAATCTTGTATTCAAGTTTGCTGTCATGGTACACAGTTTGTTTTATAACACACATCAGAAGCCGTGCTTTAAACAACTATTGTTGCCTACCACTAGGCTATACCTCAGATTTCAGTCATCGGCTCTATGATATACCTTATGAGGTGAACATTAATATTTAATTGATATCCATGTAGTAAGCAATTTTTATGCTTAGCAAAGAACCCAGAATCTGACTGGGATTATTTGCCCCAGCATTTTTGTATAATGAGCATCTATTGTATCTTTATATTGATTTGGGGTAGACTGATGTTGTAGCCTGCTTCTAATGATCTTCTTTATTAATATTTAATGTTAATCAGTAAAACATATCTATATTAGCTGACCTTCACTTTCCTCAGGCTCTATTATGAATAGTATGCATCTATTTTTCAAATGATTAGTGATAGTTGTTACAACTCTATATTGTAGAGATTTTACTTTGTTCGCTTTACTTCATGGCATACATTTAAATGTTAAGTGAATTGTGCATTGAGCAAAGGAAACAGATGCCAATTGGGACCTTTCATTTCACTATTTTTGCAGGATTAACAATTATTGTATTTTATTATTTTATTGACTGGTTTAGACTGTGTTATTTAGACACATGAAGTATTTTGTGAAATACGGTATGGGACTGTATCTGATGTTTCAGTTCATTAAGTGAATGTTTGGACCTATGAAACATCAGTTTATGATAACGACTTCTAAACGCTCCCTTAGAGGGTGTGAGCAATTCTGGTGTCATTACTGGATTATGGTTCTGGAAATAACCAATGCTCAATGATCTGATGTGATGTTTTCTTTAGCTAGTGATTGCATTTGTTTATTTTCATTTAACCAGTACTGGTTTAATATGTGAATTAAGTTTTAACTAAAGGAGGCAATCTTTATTGGCCTATGCTATTTAGTTCAGCCAATTCTGTTTTCCCTTTGAACTGCATATTATTTGCATCTTTAGGCTGATTGGTTAACCATGTGATTAAATAATTTTAGGATATGTTTTTAGTAGATCTGAGGAAGAGTTTTTACTTGAAAGTGCTTATCTCTTTTTTTTTTTAATGTCATCTTATTAAAGTGTATGCTTTAGAACATGGTTGCCGGACTGTTCATGTTTGTAATTCTTCTTGAATAACCCTTTATTTTTTAAATACACTCCATGATGTTTTAAAACTTAATATAAACTTTTATATTAAACTTGTTAAAAAACATGAAACAACAATTCACAATAGGATTAAACTTGTAATAAAATAAGAAGGAAATAAAAGGGGGCTCTGGGAGGAAAAATCGAATACAGAGAGTTATGGTGGCAAATAACTTTGCAGGCTACTGTTCCACCTGGTTTGAATGAGAATATTTCCATTGCCCCATTGTTAAAAATGAGAGCTGCCAAATTGTAACATAGAGAAAAACAAAAACATTTTAATAACTGGCAACTTTCTCATTTAGGAAATAGCAATATTATGAGGCATTTGGATAAATGAGAATTCCCTTATGGGGTAAGCATTAAAGTGTTCTGAAAATTTCATTGCTAAGGCTAGAAAATGGATGTAATTCCTTTATGAGGCAAGCATTAAAGTGTTTGGGAAATGTCATTGCTAGATATAAAATGGATGTGATGGCATGCTAAGGTCATAAGAGAGAGTGCTTTGTTAGCATTTCACCAAGTTGTAAAACATGTACATATTAATATATATATTTTTTAACCATGCATTTTAGGTTTCATGCAAAAACACTTTTATAACTGTTTAAGTATTGTTTTAACTAGAGAAATGTATGTTTTTGCAAATGCATATTTAGTATGTATTTTGTCAGTATGTTTTTTATAAAAGTTTTTAAATGGCTTTTTAACAGCATTTTAACATGTGTTTTATTTAAACATATTACATTACTAATTTTACTATTTTAATTGAATAATGAGGGTGGTATAAAAGTTGGGTTAATGTCTTTTGTCTGCATCTGATGAAGTCTGTACACTAGAGACAAAAATGCAGTGTTATTTGTGAGGCATTTATGCGTTGGTGTTTTTATTATTACAATTTTTGCATCTAAGCTGTGGACTGCTGTTTTCCATCTTTCCAGGGCACTTGTTTGGATTGGTGACTTTTTGGTGCCTTATATTCAGGTTTTATCTGGAGAAAATATTATTCTGAAATAAATGAAATGGACTACTTGGCGAACCCATGAAGTAAACTAGCAATGTTCTATGAACAAAGGTTTCAGATGCTATCTGCTTTTAGAGCTAGTAAACTGCTTATAGATATACAGTATACAGTCATGTATTTCTTACCATGTGAACCTATTGCTGCTGTTTAAGTGTTCATGATTTGGCTCTTTGGATTTTTAATAAAAACATTCTCATAACCTGCCACTACTCAGATGAATTTGAAGCTAGAGTTATTGGGATTTTAGTGTGAAGATCAGGAGAGGAAATAGTTTTCCTTTTGCGATCTTTTGCATGTTCAATATTTAGGGTGATCAGTGTTTTGTATGTTTGAATTTCTTCATGCCAACTTTTAACCATGGCATTAAGAACATTTGATCATATAGAGGGCAACCATATATGTATGTATATGTACATATATATGTGTATATACATATATGTGCATATATATAAAACCAACAAACAACCAATGTGATCACCACGGCTATATAAATAAAACGTATTTATTGAAAACATACTTGTGTTACAGATGAAAAGCAGTAAGAAATGAACACTTTTTGGTGGCTGCCACCCTTCTTCAGATTCATCACAGTAAAGAAATCAAAAGACTTCTAAATCCACCCTAACCAATCAAGATCTATAAAACACAATTCATCTTACCAATAAATATCTATAATCAGTACAGCTATTTAGCATACAATAGAAAGACTCTTCCAATCAAGACTCTTAACATAGTCTGTATAAAACAAATAAGAAACAAGTCTCAAAGATGCTGCAATAGACATGTCTCTACTACCTCTAATTGGTCCATGGCTTAGCATACCATACCTACAATGTCAACAATAGACTACAAACCATTCTCTTTGTGTCAACAAATAAAAATGAAAAGTAAGAAGATCAAAATTCCTCATTTTAACAGTTAATGTTGCTTATCAAAAATTGCTGAAAATTACCATTAAATGATGCAATTCACTTGCGGCAATCACATTTTCTACTGTCTAAAAATCAAAGCCATCATTAGGCTCTTATAAAAGCATGCATAAAGAGAGCTAATATACCTTACATTGAATGGAAGATAGGCTCATCCACTACTTATAAGGGACATCAATATTAAAATGTCTTTATAAAAATGCCCATTAATATGAATTAATACTCTTTATGTGCTTAATAGAGACAATTTCAACCTGTACTGGATGACATCATGATGTGCACCCTAAACATAGCAGCTTTAACAATGCGTTGGATAAGCTGTTTGGGCAGAGCGTCTTCCAAACATTGAATGTATATGCAAAACCTTTTCAACATTGCAAATTCAACAATTACAGATAGTTATTTTTAGCCATCAGTGATGAATGAATAAATAAATGGATCACAGTATAACAAATGATCACAACCTTTGGTCCTTTCAGGTTAAGATTCACATGGTTGCAAAACTCGTATAAAACCACATACTCTGAGTGTGAATTAAATTAAAACACACTTAGACTATAGTCAAATGAGTGTTATACTTTCTTAAGTTATAGACATTGGCATTATGCTACCAGTGTTAGCCTCTCAGCATCTATTAATATGAGCATAAGCCCAACAGCTACTGCTGTCCTTGAAATACCATGTCACAATGGGTAGGTCTGGTACAAAATGCTCCAATCATTTGGCCACTTGATGTCTAGTCTCCCAGTCACTGAAGATCAAGGATGATAATCCACCAATGCCTCTGACTGGTTTAAAATACACATACATACTCCCATTAACCGATAAACCTGTATATAGCTCCTAGTGATGGGATTGGTTGTCAGAGACATATGCTTAAAGTTATTGATTCACTTCATACTAAGTTACCAGTCTACTACCTGTATGTCTTCAATGGCTACATTATGGATTATCCCCTTGTAATAATTGCTGAATTGTCTTGCTTATGATTAGAAATTAAAATTGTCTAAGGCATTGTTTCTTTAAATCTGGTCTCAGAGGCATATTCAAATTAAGACCTGGTAACTTGTCAACTTGCATTTCACCAGTCCATTTCATTTCTGCTGTTTCAGTCAAACTGACAACATCACTACCTCTGTTCTTAACATGTATCACCTGTATAACCATAAAGTGAAAAGAATGTTTCACTTTCTCATTTATATGCCTCACCAATGGATTTTTCAAATCCTTCAGCTTGATATCACTGATATGTTTTGAAATCCATTCCTTAAAACTGTCTGTCAGTTTTACCAATTTAGAATGAATTACAGTTCTTACAGCAGGCTATCTAGACCACATTTTTTGTTTCACAGACCACGTAGTTATATAGAGTATATCTCTTGCTGGTTACAGGATGTTTGAATGTCTGTTCTTTACAGATGTATTTACACATGGTACACATTCTGAAAGAATATGTGCCCTTCTTATTTGGTTTCAGGTCTGTGTGTTGGTTCTGTTTATCACACAATAGTTGTTTCAAATGTCTTCCATTGCTATAGGTAAAACATGGTCTATCATCTACTATTTTTGTCGCTTCATCACTGGTTAAAATCTTCCATTTCTCTCTTATTATATCATTTATAAAATTTGTGTCACTAGAGTATGTTAGAATAACCCTAGTGTAAGAGCTGAGGTTTCTACCTTCATATGGGGCAGACCATTCTTGTAGATTATTTGATTAGTAGGGCTTGCCCCTTGTGGTTCTAAGTTGTGTCACTTCTAGTAACCATTCATCTATGTCTCTTATACTGTAGCCCCTTCACTGTAATTGGCATGCCAGCCTCATATTAGCTTCAAGGTTATCCTTTTCTTTTGTATGCATTCTAGAACTATGTAACATCTGTACTTTAATAATGTTCTTGTAAACATGTCTAGGATGTGTACTTGACCAATGCAGAGCATTATTTTTTCTGCATTCCTTTTGTTATAATATTGTGCTAATCTCTCTTTTTTCATCTATCTCAATGGTCACATCTTGAAAATCGATCCTGTTATAGAAAGAATGCATTGTAAATCTCAGAAAGTCAGTGGTCTCTTCCAAATACTTCACATAATCCGATAGCTGCTCAGTTGTACCTTCCCATAGAAAATAGATGTCATCTACAAATTGCTTGTAGTAATGTACATAGGAGCAGAATGGATTGTCAATGATAGCAGCATGGGCCTCCCAGATGGCTAGTACTATGTTCGCATAGCTGTTGGCACAGGGAGTGCCCATCTCCACTACCCATTTCTGCCAGTATATCTGATTGTCAAAGCAAAAAACATTGTTCTCCAGCACTATATCCAGTTATCTACATATCAAATTGATTCTTTCATCACTAAATTCACTGTGTTCTTGAAGGAAGGTTCTAATGAATTGTATTCTGTAACTGTTGGGGATCACCGTGAATAAGCTCTTCATGTCCATTGTCACCAGCAATTGCTGCCTCTTATAGCTGGTAAAGGATGCATAGGGTAGTATCTCAGTTGTATATGACATTTCATATAGCAGTTAGGTGTTTGAAATATATAATAACTGAGTAATGCAACTCTCAAACAAAACATTTGATACAGTAATCTGAAAGCATAACATGTGTTGCTGTCCAGGTCAAGACCTTCAAGTAGTACAACAGTAAAGAAACACTGGCCTAGAAGATAAGAATCAGTCAACACTAATTAATTACAGATGTAGTTCAGCAGACTTCAATTACACTCTGTACTCAACCCCTAAAGGGAAAAGAATTACGTTGTCACAATGAAAATGTATCTGTTACATAACAAAGCTTAACTTAAAACATCACTATCACACTGACAAACAGAACTGTCTGTAAGACAGTAAGCACTAGCCCACCACTGTTCCCATGGTGAAATGTATGAAACTGTACAGCCATATACCTTCATGTGTCTTACTACTGATATCCCTCACATGTAACAGCCTAGGTTAAAAATGGTGCATACCCATCCCTCATAGAATGACTTACAAGGGTATATAACAGTGTTACATACACTGACCTCTGGACTGTACAAATTCACACACATTTTGTCCAGCTGTAGCCCTCATATATATGGACCCTAGCCCGCAATATGTGTGGGAGTCCACAACATCACTGGAATGATAGTAGGAATGCCAGCACTACATAATGATAGGTCACTACTTAACCTTTTACTGCATGGCATATGGACAAAGACTGGTATATAGGTGGAGGACAGAGGCTGGAACACAGGCCCATATTTGCAATATTGCTGTTATACACTGTGAAAGTTGCTGGTGTTACAGGATTGGTTGCAGCATACCCTTACTCTGCAATATGAAGTCAGAAACACAAATGGATGTAGCCATGTACTGATAGCACTCAGCAAACAGAATGCCACTGATATATCAGAGACAAGACATGTGTGGTGAACAGAAATAACATAGCCATTCCTCTGGCCATCATGTGGATAGGCCCACAGTGGAGAGCTATGCAGACAGACTTCATTCCATGCAAAACTATCATGTACACACAAACCCTATAAAACTAGTGGTATGCAATGCATATAACAACAATACTCACACCGTCTGTAGGTCTGGAACTTTATACAAATATGTAGCTGGCCTGTGTCTGCAAGTCCTGTTGTAAGAGGTATTGCTACCTGCTGTCTGTAACACTGCTGCCCACACACATGAAGGATGTCTTCCTTACAGGAAAGGTAAAAGGACAATGCCCACATGATGTAGTAATTTATAGTAGTGGGTTGCAATGACTGTGGTTATTAGAAGTACTACACAGCTGGCTGCATGCAATTAGTAAGTGGTGAACATTGACTGGTGCAGAGACCATCACCTGATCATGAACATCACCTACAAAATCCATGCTGCAACCTATTCAAAGCAGCTCAATCTCTATAGTGGAGAGAGAGAGAGAGAGACAGAGAGAAAGAGAAAAAAAAATAAATAAATAAAACTACAAACCAAACCAAAACTATATAACACAAGGGACACATAAAAGCATATCTAGAAGAGAGGATAATACTACAACAGGTATGTGAAACATATATGCATGTAATTGAATGTAGTACTTGGTCTGTAATAATGGGATAGATGATGTGGAAAGATTTGTATGTGCCATCAAGAGTTGTTGTAATGATGTCCTGCTGAACAGCTGCTATGGACATAGCATCTGGCCCTGTTGGCAGTGGGCCATACCTGTCAGCTGTGCAGATCAGCACTGAATGACAAGATGTAAGCCATCACAGTGTGTGTTCTGTACCTCAAGACAGGTATATTAGTGTGGCAAACAGCTGGTGGTGGAAGTAATGATGTTATGATAGACACATGTGTTTCAGACCCCACCACCTGCAGGACAATCATGTTAACGTGAAATGCATCATGCACACACGCCATATGTTTGTAATAGCCTTACCTGCAAGCTGTCCCTATATATACCCCAATAATGTTAGGCTGTGTCCACATGTGACACCTGTCTGTTTTGTAGCAAGGCAGAACCGTGCAGCTGTGGAGGAGGGAGAGTTAGAGAGCGTGGACCTGATGTTTGAATGCACTCTCTCTCTCTCTCTCTCTATATATATATATATATATATATATATATATATATATATATATATATATATATATATATATATATATATATATATATATATATATATATATATATATACATACACACACACACACACACATATTCTATATATATATATATATATATATATATATATATATATATATATATATATATATATACATATATATATATATATATATATATATATATATATATATATATATATATATATGTATGTATATACATGTATGTCTACATATATACAAACACACACATATGCACACACACACACACACACACACACACACACACACACATATATATATATATATATGTATGTATATATATATATATATATATATATATATATATATATATATATATATGTGTGTGTGTGTGTGTGTGAGTATAAATACATTTCCCTTACTGTTGAATGACAGTGATGCACGATATGTATGAGAAAACATCACACATATCTATACATACATATATATAAAGTAGTAAGCAAATGAAAAATGGATAGTTATATCTGGTGTGAAATCCATGTTGGGAACATATTGCCCTTGTTTGTGAAGGTGAGATTGGTATGTTGGGAAGGATAGTAGGTATATTTGGGGAGGTAGGTTAGGTTGGAAGACAGACACGATTGCATACAGCGGTGGTATATGACACGTGTGGTGGGTAAATACCTTGGATGGGGAGTGGTGTTTGGAATGTGGAAGCCCATGAGCCCCCAAATGGAAACAATGGGATCAAAGTCCCCACCCATGGGCAGTCACAACTGCACCTTCACGGCCCTAAAGGTATCTATCTGGAGGCTGAGCAGGAGGAGCATGAAGACCCTCTAATTGTGTACTGAGGGCATCACGGTGGTATAGGACATCCCCCAAGTATCTGTGGAGCTCCCTATGACCAGACCCTAGACCTGACCAGGTGACAGGATCCTGTCTGTGTGTGCTCCCGGGGGGGGGCGAACACCATCCCCTGAGGTGGTTCCACCTGAAGGTAGTGCAGTACCAGCAGATGATAAGGTCCTGGGGTGGGTCCCAGATGTGCTGTGGTCTGGTAACATGGCCAGAAGAGGTGCAAGAGGTGGTTCTGCTGGGAACTGGCTTCCCAAACATGCTATTGTGTCATGGTTATAGAACATATGTAGGTAGTAATACTCCACACATTCTAGGATTACGTCTATCAGCATGCATAGATATCCCCATTAACGCAAAACATCAGATTTGGAGCAGTCACATAGCAAACAAAACACATGCATATGTGGTACCATAGTGGCCCTTACAATGACATGCAGGTGACATTGTTAGCAACAGGCCACCAACGATAGTGTTTCAACATGGAACATGACTAGAAGCACATTGCACAATTTGTTGTACAATACGATATATGTCCTAACATTAGCTTTGCTGTACACATACCCCATTGAGTTGTGTGTTCAGATTATTGTTGCAGATATGGTGGGGGGAGATGGAGATGTGAATTAACAACTATTATATCCTTGCAGTATGAGGTCCTCAGACCTTTTTTCCTCTTTATGTCTTTCAGGCACCATGTCTAGAGAGCGTTTGCCAGTCTATTCCCTCCAGGTGAATGAGGTTATAATAAACCACCTGGTGCAGCACTACCACACCCTGTTTGGCCATAAAACCCATGATCTGCCGGAAAGGACAGCACCGTGGAATAAGCTTGTCTGCAGGGTAAACAATGTCTGCCTGTATAACCGCAGTTATGAGCAGGTTCAACATTGTTGCACTGACCTACTCCACCACGGCCATCAGCATGCTTCTGCAGTTAGGAGGGATGAGCTAGCCATGGCAGGAGTCATGCCATCCAGCCCCCCTGACACATGCTGAGGAGCTCCTCGCCAGCCTCTGGGCACCTGCCCGCCAGCAAAGACAAGACCATGCAGATAGCATTGTGGAGGTGGGTGCAACCCACACAATGGATAAGGATCATGCAAGTAAGGCCCCAGGGCACATCAGTAGACCACTGTTGCTTATCCATATGCATCTGTAGAGTTTAATCATGCATATGTGAGATGAAATATATATAGTCTGTTGCTACATTGCAGTAATAAACAGATGTGCATAATCTGTCGTATTGTGGGTTTGTACTGTTGATGCACTGAAATGCTGCTCCCACCCTGTACCAGTGCCACAGGTGTGGCTACTGACATCACATCTCTCACACAACTATCTAGGTCCCTCTGGTATACCTCTGGGGCAGCAGCCTGTAGCTGGTGAGTATGGTGTTGTTTGTTCAGGTTTGCCAATACACCGGCCATGTTATGGCCATAGTATTTGCCATGTGCACATTTAACACACCTACCCATAATGCATGCTGTACATGTTCACTTATTGTTGCTGTTAACTGTTCTGCATCACAGTGGTCACTATGGTGACATATCTGAAGAGTATGTAAGAGCCCTGCAATATAACTAACAACCTGTCATTGCAAGATGTGTGCACAGAAATTAACATAATGGTGGGACAAATAGCCTACAATAGGAACATGTCTGAAGCATCACCCTTATACAGTGCTACAACAGTGTATATACCACTATTACAATGGCAACTGTTACAGATCTACACAATGGCATATCACAATATCGCATTCCACAACCTTTACAATCTGTAATGTGGTCCTAACATGAGCAATGAATGTGTAATATGGAATCCTATGTTAGGACAGCAAATAAGGGGAATACATACCTTAACAAACACTGGAAGCATATGTGCGCATACACTCCAAATAACACATTGTGGAAGCAGCTTTTGAGGTAGACAGCATTCACTCTTCATGAGTATGCAACTTCCAGCAAATACAGGTCCTCAATGTCACACCAAGAAATGGTCTGCTGTCCAAGACGTATGTCCATCAAATTTGCCCACTCACCTGCAACAGAGGCAGCTGTGGCCTGCACACATCTTACCGAACAGGTAGCATGCAGGAGTGGGACATGTAGCCTTAACTCACCATTGCATATACCATGGCAAACAGTGCAGACAGTCATGTATGTGATGAGGATGTATGGGACAACATTAATGTAGAAAATGAACAGATGGCCATCGAAGACAGATGACGACACATGTTACAAACTGGTCATGCAGGCTGCCTAGTAACATGCCACAACACTGAGGGAGTTGTAGGAATGTCTAGCAAGTACTGGCTGTGCAGTACCTGTGTCAACAATCGTCTCAACTCTGCATAATTGTGGCCCATGGGTTAGGGTAATCAGATGGGACAGTTTTTCCACAAGAAAACATCAGCCAAGCCTGTCTACAGGTACCATATGCATAACATCAAAAGTCCCCCAAAGGCATGTGTTGCAATGTGTAATAGTGTACTAAGACCAAGTTTGAAACCTACAGACAATATCAATTAAGGTACATGTGCTGCACAAGCAACACCTCACTCCACCTCAGGCCCACCATCCCCATTTGTACCTTGCTGGTGCCAGTGTGCACCTGTATGTTTGCCATTCATTAGCAGGGAGTAGGCCAGGACACGTTGTGTTCTGCATTTGGGACACTGCAAAATGGCACTCATGTGTAGCCCATAGTTGTCAAGCATGTGGAAAAAGGCTGAGGATGGGGAGGGGTGTCATCCTGAAACACAACAGTGAACTGAAGCAGACATCCAAAGCTCACTAAGAATGGCTGTATCTGCACAGTCAAAGTCATGAATTGTGGCAGACATAACCCTGACTCCACAGCAATAGTGAAGGCACTGTGTGACCTCCAAGGGCTGTGCACATGAGTTGACCTTGCAGTCTTGCAGACTTGGAGGACATTTGTAGGGCACAGTGACCAAATACTGGTAAGTGCAGATGGCCCATGCTAGTATACCCCTTCTAGGAATAGTGGCTGATGTAGTACACTTAACAGTTGGTGCAACAAACCATCATGTTAAGGGTGTGCACACTTATGCACCCACAGATTGTACGCATCTCAATCAGCAACTGCACAACTAACACATTTGTTTGATACTGCATTTGATTGCACAGGTCATATGTCACATATCAGGTTTATGTAATGTTAACATATGCAGTATTGTGGCCCCATGGCATATCAGGGAAGAGGATGCCATGTCAATAATGGTGTGTACACTCCTCATAGCCACAGTAAGGTTTGAAGGTTGTCAGTGTAATTGTATTTTATTGGTCATACATGCATCACTGATGATGAGATCTGCAAATCAGACATCAGGCATTCACAAATGACATCTGTCCACATATCATCCCTGGTATGTGTCAGACAAACACATAGGAGCTGTGAGCAGCAGAGCAAACATAACTGACACACATATACACATTCAGCAATGGCGTGTACACCTGTGAGGTATGGTGCACAGTACATGCCAGGGTGCTGAACAGGTGAACAGCAATACTGTGTACATGAGTGCAGTGTATTCCAGGGAAAGGGTCATCACCTGCTACCACAACCCACGCATCACAGAGATGTATAATGTTGGTAACAGGGATTGACTATAGCTGCAGTGCATGCTGTTGAGTGCCATATGTCATGCATGTTGACAGATGGGTAATGAGAGGTCTGTGTGTAATATTTTTGTGCAACCTCACCTGTACGTAAGTGTGTGTGTGTGTGTGTGTGTGTGTGTGTGTGTGTGTGTGTGTGTGTGTGTGTGTGTGTGTGTGTGTGTGTGTGTCTGTGTATGTGTGTTTGTATACAGTTAAGCAATGACATACAGGTTTTAAAGTATGTTTCTTGTTTTCCCCTCACAGGTGGCAAGGTGGGTCAGGGTCCCTCCTGCAAGCAAACTGATGTTAGTGTCCATACAGACACTGACAATGATGATAGGTGTGTTGATGCACAGGCAGGGTTGTCAGGGGCTGAAGCTGCTACATCATTTGACATCCCACTATTATCCATCCCATCCTCGCACACAGTCAAATTGCCTATACATACCCCATCACCAGTGGCAATAAATGAGGGACAGTTGGCATGTGGTAGATTGGGACAGGACAGTGTGGTTTCTATGGCATGTGTGTATGGACACAGCAGCCATAGTCAGATGCCCGGTGAGGTACCACACAGGCAGATGTACAGGGGTGCTCATAGAAGGGCTGCTGGTCATCATGCCCCTGGAAGAAGTGCCACATCTGGTGTCACCACATGCATGTTTCAGGCCATCATGGAAGCACAGGCATGTAGGGAATGGTATACCAGACATGGTCTGAGGCTGCAGAGGGCTACTCATTCTGCTGTTATTGACAACGTCCGTGATCTTGCCGGTGCCCACCATTATTTTGCAGATGTCCTGGATAGACAGTTGGCTGAGATGGTGGGAATCTTTAACCATGGAATGTCTGTGCTTGAGCATAAGGTGGGAGTAGTGCGATGAACACGTGGACGTAGGCCAACAACACGAACAGGTGGAGGTCAACATGGACATGCAAGAAGTCAGAGCTGCTCCTTTAGTGGCAGTACCAGCCCCAGCACTGCAGGGGGGGGCGTTGTCCACACCACACCATAGCAAGCCATGTGCATGTGGCCCTGGCCAGTCCCAAGAGGGACCTGGATCCAGCAGACATATGTCATTGTCAGGGGAGAGTACCATATCGTGGCTTGTACCTGGTGGTGCCCATAGAACCCCTGGCAGGCACAGTTCTCAGGTCTGTGGACAGGGATGGTGAATTGCTCATCCTGCCAGGTATGGTCTGCAGCTGCCCAACAAGCCCCTGTATAGGGCAGCCACATGGTAGAACTGTGTGCATGCATACACACACACACACATCACCAACACAGCTAGGGCATCTCCATACCTACATGCACCACATCTGCACAGACCAATTAATAATGAAACCCCCTAAATCACATGCATGATGTCAAATGAATGGCTCAGCCTAGGTCTCTGGCAAACCCACAACACACCCTGTGCATATGATGATACCTGTGCCATATCCCTGTCATCTATAACATCGATGCAGGGACAGGCTAATATGGTTCTGATGCACAGGGTGACTGTACTGTGGTGTACCAATGTAATTCTGTGTAACATGTTTTCAGCACTAAATTTAATGCGTATATGTCAGGATGTGCAGCTGTCTAGCCATGATGCATTATAGCTGTTAGCGAACACTGAGTGATTGTGGTCTCCATAATGTATTCCGTTTGTGTTGTAGGTGTCTATGTGTCAGCAGGATGTTGGTCTGCTGTTGTTTCCTACAAGGGGTATGGCACTGTGGTGACACCTTGACTGTGCCATATCCTAGGTACAGCTGAACACAAGTCACAGGTCTGTATAACAGTTACTGCATGTGCCACATGCCTGATAGGTCTGAGGGGTGTATACAGGTGAGTGCATGCTGGCTGATGTTAGTAGCCCTTCTACAGTGGACAATGGTAAGTGTACTGGGTGGTACACACCACATGTTTGTGTATAACACACACACACACACACACACACACACACACACACACACACACACACACACGCACACACACGCACACACACACAGGCTTTGGTGTTGATGCAATACACAGCTAATACTGTACACATGGATGTATGTACCTATGCATGGAACCCATTTTAGCCTATGTAATTCCACCAAGACAGAATAGACACACCATCACATTGGGTCATAGTCAGTCTGTTAGTTTAATATGATCGACAATGGCACTGGCAGGATATATGTCCACT